>NC_091284.1:47009222-47310194 GCF_032444005.1 Ranitomeya imitator | reverse complement strand
CAGGTACAGGAAGCACACGAGAGGTTAAAAGGTCCCGTCCCACTCCCATTCCCTCAGTGTTGTAACAAGTACCACCACATGGTTAATGCAAATACCACTTTAATGACAAAATCATATTACAGCATATGACAAACAAAAAATGGGGAGTGCTGTCAGGATGGACTCCTGGAAACATAATTACCGGTAGGTCTAATGCCTATTTTCCAGGACGTCCCTACTGACAGCACCATGGAGAGTACCAAAGAACCTCCCTAGGGTGGGATTACTGCTTGGAGAACTTTCCTACCAAACGCGGCCTGCTGGCCAGACAGTAGATCGAGTTTATAATGTTTACAGGATGTGTTAACTCTGGCCCATGTTGCTGCCCTACAGATCTGCTCTAATGATGTCCCTGCTCTCTTGGCCCAGGATGCAGATACCCCACGGGCAGAGTGGGCAGTTAGACCTACTGGAGGGCTAACCCCCTAAGCCCGTTAAGCGTTTGTTATTATGCAGGGCCACCATCAGGGCATTACTGCCCTGACTGGCGTATGGGGCCTGGTGAGCAGAGGGGGCCTGCATCGGGCCCTGTCTCATCTGCCCATCGACCCTTGGCCCCAGCAGCAGGCTTCTGATGGTACACTGAACCTGCGATCGCGACACAGGTTTAGTGTTCTCTATTGCCTTGCGGGCCCACAAATCAACAGTTAAAGCCGCCAGCCAATCAGAGGCTGGCAGCTGACATCAGCGTGCACGTCGCCAGCGTATGACGTCATTGTCATTCTCTGGCGAGTCCGCGCTGAAATGCCTGGGATGGACGTCGGCGCTGGACTGCGGGGGGCAGGAATGAAAACATAGGAGGCAGGAATGTAAAGGGGGCAAGAATGAAAACACGAGGCAGGAATGAAAACACGGGGCAGGAATGAAAACACGGGGCAGGAATGAAAATACAGGGGGCAGGAATGAAAATGGAGCAAGAATGAAAACACAGGGGGCAGGAATGGAAACACGGAGCAGGAATGAAAGCAATTCGGGGCAGTAATGAAAACTACACAGGGGGCAGGATGTGAGACACGGGGGCAGGATGTGAGACACGGGGGCAGGATGTGAGACACGGGGGCAGGATGTGAGACACGGGGGCAGGATGTGAGACACGGGGCAGGATGTGAGACACGGGGGCAGGATTTGAGACACGGGGGCAGGATATGAGACACGGGGGCAGGATGTGAGACACGGGGGCAGGATGTGAGACACAGGGGCAGGATGTGAGACACAGGGGCAGGATGTGAGACACAGGGGCAGGATGTGAGACACGGGGGCAGGATGTGAGACACGGGGGCAGGATGTGAGACACAGGGGCAGGATGTGAGACACAGGGGCAGGATGTGAGACACAGGGGCAGGATGTGAGACACGGGGGCAGGATGTGAGACTGGAGTTCCATGGCAGCCCTGCGTCCTGAGTCTGCCACCGAGAGGAGAGGCTCTATCCAGGATCCTCGTCCTGATCCTTGCCTTTGGGGCAGAGGGACTCCCCACTGGACGTTTCGGCCCTGGGCCTCTTGACAGGGGGAGAAGTGTATTGGCAGGCCGCACAATCCCCCTGAGCCCGGTAAGCTTGCGCAGTTTCTTCTCTTGTCTCCCTCCATGCATGGACAGGAAAAACACTGAGGGAATGGGGGTGGGACGGGACTTTTTAATCTTTTTTGTGCTTCCTGTCCATGCAAGGAGAAGGAGGACGTCCTCCACGGTGCTATCAGTTGGGACGTCCTGAAAAAAAAAATTACTCCCTGCAGCCACTATTACATTGTATGCCCAGCTCAACATGAAAAATTTAGTTAAACAATGGCATATGAAAGTTTAGCCACCCCTGGTCAAAATGAATGTTATTGTGAACAGTTAAGAAAGCTGACGATGAAATGATCTTTAAAAGGCCTAAAGTTATAAATGGCACATTTCCTCTGTATTTTAGGCAAAAAAATATATAGCACATATACTCGAGTATAAGCGGAGATTTTCAGACCGTTTTTTAGACTAAAAGTGCCCCTCTCGGCTTATACTCGAGTCATTGTCCCAGGGGTCGGCGGGGGGGGGGGGGGGGGAAGAGGCGTTAGGAGTGGCGGCTGTCACATCATACTCACCTTCTCCCAGTGTGGTCTCTGCACTTCCCTACTCTTCAGATGGTCTCCGGCGCCTGCCGCTCTTCCTGTGTTCAGCGGTTATGTGGTACCGCTCATTAAAGTAATGAATATGGACGCGACAGGAGGTGGTTAATATGACGGGGGAGGGTAAGCCATGCTATATTCACCTGTCCCCGTTCCACCACCGGGCTCTGTCTTCCGCATCCTCTGGCTGTGAAATTCAGGTCAGAAGGGCACGATGATGTGATTAGTGTGTGCCCTCTGCCTGAACAGTCACTCCAGAGACCTGGAAGACACAGCGGCGTGCGGCACTGGATGGGAACAGGTGAATATCGCAAGTGCAGGTGTCCTGAGCCAGCGGCGACTCCCACACCTGGCCACCATAGCGTGCCAGTGTCCCCACCTGCTCAGGACATCGGCACCAGACCCCAGTGACGAGAGGCGAGTATGTTGTTTTGTTTTTTTTTAATCGCAGCAGCAGCAGCATATGGGGCATAATATTCTATGGAGCATCTTATGGGGCCATCAACCTTTATGGAGCAGCATATGGGGCATAATATTCTATGGAGCATCTTATGGGGCCATAATTAACCTTTTGTGAGGCATTATATGGGGCATATTTTAATATGGAGCATCTTATGGGGCCCATCATGAACTTTATTGGGGCTCCTGATTCAATATGGATATTCAAAAACACTTAACCTACTGAGTTCTCAATTAATTTTACTTTTATTGGTATCTATTTTTATTTTTGAAATTTAACAGTAGCTGCTGCATTTCCCACCCTAGGCTTATACTCGAGTCATTAAGTTTTCCCAGTTTTTTGTGGCAAAATTAGGGTTCTCGGCTTATACTCGGGTCGGCTTATACTCAAGTATATACGGTATATATATTTTCATCTTTTACATTTTAACAATTACAAAAAGGAATATGTGCTGATGCAAAAGTGGGAACAAAGTCTTAGGGTATGTGCCCAAAATGAGATTTTGAGGAGTTTTTGATGATGATGATTTTCTGCACCTATGTAAATTAGGTTACTTGTGATTTTTACAGGATCATTTTTGATGCTTTGTTTTTTGTCCCTTTTTGGGGTGTCTTGTTAAAAACAAACATGCGACTGACAACATTTATTGATAAAATCATGTGCGAATTACATTTGTTTTAGTACATTTCCACAGCAGAAATGTGCTAAAATCGCATGTGCATTTTTTATCGGCATATTTTCTGCATCTAAAGCCACTTTCAAATTTTAAGTATTTGGTCAGTATTTTACATCAGTATTTGTAGCCAAAACCAGGAGTGGGTGATAAATGCAGAAGTGGTGCATATGTTTCTATTATACTTTTCCTCTAATTGTTCCACTCCTGGTTTTGGCTACAAATACTGATGTAAAATACTGACCAAATACTGCTAGTGTGATTGCAGCCTGAACGTGACTACTTTCCCTCGATGAGCTTTTGGTAAGTTTTTGACCCTGCATATTTTTGCTGTATCAAAAACGCAGTGTCTTACAATTCCAGCGAAGTGGATGGGGTGTATAGAAATATCATACTCACCATGCTTCTTTCTAACACAGCATAAAGCAACCTAAGCTGTGTGTTTCATATCCACAACAAGTCAACACTTAGTTTTCTGTGCAGATTTTCCCCATAGACTCGCATTACGTGTGGAAATTCCACAGGTACAAAAATGCACGTGTTTTAAGTGTCATTCCACTACGGAAACACATCAAGAACACAAGTAATCCACACCTAGGTATGTTAATAAAGTTTTGTCAAAGCCAAATATCAGGAATAGTGTTGAGCGATACCTTCCGATATCGGAAAGTATCGGTATCGGATAGGATCGGCCGATATTCAAAAAATATCGGATATCGCCGATACCGATACCCGATCCCAATGCAAGTCAATGGGACCAAAATATCGGAATTAAAATAAACCCTTTCTTTCCTTGTAGGTTCATTCTACATCAAGGAAAACTACTAAGAATAATGCAGGATGTATTTGGGGAGGTGGCGGAGACATTAAAGTCATAGAGGTTTAGCCCAATCAAATAGAATAGCATGTTTTTTTTTGTTTTTTTTAAAGACGTTCGGAGTGACAAAGATATTGACTATGTAAATATTTTTTTTATTTTGTCAGATATTGATGTTTCACTATTCCACGACCTTCCCCTTCTTTTTTTTTTTACTTTTCCCACACTTTCATCATCATCATCAGCATCTTTGACATCAACTTCTTCTTCACCTTATTCATCTTCTTCTTCATCCTTTACCTTTTGTTTTTTTGTTTTTTATTACATTCTTCATATTCATTTTATTCAACTATTATTATTCTTTCTATTCTACATATTCATTTTATTCAACTGTATTATTCTTCCTATTCTACTTCTTCATCATATTCTCATTTGTGACAGGCATTCCCGTAGTTGTTATCTATAAAAGTTGGAAGATTACACCTTCTGTTCTGCCAGTCACAAAAGTTACATTTGTCCGCGTTCAGTTTGGCCTGCAGCATCAGGCTTTATCCAGGGGCAAAACGAGGAGGAACGGACTCACCCCCATACACTGCTTAGTCTTCTTCTGCATATAATTGAGATAATATCTTTTGCTCTGATATTAAGTGTTATGCTTAATGTTCTTCTGCTCTTTGTTCTGCAGCCTCTTGTTCTTCTGCTTCTCGGTCTTCCATGTCGTCGTCTCCAGTGTCGTCATCTCCGCCGTCGTCGTCTCCGCCGTCGTAGTCTCCGCCGTCGTCGTCATCGGGGTGGTCTTCCGGGTTGTCGTCGTCGTCATCGGGGTGGTCTTCCGGGTCGTCGACTTTAGGGTCTTCAACTCGGTAATGTGGGGGGACGGGTCCTGGATGCACATATACACCCATCTTATATTACCGGTATGTATGTACTTAGATATTGCCATTGTTTGCCATGATCTGTCTATCGGTCCTCTATTCATGCTGTGTATTTATATGGTTATGATACCTATGATATGGGTTGGTGTGCATCATTTCCTGTCCATTTGTGTGTGCTGCTGATGGCACGGGTGGTTTTTCCACTTTTTACTGCACACCTGTTGTTTAGTATTTAATAAAGTTTGTATATTTCTATATATTTGGGCTTATGACTGCGTTTCTTTGTGATTTGCGTTCAACTTGGTAATGTAGCAGAAGGTACAAGAAGGCTGAGAAAATGCCAAGAACCCGATGATGGAACTGGAACTCGGATGGCTACCCGAAGGTTCAAGAGCCTATGGAACTACCGAGGACCAGCTGACGTTACTGGAACCCGGTTACTAAGCAGGAGGTACCCGTGCTAAAAAGCACTACCAAGGACCGCCTGACGTTGGCGGAACTCGGATACCCAGAAGGAGGCACCTAAGCCAAAGGCTCTGCCCGGAACAAGCTGACGGTACTGGAACCAGGATGGGGAGCAGAAGGTACAAGAGCCAATGGAACTACCGAGGACCAGCTGACGTTACTGGAACCCGGTTACTAAGCAGGAGGTACCCGTGCCTGAAAGCACTACCAAGGACCACCTGACGTTGGTGGAACTTGGATACCCAGAAGGAGGCACCTAAGCCAAAGGCTCTGCCCGGAACCAGCTGACGGTACAGGAACCAGGATGGGGAGCAGAAGGTACAAGAGCAAAAGACACTGCCGAGAACCAGCTGGCGGTGCTGGAACCCGGATGCGTTGCCCCAGTGTGCAAGAGCCAATGGCACGACCGAGGACCAGCTGACGGTGCTGGAACCCGGTTACTAAGCTGTAGGTGCCCGCGCTTAAAAGCACTACCAAGGACCGCCTGACGTTGGCGGAACTCGGATACCCAGTAGGAGGCACCTAAGTCAAAGGCTCGGCCCGGAACCAGCTGACGGTGCTGGAACCAGGTGGTGGACCCCAAGGCCCACAGGAGAGGAGAGAACAGCTAGGCCGCGAGGCAGCCGCAGTTACCGAACCCCAACAGTCCTACAGGGGGAGCTGGGCCTACTGGCACTACAGAACCAGCCTTGACTACCAGTTCACGCAGCCCACATAGGAAGCTCCTAAACTGGAGGCACCCTGGAGTTGGCTAACCCGACCGCACCACGACGGGGCAAGCATAGGCGTCTCAGTGAGCTTGACACGACCCGGAAACAGCTGACGGTGCTGAAACCAGGTTTGGCACGAGGGAGTACCTGTGACAAAAACACTGCCGAGAACCAGCTGGCGGTGCTGGAACCCAGATGCGTTGCCCCAGTGTGCAAGAGCCAATGGCACGACCGAGGACCAGCTGACGGTGCTGCAACCCGGTTACTAAGCTGTAGGTGCCCGCGCTTAAAAGCACTACCAAGGACCGCCTGACGTTGGCGGAACTCGGATACCCAGGAGGAGGCACCTAAGCCAAAGGCTTGGCCCGGAACCAGCTGACGGTGCTGGAACCAGGTGGTGGACCACAAGGCCCACAGGAGAGGAGAGAACAGCTAGGCCGCGAGGCAGCCGCAGTTACCGAACCCCAACAGTCCTACAGGGGGAGCTGGGCCTACTGGCACTACAGAACCAGCCTTGACTACCAGTTCACGCAGCCCACATAGGAAGCTCCTAAACTGGAGGCACCCTGGAGTTGGCTAACCCGACCGCACCACGACGGGGCAAGCATAGGCGTCTCAGTGAGCTTGACACGACCCGGAAACAGCTGACGGTGCTGAAACCAGGTTTGGCACGAGGGAGTACCTGTGACAAAACCACTGCCGAGAACCAGCTGGCGGTGCTGGAACCCAGATGCGTTGCCCCAGTGTGCAAGAGCCAATGGCACGACCGAGGACCAGCTGACGGTGCTGGAACCCGGTTACTAAGCTGTAGGTGCCCGCGCTTAAAAGCACTACCAATGACCGCCTGACGTTGGCGGAACTCGGATACCCAGGAGAAGGCACCTAAGCCAAAGGCTCGGCCCGGAACCAGCTGACGGTGCTGGAACCAGGTGGTGGACCCCAAGGCCCACAGGAGAGGAGAGAACAGCTAGGCCGCGAGGCAGCCGCAGTTACCGAACCCCAACAGTCCTACAGGGGGAGCTGGGCCTACTGGCACTACAGAACCAGCCTTGACTACCAGTTCACGCAGCCCACATAGGAAGCTCCTAAACTGGAGGCACCCTGGACGGGGCAAGCATAGGCGTCTCAGTGAGCTTGACACAACCCGGAAACAGCTGACGGTGCTGAAACCAGGTTTGGCACGAGGGAGTACCTTTGACAAAAACACTGCCGAGAACCCGGATGCGTTGCCTATCAAAGATTGTCTTCCTACAGCCCCAACTAGCGGTGTTGGAGCAAAGGGTAAGAAGGGGGAGCAGAGTGTAGGCCGAAGCCTGCACTGGAGTCAGCTTTGTGTCTGCGTTGCGTTTGCAGGACACTTTTCCGGCTACACAGCGGGGGAACAGCTGGCGGTGCTGAACCCCCCTAACACATTGGCTGGTGTTTTTCTCTGTGCAGCTAGCACTTCCGGGCAAAAACTAGCGGTGTTATAGCCCAGGGGCAGCAGGAGGAGGAGAGGAACAGAGTGTAGGCCGAAGCCTAGTTGAACCAATTTCAAAGGTAACCTTTAACCCCACCTCAGGTGTTACAAAGTACAAGAGCCACACCTTGTGCAGCATTAATGCTGCACAAGTAAAAGGTTGCTCTATTAATTTTTCTAATTGCACACGCTGAATGCAACACGTACACAATTTAGCCCATTCTACAGTCAAACTGTAGTTGAGGCGTGACTTGTATTTTTAAGGAGACGCAGCATAGGTATCCCAAATAACGCCTTTGTGCTTGGCGCAGCTTCCTGAGCGTTGTTTTTTGCTGTACAGGAGTCTGCGCTCTTGTGTTATCCCTTGGCACTGCCCTGTTAGCGCTGCCCGTCTTATGACCTCATTTCATGTTGGCCGCTGCGGTTAACGATGGCCATAAATCCCAGACCCACAGTGCCTTTTCATAAAGTCACACTGCGGTGCTGGGATTCGTGGCCTTGAGCAGTAAATATTTTCGACGCTCACACACATCCTTACACCTGCTTCAGACTGGGCGGACTCTGCTGATCCCTTTTCGCATGCCGCGGCCATGAGGCCGCACAGTCTGAAGAAGGCGGAAGGAGATGAGTGACGACAGGCGAACATATGCACTGCTCGTGCCCATAAACCACACCCTCGCTGACAAAATAAATAAGACAACGAGGGGCGTTGTTTCATGCAGGGCGGATGCACAGGCGCAGCCAGCTAACCATGATGTCTGAAGACGGGCAGCGCTACCAAGG
This sequence comes from Ranitomeya imitator, assembly GCF_032444005.1. NCBI lineage: Eukaryota > Metazoa > Chordata > Amphibia > Anura > Dendrobatidae > Ranitomeya > Ranitomeya imitator. Next base: position 47,301,810 of record NC_091284.1, on the reverse strand, counting down.
GGGTGCTGCGTGTCATTAAAAAGGAAAGTCACACCTCAGGGACATTGTAATGGTCTCTAATGAGACACATTTTGTACGTGTTGAGTTCCACGTGGGCAAGGAGAAAAAGTCAGCCACCTTGTACAAATGCAGCAGTACTGCTGTACAAGGTGGCTGTTATACATAGAAACACCTGGGGGTGGGGGGCAGGCTCACTTCAATTTCAGTTCATGTGCCTGCGTGGCGTTTGCAGGTCACGTTGCCGGCTACACAGCAGGGGAACAGCTGGCGGTGCTGAACCCCACTGTTGTGAATTCTGTGGCTGAATTCACTCCTGTGGTCACAAGTGGTACTGCAGCTTCTGAGCTTCCTCCCTCAGGTGTTCTGGTGAGCTCGTTAACTGCTTCATTACTTAACTCCGCCTGATGCTGCTATCCTTGCTCCTTGTCAATGTTTCAGTGTTGGATCTGAGCTTCTCCTGATTGTTCCTGTGACCTGCTGCTCTGTATAGCTAAGTGCTTTTTGCTTTTTTGTTGCTTTTTTTCTGTCCAGCTTGTCTTTGTTTTGCTGGAAGCTATGAGACGCAAAGGGTGTACCGCCGTGCCGTTAGTTCGGCACGGTGGGTTTTTTTTGCCCCCTTTGCGTGGTTTTGCTTTAGGGTTTTTGTAGACTGCAAAGTTCGCTTTACTGTCCTCGCTCTGTCCTAGAATATCGGGCCCCACTTTGCTGAATCTATTTCATCCCTACGTTTTGTCTTTTCATCTTACTCACAGTCATTATATGTGGGGGGCTGCCTTTTCCTTTGGGGAATTTCTCTGGGGCAAGTCAGGCCTATTTTTCTATCTTCAGGCTAGCTAGTTTCTTAGGCTGTGCCGAGTTGCCTAGGTAGTTGTTAGGCGCAATCCACAGCCGCTTTTAGTTGTGATTAGGATAGGATCAGGTGTGCAGTCTACAGAGTTTCCACGTCTCAGAGCTCGTTCTTGTATTTTTGGGTATTTGTCAGATCACTGTGTGCGCTCTGATCGCTAAGCACACTGTGTTTCTGGATTGCCTTCATAACACCTGTCATTAGCAATCATAACAGTACAAGGAGCCACACTAATGATTCTCAATAGAGGGAAAGAAAAAGTTCTGACATCATTTTTTTTTTTTTTCTGCTCTGTGTTCACTTTTTTTTTCCCCTAGACATTTGGGTGATTCTGGACACAGGTGTGGACATGGATATTCAGGGTCTGTGCTCTTCAATGGATAATCTCGTTATAAATGTACAAAAAATTCAAGATACTATTGATCAGAAATCTATGTTAGAACCAAGAATTCCTATTCCTGATTTGTTTTTTGGAGATAGAACTAAGTTTCTAAGTTTCAAAAATAATTGTAAGCTATTTCTGGCCTTGAAACCTCATTCTTCTGGTAATCCTATTCAACAGGTTTTGATTATTATTTCTTTTTTGCGCGGCGACCCTCAAGGCTGGGCATTTTTTCTTGCGCCAGGAGACCCTGCATTGAGTAGTGTCGATGCGTTTTTCCTGGCGCTCGGATTGCTGTACGATGAGCCTAATTCAGTGGATCAGGCTGAGAAAAATTTGCTGGCTTTGTGCCAGGGTCAGGATGATATAGAAGTATATTGTCAGAAATTTAGGAAATGGTCAGTACTCACTCAGTGGAATGAATCTGCGCTGGCAGCTTTGTTCAGAAAGGGTCTCTCTGAGGCTCTTAAGGATGTCATGGTGGGATTTCCTATGCCTGCTGGTTTGAATGAGTCTTTGTCTTTGGCCATTCAGATCGGTCGACGCTTGCGCGAGCGTAAATCTGTGCACCATTTGGCGGTACTGCCTGAGGTTAAACCTGAGCCTATGCAGTGCGATAGGACTATGACTAGAGTTGAACGGCAGGAATACAGACGTCTGAATGGTCTGTGTTTCTACTGTGGTGATTCCACTCATGCTATTTCTGATTGTCCTAAGCGCACTAAGCGGTCCGCTAGGTCTGCCGTCATTGGTACTGTACAGTCCAAATTCCTTCTGTCCATTACCTTGATATGCTCTTTGTCGTCGTTTTCTGTCATGGCGTTTGTGGATTCGGGCGCTGCCCTGAATCTGATGGATTTGGATTATGCTAAACGTTGTGGGTTTTTCTTGGAGCCTTTGCGGTGTCCTATTCCATTGAGAGGAATTGATGCTACACCTTTGGCCAAGAATAAACCTCAATACTGGGCCCAGCTGACCATGTGCATGGCTCCTGCACATCAGGAAGTTATTCGCTTTCTGGTGTTGCATAATCTGCATGATGTGGTCGTGTTGGGGTTGCCATGGCTACAAACCCATAATCCAGTATTGGATTGGAATTCCATGTCGGTATCCAGCTGGGGTTGTCAGGGGGTACATGGTGATGTTCCATTTTTGTCGATTTCATCATCCACCCCTTCTGAGGTCCCAGAGTTCTTGTCTGATTATCAGGATGTATTTGAAGAGCCCAAGTCCGATGCTCTACCTCCGCATAGGGATTGTGATTGTGCTATCAATTTGATTCCTGGTAGTAAATTCCCTAAAGGTCGATTATTTAATTTATCCGTGCCCTAACACGCCACTATGTGCAGTTATGTGAAGGAATCCCTGGAGAAGGGACATATTCGCCCATCGTCATCACCACTGGGAGCAGGGTTCTTCTTTGTAGCCAAGAAGGATGGTTCGCTGAGACCGTGTATTGATTACCGCCTTCTTAATAAGATCACTGTTAAATTTCAGTATCCCTTGCCATTGTTATCTGACTTGTTTGCTCGGATTAAGGGGGCTAGTTGGTTCACTAAGATAGATCTTCGTGGTGCGTATAATCTGGTGAGAATCAGGCAAGGAGATGAATGGAAAACTGCATTCAATACGCCCGAGGGTCATTTTGAGTATCTAGTGATGCCGTTCGGACTTGCCAATGCTCCATCCGTGTTTCAGTCTTTTATGCATGACATCTTCCGTGAGTATCTGGATAAATTCCTGATTGTTTACTTGGATGACATTTTGATCTTCTCAGATGATTGGGAGTCTCATGTGAAGCAGGTCAGAATGGTTTTTCAGGTCCTGCGTGCTAACTCTTTGTTTGTGAAGGGATCAAAGTGTCTCTTCGGTGTGCAGAAAGTTTCATTTTTAGGGTTCATCTTTACCCCTTCTACTATCGAGATGGATCCAGTTAAGGTCCAAGCCATCCAGGATTGGATTCAGCCGACATCTCTGAAAAGTCTGCAAAAGTTCCTGGGCTTTGCTAATTTTTATCGTCGCTTCATCTGTAATTTTTCTAGCATTGCCAAACCATTGACCGATTTGACCAAGAAGGGTGCTGATTTGGTTAATTGGTCTTCTGCTGCTGTGGAAGCTTTTCAGGAGTTGAAGCGTCGTTTTTGTTCTGCCCCTGTGTTGTGTCAGCCAGATGTTTCTCTTCCGTTCCAGGTCGAGGTTGATGCTTCTGAGATTGGAGCAGGGGCGGTTTTGTCACAGAGAGGTTCTGATTGCTCAGTGATGAAACCATGTGCTTTCTTTTCCAGGAAGTTTTCGCCCGCTGAGCGTAATTATGATGTGGGCAATCGAGAGTTGCTGGCCATGAAGTGGGCATTCGAGGAGTGGCGTCATTGGCTTGAAGGAGCTAAGCATCGCGTGGTGGTATTGACTGATCATAAGAACTTGACTTATCTCGAGTCTGCCAACCGCTTGAATCCTAGACAGGCCCGTTGGTCGTTATTTTTTGCCCGCTTCGACTTTGTGATTTCGTACCTTCCGGGCTCTAAAAATGTGAAGGCGGATGCTCTGTCTAGGAGTTTTGTGCCCGACTCTCCGGGTTTATCTGAGCCAGCGGGTATCCTCAAGGAAGGAGTCATTGTGTCTGCCATCTCCCCTGATTTGCGGCGGGTGCTGCAAAAATTTCAGGCGAATAAACCTGATCGTTGTCCAGCAGAGAAACTGTTCGTCCCTGATAAACTTATCTCTGAACTTCATTGTTCGGTGTTGGCTGGTCATCCTGGAATCTTTGGTACCAGCGAGTTAGTGGCTAGATCCTTCTGGTGGCCATCTCTGTCACGGGATGTACGTACTTTTGTGCAGTCCTGTGGGATTTGTGCTAGGGCTAAGCCCTGCTGTTCTCGTGCCAGTGGGTTGCTTTTGCCCTTGCCGGTCCCAAAGAGGCCTTGGACACATTTCGATGGATTTCATTTCTGACCTTCCCGTTTCTCAAAAGATGTCAGTCATTTGGGTGGTCTGTGATCGCTTTTCTAAAATGGTCCATCTGGTGCCCTTGGCTAAATTGCCTTCCTCCTCTGATTTGGTACCTTTGTTCTTTCAGCATGTGGTTCGGTTGCATGGCATTCCTGAGAATATTGTTTCTGACAGAGGTTCCCAGTTTGTTTCAAGGTTTTGGCGAGCCTTTTGTGGTAGGATGGGCATTGACCTATCCTTTTCCTCGGCTTTCCATCCTCAGACTAATGCCAGACCGAACGAACCAATCAGACCTTGGAAACATATCTGAGATGTTTTGTTTCTGCAGACCAGGATGATTGGGTGTCCTTTTTGCCGTTGGCTGAGTTCGCCCTTAATAATCGGGCCAGCTCGGCTACCTTGGTTTCTCCATTTTTTTGCAATTCTGGGTTCCATCCTCGTTTCTCTTCAGGACAGGTTGAGTCTTCAGACTGTCCTGGTGTGGATTCTGTGGTGGATAGGTTGCAGCAGATCTGGACTCAGGTAGTGGACAATTTGATCTTGTCCCAGGAAAAAGCTCAACTTTTCGCTAATCGCAGACGCCGTGTGGGTCCCCGACTTCGTGTTGGGGATCTGGTTTGGTTATCTTCTCGTCATATTCCTATGAAGGTTTCCTCTCCTAAATTTAAACCTCGTTCTATTGGTCCGTATAGGATTTCTGAGGTTCTCAATCCTGTGTCTTTTCGTTTGACCCTTCCAGACTCCTTTTCCATACATAATGTATTCCATAGGTCGTTGTTGCGGAGATACGTGGCACCTATGGTTCCATCTGTTGAGCCTCCTGCCCCGGTTTTGGTGGAGGGGGAATTGGAGTATATTGTGGAGAAGATTTTGGATTCTCGTGTTTCTAGACGGAAACTCCAGTATCTGGTTAAATGGAAGGGTTATGCTCAGGAAGATAATTCCTGGGTTTTTGCCTCTGATGTTCATGCTTCCGATCTTGTTCGTGCCTTTCATTTGGCTCATCCTGGTCGGCCTGGGGGCTCTGGTGAGGGTTCGGTGACCCCTCCTCAAGGGGGGGGTACTGTTGTGAATTCTGTGGCTGAATTCACTCCTGTGGTCACAAGTGGTACTGCAGCTTCTGAGCTTCCTCCCTCAGGTGTTCTGGTGAGCTCGTTAACTGCTTCATTACTTAACTCCGCCTGATGCTGCTATCCTTGCTCCTTGTCAATGTTTCAGTGTTGGATCTGAGCTTCTCCTGATTGTTCCTGGGACCTGCTGCTCTGTATAGCTAAGTGCTTTTTGCTTTTTTGTTGCTTTTTTTCTGTCCAGCTTGTCTTTTGTTTTGCTGGAAGCTCTGAGACGCAAAGGGTGTACCGCCGTGCCGTTAGTTCGGCACGGTGGGGTTTTTTTGCCCCCTTTGCGTAGTTTTGCTTTAGGGTTTTTTGTAGACTGCAAAGTTCGCTTTACTGTCCTCGCTCTGTCCTAGAATATCGGGCCCCACTTTGCTGAATCTATTTCATCCCTACGTTTTGTCTTTTCATCTTACTCACAGTCATTATATGTGGGGGGCTGCCTTTTCCTTTGGGGAATTTCTCTGGGGCAAGTCAGGCCTATTTTTCTATCTTCAGGCTAGCTAGTTTCTTAGGCTGTGCCGAGTTGCCTAGGTAGTTGTTAGGCGCAATCCACAGCCGCTTTTAGTTGTGTTTAGGATAGGATCAGGTGTGCAGTCTACAGAGTTTCCACGTCTCAGAGCTCGTTCTTGTATTTTTGGGTATTTGTCAGATCACTGTGTGCGCTCTGATCGCTAAGCACACTGTGTTTCTGGATTGCCTTCATAACACCTGTCATTAGCAAACATAACACCCCACTAACACATTGGCTGGTGTTTTTCTCTGTGCAGCTAGCACTTCCGGGCAGAAACTGGCGTTGTTTGAGCCCAGGGTCAGCAGGAGGAGGAGAGGAGCAGAGTGTAGGCCGAAGCCTGCACTGGTGGCAGCTTTTGGTCAGTTGTGCCAGCGTGGCTTGTGCTGGACACGATGCAGGCTACACAGCAGGGGAACAGCTGGCGGTGCTGAACCCCACAAACACATTGGCTGTTTTTTTTCTCTGTGCAGCTCGCATTTCCGGGCACAAACTAGCGGTGTTTGAGCCCAGGGGCAGCAGGAGGAGGAGAGGAGCAGAGTGTAGGCCGAAGCCTGCACTGGTGGCAGCTTTTGGTCAGTTGTGCCAGCGTGGCTTGTGCTGGACAGTGGACACGATGCCGGCTACACAGCAGGGGAACAGCTGGCGGTGCTGAACCCCACTAACACATTGGCGGGTGTTTTTCTCTGTGCACCTAGCACTTCCAGGCTACAACTGGCGGTGTTATAGCCCAGGGTCAGCAGGAGGAGGAGAGGAGCAGAGTGTAGGCCGAAGCCTAGTTGAACCAATTTCAAAGGTAACCTTTAACCCCCCCTCAGGTGTTGCAAGGTACAAGAGCCACACCTTGTGCAGCATTAATGCTGCACAAGTAAAAGGTTGCTCTATTTAGTTTGCTCCTTGCACACGCTGAATAAAACACGTACACTATTTAGCCCATTATACTGTCTAACAGTAGTGGAGGCGTGACTTGTCTTTTTAAGGAGACGCAGCACAGGTGTCAAAATTTACACCTAGGTGCTGGGCGCAGATTCCTGAGCGTTGTTATTAGCTGTACAGGAGTCTGCGCTATTGTGATCCCTTGGCCATGCGCTGTGAGCGCTGCCTGTCTTCTCACCTCATTTCATGTTGGCCGTTGCGGTTAGCAATGGATATGAATCCCAGGCCCGCAGTGTGTTTTCAAAAAATCACACTGCGTGGCTGGAATTCGTGGCCTTGTGCAGTAAATATGTTTGCCGCTCACACATGTCCTTACACCTGCTTCAGACTGGGCGGCCTCAGCTGATCCCTTATCGCCTACCACGGCCAGGAGGCCGCACAGTCTGAAGAAGGCGGAAGGAGATGAGTTAAGACAGGCAAACATATGCACTGCACATGCCCATCAATCACACCCTCGCAGCCAAAATATATGAAACGAGGGGGGTTGTGTCGGGCAGGGCGGACGCACAGGCACAGTCAGCCGACCAATGATGTCAGAGGACGGGCAGCGCTACCAAGGGGGGGGGGTGCGTGTCATTAAAAAGGAAAGTCACACCTCAGGGACATTGTAATGGTCTGTAATGAGACACATATTTTACGTGTTTAATTCTACGTGGGCAAGGATAAAAAATCAGCCACCTTGTACAAATGCAGCAGTACTGCAGTACTAGGTGGCTGTTATACATAGAAACACCTGGGGGGGTGGGGCCAGGTTCCCTTTAATTTCAGTTCATGTGCCTGCGTGGCGTTTGCAGGTCACGTTGCCAGCTACACAGCAGGGGAACAGCTGGCGTTGCTGAACCCCACTAACACATTGGCTGGTGTTTTTCTCTGTGCAGCTAGCACTTCCGGGCAAAAAAATAGCGGTGTTTAAGCCCAGGGTCAGCAGGAGGAGGAGAGGAGCAGAGTGTAGGCCGAAGCCTGCACTGGTGGCAGCTTTTGTTTTGTTGTGCCAGCGTGGCTTGTGCTGGACACGTTGCCGACTACACAGCAGGGGAACAGCTGGCGGTGCTGAACCCCACTGACACATCACCTAGTGTTTTTTCTGTGTAGACAACACTTCCAGGTGGCAACTGACAGTGTTGAAACCCAGGGAATCAAAGAGGAGCAGAGTGTAGGCCGAAGCCTGCAGTGGAGCAAGTTGAAAGGGAACCTTTAACCCCCCCCCCCCCCCCCAGGCATTTGTTGCTGAAAGAGCCATCTTTTACAGCAGTAATACTGCACATGGAAAATGGTGGCTCCGAAAATTATGCTCCTTGCAAACGCTGAAGTCCCCTCACACTGTCAAACCGTCCCGGAAGTGGGACTTTCCTTTGTAATGTGACACAGCAAAGCCGTCATTCCAACCCCCTAGGTGCTGTGCGCCACCTCCTCAACGTTGTTTGGTTCTGTCATGGAGCCCGCGCTGTAATGTTATCCCTTGGCCATGCACAGTTAGCGGTGCCCGTCTTCTGATATCATATAGGTGTCAGGCTGGCAGTGCCTGTGCGTCCAAGCTGCCCGAGATCCAACCTTGCAGTGTCATCTAATGTAGTCCCACTGTGGGCCAGGGATCCATGGGCATGCGCAGTGCATATCATCGCCTCTCACTCACCTCCTTCCTGCTTCTTCAGACTGTGCGGCGTCACGGCCGTGGCATGCTATTAGGGATCAGCTGACGCCGCCGAGTCTGAAGAAGCGTGAAGAAGGGGAGTGAGAGGCTAGTATATGCACTGCGCATGGCCATGGATACCAGGCCCACTGTGGGATCACATTAGACGACACTGCGAGGTGGGATTTCGGGCAGCGTGGACGCACAGGCGCAGCCAGGATGACAACAAATGATGTCAGAGGACGGGCAGCGCAAACTGTGCATGGCCAAGGGATAACAACAGCGCAGGGTCCATGACGGAATCAAACAACGCTAAGGAGCCAGCGCACGGTGGCAATGGGGTAGCAATGACGGCTGTGCTGCGTCACATTACAAAGGTAAGTCCCACCTCCGGGACGGTTGGACGGTGTGAGGGGACACATTACATGAGTGTGTAGTTCAGCGTTTGCAAGGAGCATAATTTCCAGAGCGACTGTTGACTGTGCAGACAGCACTTCCAGGCACCAACTGGCGGTGTTAGAGCCCAGGGACAGCAGGAGGAGCAGAGGAACAGAGTGTAGGCCGAAGCCTGATTGGAGCAAGTTGAAAGGGAACCTTTAACCCCCCCCCTAAGACGTTTGTAGCTGAAAGAGCCAGCTTGTGCAGCACTAAGGATGCAAAAGGAAAAGGTTGCTCTTTTAATTATGCTCCTTGCAAACACTGAAGTAAACACTAAAAATGTGTCCCCTTATACCGTTCAACCGTCCCGGAGGTGCAAATTTCCCTCGTAATGGGACACAGCACAGCTGTCATTCCTATCCCCTTGGTGCCGTGCGCTGCCTCCTCAGCGTTGTTTTAAGCTGTCACGGAGCCTGCGCTGTTCTGTTAGCCCTTGGCCATGCCCAATTAGCGCTGCCTGTCTTCTGACATAATTTGGTGTCAGGATGTCAGTGCCTGTGCGTCCACGCTGCTCCAGATCCCACCTCGCAGTCTCGTCTAACGTAATCCCACTGCGGGCCTTGGATCCATGGGCATGCACAGTGCATATACTCGACTCTCACTCCCCTCCTTCCCTCTTCTTCAGACTGTGCGGTGTCACGGCCGTGGCATGCTATTAGGGATCAGCTGACGGCGCAAAGTCTAAAGAAGGCGGAGGGAAATGAGCGAGAGCCCGAGGGGAAGATATGCACTGCGCATGCCCATGGATCCCAGGCCCGCAGTGTGACTCAATCAGAAGACACTGCGAGGCGGGATCTCGGGCAGCGCGGCCGCACAGGCGCAGCCAGCCTGACACCAAATTATGTCAGAAGACAGGCAGCGCAAATAGGGCATGCCCAAGGGATAACAGAACAGCGCAGGCTCCGTGACAGCTTAAAACAACGCTGAGGAGGCAGCGCATGGCACCAAGGGGGTAGGAATGACGGCTGTGCTGCGTCACATTACGAAGGAAAGTCCCAGCTCCGGGACGGTATAACGGTATCAGTGAACACATTTTATAAGTGTTAAGTTCTGCGTGTGCAAGGAGCTAAACCAAAAGAGCTAACTTTTCCTTTTGCAGCATTACTGCTGCACAAGATGGCTCTTTCAGTAACAAACGACGGGGGGGGGGGGGGGACAGGTTCCCTTACATTTAGGTTGTTGTGCCAGCGTGGCGGTCGCAGGACACATTGCCGGCTACACAGCTGGGGATCAGCTGACGTTACTGAAACCCAATAACACTGGGTCGTATGTTTTTACTGTGCAGCCTGCACTTCTGAGCCACAACTGGCGGTGTTGGAGCCCAGGAATAACAGTTCAGGTGGTAGAAAGATGAACACAGCAGGAGACCTGGATGACACCCAATTACTTAATCAGGCAGAGGAGTGGCAAATTCCTGCGAGATCCAGGCCTGGTTCATTTTCAGGAAAGTAAGCCGGTCAACGTTATCGGAGGACAGTCGCATGCGACGGTCTGTTAGTACACCACCTGCGGCACTAAAGACACGTTCCGATAAGACACTAGCCGCAGGGCAAGCCAGCACCTCCAATGCATACTGGCTTAGCTCTGGCCATGTATCCAGCTTAGAGACCCAAAACTTGAACGGGGAAGAGCTGTCTGGGAGTACAGTAAGAGGGCAAGCCATGTAGTCTGTCACCATCTGACGGAACCGTTGCCTCCTGCTGACTGGAGCCGCCCGTGATGGTGTAGACATTTGGGGCGGGCACACAAAAGTGTGCCAGAGTTGTGCCATACTGGGCTTGCCTTGGGCAGAGGCACTGCTTCTGCTCCCTCTTTGGGCAGAGCCTCCCCCACTGCCTCGACGCACTGAGCTGCTTTGTAAAGCACTAGCAGCACTCCTCTCAGTTGGACAGGAGAAGATGATGGAATTCACCAGTGTGTCGTGGTACTCCCGCAATTTACGCTCCCGGGTCAATGCTGGGATGAGGTTTTGGACGTTGTCCCAGTAGCGAGGATCGAGGAGGGTGAACACCCAATAATCAGGCATGTTGAGAATGTGGTCGATGCGGCGGTCGTTTCTCAGGCACTGCAGCATGAAATCCACCATGTGCTGCAGAGTGCCAACTGGCCCAGAAACGCTGTCCCCTGCTTGAGACATGATCTCTGCCCGCTCGTCATCACCCCACCCTCGCTGTACACACTGACCACTGGACAATTGTGTCGCTCCCTCCTCTGGACGGAGCTCTTCCTCCTCCATTGACTCCTCCTCATCCTCCTCACAAATTGGCCCCTGCGTACCCCTTTGTGAGGAACCACGTGGCGCTGACTCTCCAGAAGCTGATGGAAAAGGTGACTCCTCATCCTCCACCTCTTCCACAACATTATCCCTTAACCCTTGCAAAGTTTGCTGAAGCAGGCAGATAAGGGGGACAGTCATGCTGACTAGTGCATCATCTGCACTTGCCATCCGCGTGGAATAATCAAAAGGACGCAAAACCTGGCAGACGTCCTTCATAGTGGCCCACTCTGTGGTTGTGAAGTCTGATCGGCGCTGACTGCGACTTCTTTGCGCCTGATGCAGCTGGTACTCCATAACTGCTTGCTGCTGCTCACACAACCGCTCCAACATATGTAACGTGGAATTCCACCGGGTAGGTAGGTCACATATGATGCGGTGTTCCGGAAGGCGGAATCGGCGCTGCAGTGCAGCAATGCGGGATCTGGCCAAGCTGGAACGCCGCAAGTGAGCACACTCTAGGCGGACCTTGTGCAGCAGGGCATCAAGATCCGGATAGTCCCTCAGAAAACTCTGCACAACCAAATTGAGCACATGTGCCAGACATGGGATGTGAGTGAGTTTGCCAAGGGCCAAAGCTGCCACCAAATTTCGGCCATAGTCACACACTACCATTCCTGGCTGGAGATTCGCTGGCAGTAACCACACATCGCTCTCCTGCTTGATGGCATTCCAGAGCTCCTGCGCTCTGTGGCTCCGATTCCCCAATGAAACAAGTTTCAAGACGGCCTGCTGACGTTTGGCCACGGCTGTGCTCATGTCGGTCATAGGTAAACGTTCACGGGTCCATGTGGAGGTGGACTGTGACGGCTCCTGCAGAGTTGATTCTGAGGAACTTGTGTAAGAGGAGGAGTCAATGCGTACAGACTGGATTCCTGCAATCCTTGGAGTGGGCAGGACACGTCCTGCGCCACTCGCACGATCTGTACCTGGCTCAACAACATTAACCCAATGGGCAGTGAGGGAAACGTATCGCCCCTGTCCATGCTGACTGGTCCACGCATCGGTGGTGAGGTGGACCTTGCTACTGACGGCGTTCAGTAGCGCATGTTTTATGTTTCCCTCAACATGCCTGTGCAGGGCAGGGACAGCTTGCCTGCTGAAGTAAAAGCGGCTGGGCACCTTGTAGTGTGGGACTGCCAATGCCATCAAGTCACGGAAGCTGTCAGTCTCCACCAGCCTGAATGAGAGCATTTCCAGGGACAACTGTTTGGCAATGCCTGCATTCAGAGCCTGTGCTCGGGGGTGATTGGCCGAGAATGCCCGCCTTTTCTCCCATGCCTGTACTACCGATGGCTGTAGAATAGACTGGGAGTGTGAGGATGACTGGGAAGGTGGTGCTGTGGGTGGAATTACACAAGGTCTCTGGACAACAGTGCCAGAGGTTCTTCCATGGCGATCCTGGGAGGAAGCCAAACCAGCTGTGCGTGAGCTGGAGGAAGAGGCAACACGAGCTGAAGAGGTGGTAGCTGCCGCTGTTGGTTGGCCTACATCTTCAGTCTGTTTCTGTAACTCCACCGCGTGCCTGGTCCGCACATGTTTAAACATATTTGTGGTATTGAGGTTGCTGACATTTTTCCCTCTTTTTACTTTCTGATGACACAGCTTGCATTTGACAAAACAAATGTCATCTGCAACTGTGTCAAAAAAGGACCAGGCACTGCAAGTCTTGGGAGCGCCCTTTTTGGCTTTGGAAAGAGACAGGCTCCTAACGGGTGCCAAAGTGGAGGCTACAGGCTCCGCAGTCTTCCCCCTCCCTCTCCCTCTTTGGCCCGTAAGGGGAATCTCTTCCTCAGAGCTGCTCCCACCACCTTCCTGTTCCTCACGCCACGATGGGTCAATGACCTCATCATCTCCACTACCCTCTGCCACCAACTGCTCCTCCTGGGTAGTCTCGGCAGCACAGTACACACCAGAAAGCGGCACCTGAGTTTCATCATCAGATGCGTACTGCACTGTGGTCACCGGAGGCACTGGCCCACCCGCCTCTTCAGAGTCAGAGAGACAAAGCTGTTGGGCATCACTGCACACTGCCTCTTCTTCCATTTCTCCAATGCTGCTTGGCTGGCCCCCTGTTTCCAAGCCAAGAGATTCAGAGAACAGAAGTAGAGACGGCTCCTGTCCTGGGCTTTCTGACTGCCTGGCCAATTTGGCAGGTGGTGAAGAGACAGATGGCTGCTCTCCAGTGGTCTGTGCCTGAGAGGATGTGGCACTAACTGAAGTCGATGCCGAGGCGTTAGCTGCCATCCACCCGACAACGGCTTCAATTTGGTCTTCACGCAGCAGCGGTGCACGGCGCTCTCCGACAAAGCTGCGCATGAAGGACTGTTCCCTGCTGAAACTGAGTGACGACGAGTCACCGGCGCCCGCAGCAGGCACAGAATCACCACGTCCTCTCCCTGCTCCTCTCCCTGCTCCGCGCCCACGCCCACGTGCCTTACTCCCTGCCCTCTTCATCTTGGTTGACAGATAAAGATAAGCAGAAAAGTACTAAGGCCTTAGTGTGCTTATTCCTGAAATGCTCCTCCTAACAGGTGTAAGAAACACTAATGTTGTAAAGTGTGGACTAAACTTTATTATTTTTCAAATGTGGCCTACACAAGTGTTAAGTTGTATTTGGTGAACTTTACTTTTTTTTTGCAGATCGGGCTACAGAGCTAGTTTAAATCACACGGAGACCGTGCAGACAGCCGTAAACGGCGCTGCAAGGCCCAAAAAACCTCCTCTAGGTTATCCTATTTAGTGTTTTTCCACTATTTAGCTGGAGACGGGTGGAAAGACACTAATAGGGAATTTTTTTTTTTAAATTTTAAACAGGCTGCACTATTTGAAAAAAAGGAAAATTTTTTTCAAGGTATGAGGCAGTAACGCACCCTGAGCTGAATCCAACCGGCTATGGCTGCACACAGACTACAGGGCGAGCTGCGCTCACACAGAGACCGTGCAGACAGCCGTAAACGGCGCTGCAAGGCCCCAAAAAAACCCCTCTAGGTTAGCCTATGTAGTGTTTTTCCACAATTTAGCTGGAGACGGGTGGAAAAACACTAATAGGAATTTTTTTTTTAAAATTTTAAACAGGCTGCACTATTTGAAAAAAAGGAACATTTTTCTCAAGGTATGAGGCAGTAACGAACCCTGAGCTGAATCCAACCGGCTATGGCTGCACACAGACTACAGGGCGAGCTGGGCTCACACGGAGACCATGCAGACAGCCGTAAACGGCGCTGCAAGGCCCAAAAACCCCCCTCTAGGTTATCCTATGTAGTGTTTTTCCACAATTTAGCTGGAGACGGGTGGAAAAACACTAATAGGAAATTTGAGAAAAAATGTGCAGCAGGCTGCACTATGAGCAAAAAAGGACAACTGTGTGAGGCAGTGTGAACCCCCCCCTGAGCTGAATACAACCGGGTATATGGCTGCACACAGACTACAGAGTGAGCTGCACACACACACACAGAGAGAGACCTTGCAGAACGCTGTTAAAACAGCGCTGCAAGGCAAGAGCAAGGTGAACAGTGAAGAACACACAGCGTTTTGCTAAATTAGCCTTTGGAAAGGAAAATAAAGCAATTAGCTATCTCAACTGGCCCTCAGTTACAACACAGCGTCCTGTGGCGGCAGCGTTTTTTATAGTGCAGAGTGACATCATTTCAGCAGCCAATCACAGCCTTGCCAGTACTTACATGCCCACCATGCTAAACAGGATGTGCCCACACTTCCAATCATTCCTCATTGGCTGCTGCGTTCAGTTTGAATTCTGGGAACTTCCGATTCCGGTATCCGATACGCGGGAAGTATCGGAATTCGGTATCGGAATTCCGATACCGCAAATATCGGCCGATACCCGATACTTGCGGTATCGGAATGCTCAACACTAATCAGGAAGTATCAAAAACAAAGCAGCTTTATTTAAAGCATGACCCACCAAAAAGGGACATAAAAACACAGCATCAAAAAAGCATGCTAAAAAAAATGTAAGAAACGCAAGTAAGCTAAGTTAAGTAATTGGTGCGGAAATTCTGCAACGTCAAAAAGTCAACAAAAGCTCTACATGGGAACGTAGACTTAGAAGTTGCGATTTTGATGCTGCTAGAATACGCAGCGTCAAAAATTCACTAAAAACTCATCATGGGCAAATAGCCTTAGGCCTCATGCATACGTTGGGCATTTAGTGAGTATTTTACCCCAGTGTTTGTAAGCCAAAATCAGGAGTGGGTGAAAAATACAGAAGTGGTGCATATGTTTCTGTTATACTTTTCCTCTGATTGTTCCTCTCCTGGTTTTGGCTTACAAATACTGATGTAAAATACTGACCAAATACTGATTGTGTGGACGTGGCCTATGGGTTTAAATCATCTTTTTGTGTAGAATATACGTTGTTTCCATTTTTCTTCCCTTTTCCTTTCCTCACAAACCATTCAATCCTTTATCCTCCTCTTCCTCTGTTTCTTTAAATATTCTTTTTAAAATCTTCACAAAAAGTAATATCTTTTCCTATCGTTCCGGTTCAGCATGTTGCACTTCACATGACACAACTGGCACATTTACATCTTGTTAATCTGGGGGGGAAAGGTGGCACATGCAAGAAATAAGATGACTGGTAAAGTCATGTAAATAGAGTGCAGAGGTCAGGGAAGGCCAGGCCAGAGCGCCTTGGTCGCGAGGATTAGATTTCATGCATGGGTTAAAAGTCAACAGAGTTCCTAGTTTATTTTGATATAATGAATAGTGAAAGTAATGCCATCAAGCAAATGTTGTGATGTCTAACTGGAATCATGTGCTGCAAAAAGCAGTTTTTGGATCAAGTTAAAAGAAACACAACGGTTGGAGGATATAAATGGAAAAGTTGATTGCCATTTGCTCTGTAAGAGATTTTAAATGAAAGTAGCACCACTTTCTGTAAGGTCCCCGTGAGAGGCGAGCAGGAAAGTTAATTAATTTCACTGCTTTCATCTTCTGCTGATTTCTAATAATCTTACCTTTTGGTTCATGAGGAGATTCGGAGAGATTATAAGACTGGCTGCTTTGAAGAACCTTAGGAACTACATGAGAACAGAAGAGTAACGTGTTTCAGCTTGTTTGGATAAGATTTCAGAAACTGTAGGACAAAAGTAGAAATTGTGTTAGAAATAGCCTGTTGTCCTGAGCACGTAGAATGACGGTCAGCGGGGGATATTAGGTGTGCACAATTAGGGTCTCAAAACTATTCACCACCTTGCTTGGACTTTTCCATGATGCATGATTAAAGCACATTAATAAGGTATGTGCGCAGACCTTAAATATTGGTGTTTGAAGTCTGGATCAGTAGTTTGCGTCCAAACTCTTGACACCTCCTGTCGCCTCGAACTCAAAAATATTGCCAGAATGCATCCCTTCCTAAGCCCTCAATCTACTAAAACTCTTGTGCATGCCCTCATCATCTCCTGCCTTGATTACTGCAACACGCTCCTCTGTGGCCTCCCCGCTAACTCTCTTGAACCACTCCAGTCTGTCCTCAAATCTGCTGCCCAAATAATCCACCTTGCTCCTTGCTACTCCCCTGTTTCTACCCTCAGCAAATCCCTCCACTGGCTCCCAATTCCCCAACTAATCCAGTTCAAACTACTAACACTGATCTACAAAGCCATCCACAACCTGTCCCCTCCCTACATCTCTGAACTAATCTCCCAATATCTTCCCTCATGTAATCTCCGATCCTCCCAAGACCTCCTACTCTCCTCCACACTTATTCATTCCTCACACAACCGCCTCCAAGATTTCTCTCAAATATCCCCCATCCTCTGGAATTCCACACCTCAAAACGTCTGACTATCCACCATCCTCCAATCCTTCAGACGGAACCTGAAAACCCATCTCTTCAGGAAAGCCTACAGCCCGCAATATCCATTCTGCCACCTCACCACCAGAGCTGCTGACTCACCACCACCAGAGATGCTGCACCCCGACCTTCTGTCTCTTCCCCATTATCCCATAGAATGTAAGTCCACAAGGACAGGGTCCTCTCCCCTCTGTACCAGTCTGTCATTGTAAATTTGTTTACTGTAAACGATATCCATAATTCTGTACGTAACCCCTTTCTCATGTACAGCATCATGGAATTAATGGTGCTTTATAAATAAATAATAATAATAATAATTTGCCTCAAAGAATTGGGTGGATTTAGCCCATTCATGTCTATAGTACTGTGAAAAAAAAGGGATTGCATTCAGATGACATTCAAGTGAGGTCCGAGTTTCACAAACTCACATATTGGAGATGGTGGAAAAACTTTTTTTTCTCGCCGCCTCCGAGAAAATCGGATCTCACTCTAATAAACTTCTGATTAGAGTCTGATTAGCATGATTGGACCAACTTTCTTGGATGGAGAGAAAACAGTTGCGTGCACCTGCCCTTACAGATGGATACAAAAAAATAATGGATAAGCACAAACAGGATAGATAATAGATATCAGACAGACAGATACAGTTGTGCTCAAAAGTTTACATACCCTGACAGAATTTTTGCTTTCTTGGTGTTTTTTCAGAGAATATAAATGATAACACCAAAACTTTTTCTCTACTCATGGTTAGTGGTTGGGTGAAGCCATTTATTGTCAAACTACTGTGTTTTCTCTTTTGAAATCATAATGACAACCCAAAACATCCAAATGACCCTGATCAAAAGTTCACATACCCTAGTGATTTGGGCCTGATAACATGCACAGAAGTTGACACAAATGGGTTTGAATGGCTGCTAAAGGTAGCATCCTCACCTGTGACAAATGCCAGGAAAATTGTTCGGGATGCAAAGAAAAAAACCACAAACATCAGCTGTAATACTGGACTCTCTGGAAACTAGCAGTTTGGCTGTTTCAAGATGCACAATAAGGAGGCACTTGAAGAAAAATGGGCCTATTAAGGCACATCAGGGGCTCTTCAAACGTGACATGGCGTCCGCAAATTATTCTATCAAATTTTGCATTCAAAAAGTCAAATGGCTCTCCTTCCCTTCCAAGCCCTGCTGTGGGCACAAACAGTAGTATTTCCCCAGATATGGGATATCGGTGTACACAGGAGAAATTGCACAACAAATTGTATGGCGTAATTTCTACTTTTACACTTATGAAAATGCTAAAATTGGAGCTAAAAAAGATTTGGGAAAAATGTGATTTTTTTATTCATTTCCATGGCTCTACGTTATAAACTTCTGTGGAGCACGTGTGGGTTCAAAGGTGCTCAATACACATCTATATAAGTTTCATAAGGGGTCTAGTTTCCAAAATAGTGTCACTTGTGGGGGATTTCCATTCTTTAGGCACATCAGGAGCTTTCCAAACGTGACATGGTGTCCCCTAATTATTCCATCAAATTTTGCATTCAAAAAGTCAAATGGTGCTCCTTTCCTTCCAAGCTCTGCCATGCTCCCAAACAGTAGTATTCACCCGCATATTGGGTATCGGCGTACTCAGGAGAAATTTCAAAACAAATTGTATGGCACAATTTCTCCTTTTACCCTTATGTAAATGCAAAATTTGGAGCTAAAAAATTTATTTGTAAAAAATTTGATTTTTTTATTTATTTCCATGACTCTACGTTATAAACTTCTGTGAAGCACGTGTGGCTTCATGGTACTCAATACACATCTAGATAAGTTCCCTAAAGAGTCCGGTTTCCAAAACGGTGTCACTTGTTGGGGGTTTCCACTGTTTAAGCACATCAAGGGCTCTTCAAACGCGACATGGCAACTGCTAATTATTCCAGCATATTTTATATTCAAAAAGTCAAATGTTGCTCCTTCCCTTTCGAGCCCTGCTGTGTGCCCAAACAGTAAATTTCCCCCACATATGTGGTATCGGCATGCTCAGGAGAAATTTAACAACAAAATGTATGGTCAATTTTATCCTGCTACCTTTGCAAAAGTAAAAAAAAAATAGGACTAAAAGGAAATTTTTTGTGAAAGAAAAGTAAATGTTTATTTTTTCCTTCCACATTCTATAAAATTCTTGAGAAGCACATGAAGGGTTAAAAAACATATTGAATGTGGTTTTGAGCACCTTGAGGGGTGCAGTTTTTAGAATGGTGTCATTTTTGAGTATTCTCTGTCATATAGGCCTCTCAAAGTCACTTCAAGTGCGAGGTGGTCCCTAAAAAACGGTTTTGCTAATTTTGTTGTAAAAATGAGAAATTGCTGGTCAAATTTAACCCTTAACCCTAACAAAAAAAATATGTTTACAAGATCTTGCTGATGTAAAGTAGACACGTTGGAAATGTTATTTATTAACTATTTTGTGCTATGACTCTCTGATTTAAGGGAATACAAATTAAAAGTTTGAAAATTGCAACATTTTTTGCCAAATTTCCATTTTTTTCACAAATAAATGCAAGTCATATCAAAGAAATTTTACCACTATCATAAAGTACAATATGTCATGAGAAAAAAAAAATTCAGAATCACCAGGATCCATTGAAGCGTTCCAGAGTTATGAGTAAAGATAGAAAGGGGCGCACCAATGTATAATGTCACAATAACCATCAAGGGGTGCAATACTTGTTGTTGTTTTCCCCTCTCCTCCCCCCCTTTTTGGAGCTTACTCCGGCTTTTGGTCTTTATCCCACCTCCTCTGCTCTGTGTCCTATGATGTGTCCATCTAGTCGGCCTCTTTAGTTCAGTCCGGCCTTCGGGCTTTATTCCACTCCCCTTGCCCTGTGTCCTATGACGCGTCCATCTAGCCGGCTGGCACTGCGCGTGCGCAACGCGGTCCTATCGGACACCGCGGTTTGCGCGTGCGCATGTGACCTTCTGGATGCTCAAGGATCGCCGTTCATTGTGATTGTTTTCCTGTTGTCATGGCATGGCCGGCGTCTTCCGGCTTTTACCTCTCTCTCTCCCACACCGGTATGCAATTTACCTTATTGGATTTATTATTTAAGCACACACTGCTGCACCTTTAGCTTCACTTCCCCTGACGAAGCTGCTGCGGCAGCGATACGCGTGGGGTGCGTTCCCACCATATCCTCCTTCTACCTCAGGGCCATTTTGGGGCTCTTTTGTTCCCTGGCTCTATGTGGATTTAACCCCTGTGGTGCCCTGTGCCTTTTGACATCGCTGCATCTCCATATACCAGAATTTACGCAGGACAGGTTGTATCCACGACTGTTATATAGCATGCCACCACATTTTTATCCTAGGACCATCTATGGCATTGATGTTGCATTTTCTGGTTATTAGCAGTGGATACCGACATATTGTGGTCAAGTCCTTTGCGGCCTGTATAGGCACATTTTGCAGGAGAGCACATTTGATTAGGTGCACCTAGGGTAGGATATATGTTTACTGTTAACATATTGTATTATGGGACTGTCATTTATTGTGGGATATGGTGGGTATAGGGATTTGGATATTTGATTTTAAATGTTTTTAACATGTTTTTTGAGGTGTTTAATAAAGTTGTTTTGCTTTATGTAGCTACCGATTGTCTTTATATTTGGAGTTGTGCATACCATTTTTAGTCTACACTTTCTCTTTTCCTTTGTCGCGTTCCAGAGTTATGACCTCATAAAGTGACAGTGGTCAGAATTGCAAAAATTAGTCTGGTCAGGAAGGTGAAAACAGGCTTCGAGGCGAAGGGGTTAAGCAACTGTCAACACCACACTTGCAGAAGTCGACAGGTTGCTCCAAAAGCAACATTGTGACTTCGGAAATCAGAGTCTCATCATCTGGAAAATGCTTGCCCTTCAAAAATATCTTCATTGTTGGAAAGAGGTGGAAGTCCGATGGTGCGAGGTCGGGTAAATAAGGGGGTTGCGGTAGAATTTCAAAGTCACAGGAGAATGATTCCATTTGGGCAACATGTGAGTTGCAACATGTGCATTGTCTCGCAGAAGGTGGACACCTTTAGTGAGCATACCACATCTATTGGTTTTGATGGCATCCCGCAATTTCTGCAGCAGTGATTCAAAGTATGCCCCAGTGATCATGGTAGACTTTGCTAGGAAATCCAATAATGCTACTCCGTGCTCATCCCAAAATACAATGAGCATGACATTGCCTGCTGAGGGTTGGACATGTGCCTTCTTTGGAAGTGGTGAGTCATGATACTCCCATTGCATCTGTAAGGAGGAAGACCAGGCTGCGGGCATCTGTGCTGTACTGGGTCCGGAACTGTCAAGGCTGCGTCCCTTGTTTCCTGGGGGAAGGCAAATAGGACCGGGGCTCTGACCCGGAAGCTGGGGGTTAAGAGGGAAAGCGAGCGCAGTGTCGAGTAGTTTCCTGCCAGCCGTGAGAGGAGCAAGGTACATGCGCAGTGGCTCCGCGAGGTAGGCTGTCGGGCCGAAGTGAAACGGGGCTGGACATATGCCAGGACGCTCCGGAGCCTACAGCAGTGACACCTGTTCAGTTGAGCACTTCATGTAAGCTTAAGAGCCAGGGCAGGCTGCAGGACTGTTTGTTGCTGCCCACATTGCCACACTGTTCAAACAGGACCCTGACAGTACCGCGGCCTTGCCTGCATTGGCTGCAGCCACTTATGGACTAGGGGCCCAGTGGAAGGCACCGGACACCGACCACTGCCACCAGAAGACAGACCACCGTTACCAGCAGGACCTTCTTGGACAAGCACCGCATGAGCTGTTGGCGCTACTGACTTTCAAGCAGTATCTATAGTTGGAGGAACTTCTGACACGATAAGTGCACAAAGGGACTACCGTTATCTTGCTCATTAAATTTACATATTATTCACACCAACTGTTTATTCCCTCGTTTAACCATTCATATCTCTGCGAGAAGTTAACCCTCTATTAAACTAAAACTGTTATATTTGTTAATCCTTGCTCTGCCTTCTGTCCGTCACTGCATCCCATAACCTGATCACACATCGACTGGACTTTAGTCTCAGGATCATACTGATGGACCCAGCTTTTATCCTGTGTGATCAGCCTGTTGAAAAAGTCCTCCTGGTTTCCATGGCACATCGTCAATAGAGTCTGAGAGCATTTGACTAGTTTCTGCTTCTGAAAATGTGTGAGAAGCCGGGGAACCCAGCGAGCGGATACCTTATGCATGAGAAGATGGTCTTGGATGATTTTTTCCACAGACCCCACACTAATCTTGACATTTTGGGCTAGGTGGCGAATGGTTTTGCAGTGATTTTCCAAAATGACAACCTCCAGTTGCTGGATGGTGTGTTCATCAATAGCAGAGTCCGGTCGCCCTGGAATTGGAGCTGTTTGCACCAAGGTCCAACCACATTTGAATTGACGATGCCAGTTCTTGACTACATCATATGATGGGGAACCATCACCATAAACCTCTTTCATCTCATCGAACGTCTACTTTGGTGTGCGACTTTTCAAGTAAAGGAACTTGATGACTGCTCAGTATTCCACTGGGTCCATTATCAAACCTCACACCATTTCAGCACCTGTAAAATAAAGACCGTTATCAGTTCTGAGTTGCAAATTGGCACATAATCTGTAGAGACATATCATTACACATGTGCAGTTTCAGCATCCTGTGATAAATAGAATTGGGAAAACTTACAAAATCAGCAAGAGATCAACACAAAATGAGAATGCTTGGTCTGGGGGAAAATGTGTGTAAATGGGTTAGTAACTGGCTTAGTGATAGAAAGCAGAGGGTGGTTATAAATGGTATAGTCTCTAACTGGGTCGCTGTGACCAGTGGGGTACCGCAGGGGTCAGTATTGGGACCTGTTCTCTTCAACATATTCATTAATGATCTGGTAGAAGGTTTACACAGTAAAATATCGATATTTGCAGATGATACAAAACTATGTAAAGCAGTTAATACAAGAGAAGATAGTATTCTGCTACAGATGGATCTGGATAAGTTGGAAACTTGGGCTGAAAGGTGGCAGATGAGGTTTAACAATGATAAATGTAAGGTTATACACATGGGAAGAGGGAATCAATATCACCATTACACACTGAACGGGAAACCACTGGGTAAATCTGACAGGGAGAAGGACTTGGGGATCCTAGTTAATGATAAACTTACCTGGAGCAGCCAGTGCCAGGCAGCAGCTGCCAAGGCAAACAGGATCATGGGGTGCATTAAAAGAGGTCTGGATACACATGATGAGAGCATTATATTGCCTCTGTACAAATCCCTAGTTAGACCGCACATGGAGTACTGTGTCCAGTTTTGGGCACCGGTGCTCAGGAAGGATATAATGGAACTAGAGAGAGTACAAAGGAGGGCAACAAAATTAATAAAGGGGATGGGAGAACTACAATACCCAGATAGATTAGCGAAATTAGGATTATTTAGTCTAGAAAAAAGACGACTGAGGGGCGATCTAATAACCATGTATAAGTATATAAGGGGACAATACAAATATCTCGCTGAGGATCTGTTTATACCAAGGAAGGTGACGGGCACAAGGGGGCATTCTTTGCGTCTGGAGGAGAGAAGGTTTTTCCACCAACATAGAAGAGGATTCTTTACTGTTAGGGCAGTGAGAATCTGGAATTGCTTGCCTGAGGAGGTGGTGATGGCGAACTCAGTCGAGGGGTTCAAGAGAGGCCTGGATGTCTTCCTGGAGCAGAACAATATTGTATCATACAATTATTAGGTTCTGTAGAAGGACGTAGATCTGGGGATTTATTATGATGGAATATAGGCTGAACTGGATGGACAAATGTCTTTTTTTGGCCTTACTAACTATGTTACTATGTTACTTATTTCCCCACTGTAGATAGATAGATAATAAATAGAGATAGACATGAGATAGATAGATAGATAGATATGAGATAGATTAGATAATCCTGCAATTTCACTTTAATAATCTTTTCACATTCTTTTGCCGCTTTACCCACAGAATGTTTTTATTTTTGGGGTCTTTACTTAGGATTAGCCTGGTAACCCCCCTCCCCCCCTCGATGACAGCTATGACGGATCTGCTTTCTCCGATATCATGTAATCCTCTAATACGGTCATTGTCTCTAACAACATGTAGGAAAACAAACATTGCCCGCATACTTTGTGCACATGAGATTGCATTTAAAACAAACAGCTACAACTGCGACTCCCAGGTTGAGGATGTCCCTGACAAAAAAAACTGACATATTTCTTAATTTTGAACATTTTCCTCATTATGGGTTTAGGGGCCCGGGGCAAGGTATTTATGGTGAGATTTAAACCCCTTGTTTCCTCTGTCAGCATACTTTAATCCGATACTAAAATTCCTGCACGACCCAACTCGTTTCAAGACAGGAGACAGGGTATTAGGACATAGGTAAGATTCTCTCGTCATCTTCTCCTCACCTTATCAATAGAGGAGCACGTTGCTCTGTAGATGGAAGATGGAGAATTTTCAACTTTTTGATTTACTGTGTTGACCTTCCTCTCCATGTACAAGTGTGAGTTTTGGTCACGGAGTCACTGCTGAAGAATATAAAGCTCTAGGCTTTACTTTTCAACATACTCAAGCCTATAGAAATATTCAGGGTAGGATAGTTAGAATATTTGTGCGCTGTGTGCATTCAATACAGTCATACTACTTTTATTTTTTTTTATTACATTTTTTTTTTTCAAATTTATGAAAAAAAAAAAAATGATATGACCAGGTAAAATGACACTATGCTCCAGGACGAAGTAATTCAGACCTCTCAGAATTTTAAGCTTAAAGGATCCTTTTGGAGGAACTGGCTCTCCTTAAAGAGATGAGGGCTGTGCAGATTGTATTGCTAATTGTCCATGGGTAAGACATGAACATTTCTGGAGAGTTAACTCATCTTCAATTTCATTAAAAAAAAGGATTTGCAAGAATCTTATTTTCTTGTGATTTGTTTCACACAAATACAGCAAAATCGAAGCTCTCTGGCTGCCATTTTGGCAGATTATAAAAATCCAAGACGGAGTTAAAATATTAAAAAAAATAATCTATACTTTATGTGATCTCAGCCTCATTCTGGCCATTTATTTTGGACTGGTCACCGATGCGGTCTTCACTTGGTCACCTTCCAGCGCTTGGCATCTTTTGTATCTCTTGCAGTAATTATGCAGTGATGTCATGAATTGGCATGATGCGCATCATGATGTCACATGCTATACTTCACACATAGCCATGACATCACAGATTTTAAGCACATGAAACATCAAAGATGTTGGGAACCAGAACAGTTGGTCCATCGATATTCATGAAGTCCTGCTCATGAGCTGACAGCCTCGCTTCATCACAGATGAAAAATAGGGCATTCAGAAACCCCAGAAGTAAAGCCTCGTTCACTCATCTTTTTTTTTAACATTCAGGACTAGTGATTTACATCAGAGTGTCGTCCAAGTTTCATGTCAGATTTTCCCCAGATTTTCTAATAGGCGTAAAATGTTTTTTCACCCTTCACAATCTATACTTGAAAATTGTATGGCACTTGAATGGCATGCAAGTGGTGTCCGATTTTTTTTGCAGACTCACAGACTTGCTTTGATGATTTTTATACACACTCGGATCAAAATTGGACATATCTCTGCAAAATTCCGAGCATGTGAATAAGTAAATAAAAAAAATAACCCCATTCACTATTATAGGTGCGATTGCTATCCGTGAAAATTATGGAGAACACTCATTTGCAAAAAGGAGACGTCTGAATGAGCCCTTAGCCTGTTCTGTGAAAGCATTCATACTGAGGTGAGATTTGGATCCAAGGCTGGATTTCTACCTTGACAGATTGCCTGTAATTCCCATTTTTAATTATTTTTTACTTTTTGATGCAGAATTGTGCCATTTTCCGAATGCCCCCATTGGTTTATGTACAGTTACATCTACAAAATTATCTAATTTGAAATAAAAAACAATTGATCTATTGTGGGAGGAGGTATTTTGCTTCTAGAAGTCCCCCAAAAATCTCTTACAACTAACCAGAATCCCTCCGTGTGCTGAGACGAGGTGACAACTCTTAAACTGCTCTGGCCCGGGTGGCTGTATTTGGTTCGTTTAACAACCAGATTCACATTTCAGTTGAACATTAGGACCTCGTTTAGAGCTTTAAGAAGTTGCAATTTTTTTTCCATACGATAATTAACTTTTATCTTAATTTTTAAGTCAAAGCAGCTCTATGACGCCTTGTTTGTATTTCTTTTATGGGAAGAAGAATCATCACATTCCATCATTTTCTTATTGCATTTTCTTAATGCTGTGCATTGAATGTTGGGTTTCTGCACATGGCCGTATTTTCAGTGTTCTGCCTTCATACACGTTGACACTGTGTGCAATCCGACATACGGCATAAACCACTTTCTGTCTTCCAAATAAGCAGACCGTTCTCTGTAGCCTAACTTGTTTATGGGTGAACAGGTATAGAACATGTGGTAAAACTAGAAGAATACAAACATCATAAGTAAGTATTGGGCAAATAATCACACAGCTAACACTTACAATTAACAGGAAAGTATACAGCGTGATGCAAACTTTAAGGCCATGTGCACAGGTTGCGGATTTCCTGCGGATCCGCAGCGTTTCTTTCCGCGCAGAAATGCTGCAGATCGCAAGTGATTTACAGTACAATGTAAATCAATGAACAAAAAAAAATGCTGTGCTAATGGTGCGGAAAACTCCGCACTGAAAACGCTGCGGGTTAAAAGAAGGAGCATGTCATTTATTTGTGCGAATCTGCAGCGTTTCTGCATCCATTGACTTGCATTGAGTTGGGCACATCCGCAGCAAAACCGCAAATCTAAAAAAGATCTGCGGTTTTGCTGCGAGA
This sequence comes from Ranitomeya imitator, assembly GCF_032444005.1. Lineage (NCBI taxonomy): Eukaryota > Metazoa > Chordata > Amphibia > Anura > Dendrobatidae > Ranitomeya > Ranitomeya imitator. Next base: position 47,275,029 of record NC_091284.1, on the reverse strand, counting down.
AACGCTGCAGATCGGGAGGGGGGAAGAGTGTGTTGGCGGAGTGTGGGCGGAGACTGTGTGTGGGCGGAGACTGTGTGTGGGGGGAAGATGTGAGTGTGTGTGTGGGTGTTTGTGTGTCTGCGGCAATTGCGGAGGTCACGGGGCTGTCGGGTGTCTGTGCAGAGCTGTTAGGGGTCTGCGGCAGGCTGTCGGGGGTCTGCACGGGGTTGCTGGGGGTCTGTGGCGGGCTGTCGGGGGTCTTTGCATGGCTGTCGGGGGTCTGCGACGGGCTGCGGTGGGTCCTTGGGGGTGTGTGCACGTGCAGGCATCGTCCGATGAGACTACAAGTCCCATCGAGCTATGCCTGCTACAGTGGCAATGATCGACACATTAGCCAATGATGGGACTGTAGTAGTCCCATCATCCGGCTTATGCGTTGAATGTAGGCTTGAGCTAAACGGTTCGGACAAATTCAAAAGTCGGGTTTCATGAAACCAGACCCTAGTGTAGGATCGGCCATGCTTTCGGCGAACTTCGCGCCAAAGTCGCGTTTCGTATGACGCCATTTTTTTCAGCCAATGAAGGAGCGTGGGTAGAGTGATGACATAGGTCTTAGGGGCGTGCACGCCTATCGCCATCTTCTCGCTTGTGCGCTGTAGCGATTTGCAATGTGTAACACCAGCTTTTCTGGACAGAGAGATATTTCCCATTGACTTTGCATTGGGTTTCGTGTTTTGGTCGATCCCCGACTTTTCGTGATAATCGGCCGATTTCAATCGACTCGACTTTTGGGATAGTCGGGTTTCGACTCGACCCTAAAAAAGTAAAAGTTGCTCAACCCTAGTTGAATGTAAAAAAAACAAAAAAATAAACCACGAACACAACAGAACATACAACATAGAACATACAACTTATAGACAAACAAAACATACAGACATAGAGAACATATAACAGAGTACATACTCACCATCACTTTTCACTTTGTTCCCCGAAGCCAGTGTCACCTGTAAAAATATTAAAAACAAACAACAAACAATATACTCCCTGATTCACAGAAATCCACGAGTGTCCCAAGACAATCTCCCGCGGAGAGCAGCAGCATCAGCTGATGCGTCCACTCTCCAAGGGCTCCAGGAATACAATGACCGGAGGGTGGTATCCTTCTGAACTGTATTCCTCCACCACTGTAAAAAATAGTCCCTAGTCTCACTTGTGGCACTGCTGTGTGAGAAAGTTCCCATGCAGCAATGGCATAAAGTAACACCAGTGAACTAAGGTAACCTTTCAGTGATGCACTGCAGGAGCCATTGTCTCATGTCAGTGTGTCACTGGAGGCCTATAGAGCAGTGGCACCTCCTGATGTCACTGTTCAATAGGGGAGATCGTCATGGGACACTCGTTTTTAATTTGACTGCGTCGGACAGGGTGTATATGGTTTATTATTTTAAATGTTTTTGCAGGTGATCGAGTATGGTAAGTATGGCTAAATTAAGAATAATAAAATACTTTTTTCTGGTTGTGTCTTTTTTTTCCTAACTCTTTCACTACTCTAGGATTAATAATGGATTGGCGTCTTATTGACGCCTCTCCATTATTAAACCGCTTAATGTCACCTTACAATAGCAAGGTGACATTAACCCCTTATTACCCCATATCCCTCCACTACAGGGGAGTGGGAAGAGAGGGGCTAAGTGCTGGAATTGGCGCATCTTACAGATGCGCCATTTCTGGGGCGGCTGGGGGCTGGTATTTGTAGCCGGGGAGGCAATATCCATGGCCCCTCTCTAGGCTATGAATATTAGCCCACAGCTGTCTGCATAGCCTTTCTGGCTTTAAAATATATGGGGACCCCACATCATTTTTTTGGGGGGTCCCCCTATTTTAATAGCCAGTAAAGGCTACGCAGACAGCTGAGGGCTGATATTCATAGCCTGGAAAGGCTAAAAATATTGGCCCCCGACTGCCGGCTTTCCCACTCTGGTGCAGAAAATTGCGCGGGAGCCTACGCCATTTTTTTTCCGTTTTTTTCTTTATGTTCATTAATCAACATCGGCCTATATATAGATCTATCTATAGATATATTTATAATTGCAAAAAAGTGAGAGCAGCACAGAAAAGAAAACCAAAAATCAGGGTGCAGGGCCCCTCAGGCATGTACCAAACCTTGCCATAGAAGTCCAAAAATCAGAGGCAGCACACCATTCTGGATAAGGTTATGAAGGTATTCAAATTTAATAGCCCATCATGGCAACATTTCGGGCTGAAACGTTGCCATGATGGGCTATTAAATTTGAATACCTTCATAACCTTATCCAGAATGGTGTGCTGCCTCTGTTTTTGGACTTCTATAGATATATTTATAGATAGATAGTTATATCAATCCATATATTTATCTGGCTACTTTCACACATCAGGTTTTTGCCGTCAGGCACAATCCGGCGAGTTTTGAAAAAAACGGATCAGTTTTTTTTCTGCTGGATCCCTTTTTTCTCATAGAGTTGTATTAGCGCCGGATTGAGCCTGTTGGCCACACGTTTCATCCGTTTTTTGCCGCATCCGTCAAAAAAACTATTTCTGCCAGAGAAAACATACAGAGGAATGGTTTTTCTGTCCAGAGAAAAAACACACAGCGACGGATCCGTCAAAAAACGTATGAAACAGATGTTAAATGATGAATCCGTCCTCTGAATCCGTTTTTTCATGCATGTTTTCATTCAAATCATGCACATTTTCTGTTCGCTCTCACTTTTGTTTTTCTTTTTAAAAAGTATCAGATGCATCAGTTTTTCACTATTTGCAACGAATCCATTTTTTCAAAAATTCGCCATATCCTGCCTAATGGAAACAAACTGATGTGTTAAAGTAGCCTAACTATCCATATATCTATCTACATCTATCCATCTCAATCCTTCTATCTATCTATCTATCATCTATCTATCTCAGGTCAGCATCACAATTGGCGTAGGAAAATACGGTCTGTTTTTTTACGGGCGCAATACGCAGAAATTTTCCCAAAACAGTGTTCTGTATGTAATCCGTTGGCAAGACTTCATTGGCGGATTTTTTGCGCAATACACTGACAAACGCAGCATGCTGCGATTTTCTGCGCCTGTAAAATGGCGCTGCGAAGTATATGGCTGATGGAAGCTGCCCCATAGAGAATCATTGGTGCGCGTGCAATGCGTTGTTTTTGCACCTCTCATACGTCCGTAAAACTCTCTAGTGTGACACCGACCTCATTCCTTCTATCTATCTATCTCATTCCTTCTGTCTGTCTGTGTGTAATGGAGTGTGGGTTGGACAAATGTAAAAGAGGAGGTTGGACAAGAAATGACATCACAAATCTTTTCTTTTTTGTCAATAATAGATCTTTATTTACCGTATTTGTCGGACTACAAGACACACTTTTTCCCCCCCAAAAAAGGGGGGAAAATGGGGGGTGCGTCTTAGAGTTGGGATGCAGGCTTACCGGCAGTTGTGTGGCGGCGGCAGAGGTGCGGTGATGATGAGGCGCAGTGAGTGGTATGATCTGAGTGGGGTCCCTTCCACAGGTGAGGTGACGCAGTGGCCAGGTAAGCAGCAGAGTCGGGTGAATCATGGCTTTATCGGTGGCGGCGGCCATCTTCCTGAGGCCGCGCGTGCGCAGATGGACTGCTCTGCTTCCTGGGGCTTCAGGAAAATGGCCACGGGAGGCCGCGTGTGCGCAGATGGAGATTGCGGCGGCCATTTTCCTGAAGCCAAGATCTAAATCTGCGAACTCAGCTTCAGGAAAATGGCCGCCGCGATCTCCATCTGCGCACGCACGGCCATTTTCCTGCTTCCCGGGAAGCAGAGCACTTCATCTGCACACACGCAGCCTCAGGAAGATGGCCGCCACCACTGATAAAGCCATGATTCACCATGCTCTCCTGCTTACCTTGGATACCGGGCCGCTGCATCACCTCACCTTTGGACGGGACCCTGCTTACGCCATACCGCTCATTGCGCCTCATCATCTTCCGCCGCCACAGCACTGCTGCAACCCCCCCATGGACACCAGGCCGTGGTGTCGCCCACCTAAACAGGAAGGGACCCTGCTCAGGTGCACACCATATCGCCGACTGCAACACCGCACCTCTGCCGACACTATGCCTCCTGTGACCCTGTTCTGCCACCGCCAGCCCTCAGGTAAGATACTGTAAATTCGGACAAAAAGACAGACCCCATCTTATAAAAAAAAAACTCTTTCTTTCTGCAATTTTCACCCCAAATTTGGGTTGCATCTTATAGTCTGGTGCGTCTTATAGTCCGAAAAATACAGTAGCTTTCAAAAACGCATACAAATCCGTATGGAAAAAATGCATCAAAAACGCACTTGGTTTTCTTGCAAGAGAGGGAAGAATCTGCACAGGATATTCCACAGGCAAATCTGCAACGTGTGCACATACCTTATGGCTATGTGCACATGTCAGGATTTCTTGCGGATTGTTCGGTTTTTTTAGCATTTTTTCACTATAAAAACGTTTAAAATACGCATACATATGCATCCCATCATTTAGAATGCATTCTGCAATTTTTGTGCTTATGTTGCGTTTTTTTTTGCGCAAAAAAAAATGCATCGTGGGAAAAATTGTAGCATGTTCATTATTTTGTGGATTTTCCACTATATTATTGCATCCCAGAATCTCCAGAAAAATCCGCAAAAAAGTGAGAAAAACGCAAGAAAAATGTGAAAAATCCGCATGCAGATTTCTTGCAGAAATTGTCCGGTTTTGTTCAGGAAATTTCTGCAAGAAATCCTGACATGTGCGCATTCCCTAAGGCCGGGATCACAAATGTGAGAAATACGGCCGAGTCTCGCGTGTTAATACCTGACATTGCCGCCATCACTCAGGAGCTGAGCGAGCGGCTGCATGTACTGCTATGTGACAGCACGCTCCGCTCCTGAGTGACGGCAGAAAATGCCGGGTATTAACATGCGAGACTCGGCCGTATATCTCCCATGTGTGATCCCGGCCTAACATGGAAATACGCAGATCTAATCACATCTCCTATGTACTGGCTGCTATACAGTTAATCATATCTCTGTACAATACTGCATTGCAAGGAGAGATATGCTAATCTTACCAGATATGCTTTACCAGGATAGCAAACTCAAGTTGGAGCAGTTACAGGACGATAAACACGTGTGTCCATGAAGTACACCCAAGAAAATGGAGTCTTCTTCCCAGCATACCTTGCTTCAATCCCACAATGCAACACTCTATCTGCTGTTAGAGGCACAGGCTATACATTCAGCCACCACTAGATGGTGTTATAACTAACTTTCCAGCACATAATACAAACATATTGCCCTATATTCAGAGAGCAGAACATTCGGTCTGAATTAGATTGCACTCCGACCAATGTTAGTCTATGGGGTTCTGCTGCATGCCCTAGTAATATTCAAATTGCATTTAAGTCAGTGATTAAGTGGGAAACATTGGACTGCTCTCGGAAGGCATCTGATTGCAGTCCGATTTTCATGGACTGATACAAGGGAGAACATTCTTTTCTCCATCCTCTTCTCAGACGAGAGAATTGGATCACACTGTGATCACACTCTGATTAAACTCTGATCAGAGCGTGATTTGAATAATCAACCCAATTCGATGAGTGAATCGATTTGTAGGACCCTGATTAAGAGGCCACATCAGTGTTTTGTGGCTGCAGGACGGGAATCCTGTGAAGCGCCTCCTACCTCCAGACACCCCCGACATCTCTTCTGATTTGAAGACCCAGCATCAGGGGTGGACATATCACTGGTGCAGCCGGTGCAGTTACACAGGGGCCCAAGAGGTAATGGGGCAATTATGACTTCCAAAGCTGCAAGCAGCTTCTTTAAAGGGACTCTGTCACCTGAATTTGGCGGGACTGGTTTTGGGTCATATGGGCGGAGTTTTCAGGTGTTTGATTCACCCTTTCCTTACCCGCTGGCTGCATGCTGGCTGCAATATTGGATTGAAGTTCATTCTCTGTCCTCCGTAGTACACACCTGCGCAAAGCAAGATTACCTTGTGCAGGCATGTACTACCGAGGACAGAGAATGAACTTCAATCCAATATTGCAGCCAGCATGCAGCCAGCGGGTAAGGAAAGGGTGAATCAAACACCTGAAAACTCCGCCCATATGACCCAAAACCAGTCCCGCCAAATTCAGGTGACAGGTTCCCTTTAATAGGCAGAACTATTGGACTGCAAAGGGGACCACATAATATTGTTGCATAGGGACCCCTTTTCTGTCTGTGTCCGCCACTGCCCACCACAAGGTCAAGTGTGCATCGTGCTAAATCAAAGACAATTTGCTAAGCCTGCATCAGACGAGAGCCAGGGATGTCGGCAAGTAGAAGGCAATTTGCAGGGCTACATGCGTCTCTATATGGTTAGCTGCAGACAACTGTTTTCTCTCCATCTTAGAATAACAGTCCAATTATGCTAATCACACTCTGATTGGAGTGGGATCCGATTTTCTTTCAGATGGAGAAAATTTTTTAAAAAGTTTCTCCAACTACTCCATTATGTTAGTAGGTGAAAACCAGACTCGGCCGAGTGCGGTCCAATTTACCTATACATATAAAAGCCCGAATGTTATCCGATTCTCGGAGGCAAATCTTGCATTCTGCGATTCTTTTCCTCTGTCCACTCGGCCCAAGGAAAAAACTCGGACGTGTGCAGAGCCCCATAGAAAAACATGGGTACAAGTGCTATTTGTCAAAACCACAGACAGCACTCACCCAATTTATACGGTCGTCTTGACGAGTCATTAGGTACATACTGATTCTACACTTCAAAGACATAGGGTATGTGTCCACGTTCAGGATTGCATCAGGATTTGGTCAGGATTTTCCATCAGTTTTTGTAAGCCAAAACCAGGAGTGGATGATAAATGCAGAAGTGGTGCATATGTTTCTATTATACTTTTCCGCTAATTGTTCCACTCCTGGTTTTGGCTTACACATACTGATGTAAAATCCTGACCAAATCCTGATGCAATCCTGAACGTGGACACATACCCTAAGTGGCCTCTGGACCTGGGTCCTGCAAATCCATTTACTCATCTCTCATTGTTATTCCAGAAATTAAGCTATTTTGCCTACTTTTTCCCCAAAAGCAAATGCATTAAGACTTCCTTCCAGCTGGTTCTCTGCGAGGAGAATCAATGTCTTACAAGAGCCTTCTGTATTAGAAAAAAAGAGAACAATCCTTTAAAAACACCTTGAGTGTTCATTTTCCTTGCGAGTGTTTTCCAGTAATTGCCATATTTTAGTGCCTAATATAGTAATTACACGACTCTAGTTTATAATAAAAAGGAGATTCCATTTTGCCAGATGTGCGTGTCCTTGGACATGGCTGTTACCTTATATGTGCTATTTCCTTGGCTTACAGATGGATTGTTCTCACAGCCCGCATTTTTCGCAGTACATATTTTAAATGCTGGGTGGGTAAATGAGAATAATAGCTTCATTGTTTTTATGCTTATCATCATACACTGTAAGAAACACGTGAAACTTATTGTGCAGGTTGTTACAGTTCTGGGGAAACGTAATATGTCATTTTGTTTACATTTTTTATGTTTAGAAACAAACAGTTTTTGTTTTACATTTTTGTTCACTCTTTAGCATGAGTGCACATGTGTAACCGGTGGATGGTACCTACAGAAGAGGTAAATCACACACCAGTTATGGTGTCCATTGTCAAATCAGGTCTTCTGCTTTCATTCCTGAGTGAGGGTATCGACACTGGGAATTTTTTTTTTTTTGAGGTGGTCAAAACGAGTTTTTTTTAGTGGAAACCACTTTATGAAGGGCTCATTCATTGGGGAGATTTTGTATGAGTCTTTTGAAGCTTTTCTGGAAGTGGTTTTAAAGAAATGTTGAAGATTTTTGATTTTTTTTTTTTTGTCTTGAAGCATTTTTTGCAATTTTTAGATTGGATAGTTTGGAGCAGATTCTATCGGGAGGCACTTTAAAGAAGTTTCTAACTCCCACTGAGCATTTTTCAAAACCTGAAGTGGAACAAAACACTGAACATATAAACATCCAAGTGCTTTTTGTATAAAATTGAATAAAAAGAGTCTTTCAGGTGTTTAATAAAGGGAATCTGTTGCCATCTCTGGTAAATCACTTACTCTATTCCTTTGCTTCAGTCTCGACTCTGGATCTCACTATCCATTGCTTTTGTCTCCTCTCATTTCATTCAGGGACACCCAATTCACGCAGCTTTGTTCACTGATCAGACCATAAATAAGCTTCTACTCTACGTTGAGCCCTGTCTTCTTAACAGGAAACTCCCTCTGTCCCTTCCCATTAGCCCATTTCACTCCGGGCAGGTCCCAATCATCAACCCCAACTTATTAACTCCCTACTGCTGGGCAGACTACAACTCTATTACTAATAACATATGTCACTAAACACATTACACATTCCATTTCATTATAACAATATACGTGTCTTCATGGAAGAACGTGGGCAACACTTCAAACTTCTTACCTTTTCCCCTTTTGTAACAATGGCCATCCTCTGCCATCCAGACCTCGAAAAACACCAAGTATCTTGCTACACAGTGTGTATCAAACATTGTGGGGTCCTCTTCCTCTCATCGAGCACGATAACCTGGTCCATCTTGGTAAGGACCCCAGAAGAACAACTGACAAAGTCCTTTTAACCCAGCACTAGTATATCGGGTTGATACGGCACATCTTGTCAAGGGCCTTAGAACAAACCAACGACAAAAGTATGTCTCTTTACGGGTGGCACAAAGAACAAGGGCACAGTCCAGGGTTCCATCAACAGTCCTTAGGACAGAGACACAGTCAATTAGGTGCAATGTTCACTCTAGATTTGGCTCAGTCCTTAACTGAGAGTGTAGAACCCTCCAGCCGCTGCTTAAATCTAGCAGGGAAATGAGTGCAACAAACTAGAGAAAAAATAGATTCAACCTTCCCTGGACATCTGATCATTGGGGTTCCAAACTATTGGATCGCAGATCCACTGGATCTTCGCTCCTCTGGAACTTTAAACTGCTTTATGCTCAAGGGGTGCAACGAGCACAACATAAGTCTTCCAGCTCACAATTCCTTTTAGAATTATCTGCAACAGACAGGAGTCATGTGTCATCTGCTTAACCAGGTCCTTCCTCTCAGGATCGTCCAACTGGGCCTTCATCCACTCCTCTCTCCTATTCTTGGCTTTGATCACATCTGAGATCCATGAGGCCATGGTGGTTTTCGCCACCTTCACGGGGATAGCAGCAGGTATGGGAAGGAGTTGGAGACCCATGTGTACTTGGTTACTTCAGGAAAATTTATCATTAACTAAGATCTCCAAGTCCTTCTCCCTGTCAGATTTACCCAGTGGTTTCTCATTCAGTGTGTAATGGTGATATTGATTCCTTCTTCCCATGTGTATAACCTTACATGAATCATTGTTAAATCGCATCTGCCACCTTTCGGCCCAAGTTTCCAACTTATCCAGATCCATCTGTAGCAGAATATTATCTTCTCTTGTATTTACTGCTTTACATTATTTTTTTTATCATCTGCAAATATCAATATTTTACTGTGTAAACCTTCTCCCAGATCGTTAATAAATATGTTGAAGAGAATAAGTCACAACACCGACCCTGCGGTACCCCACTGGTCACAGCGACCCAGTTAGAGACTATACCATTTTTAACAACCCTCTGCTTTCTATCACTAAGCCAGTTACTAACCCATTTACACACATTTTCCCCCAGACCAAGCATTCTCATTTTGTGTACCAACCTCTTGTGCAGCACGGTATCAAACGCTTTGGAAAAAATCAAGATATACCATGTCCAATGACTCACCGTGGTCCAGCCTATAGCTTACCTCTTCATAAAAACTGATTAGATTGGTTTGACAGGAGCGATTCCTCATAAACCCATGCTGATATGGTTTAGCATTCCTTTCCCCTTAGGGGATGTTCTTATGCCACTATGGCCTTTACTTAGCTTCTCTGTTTGTCAACGTCTTGGAACTACCACCAGTGACACTGTATTCATCTCATGTTCCCTGCTGCGATTCGTTCTGTTACCTTTTTGTCTTGCAAGCTCAGGAACAGAACACTAGGACTCCTGTATCCCATCTCCAATACTCTTAGTGCAACTATCACTTCATTAGCACTGCCTTGGTTCTTTCCCTTTTGTAAGGAAGTGGAAAACAGAGAAGAATACAGTTGAAGTTGATGCCTAGCTGAGTAATGGCAAGCGAACTCTGCCATCTCCTGTTAAATAGCAAAAGTAAAAAAAGATTTACAGTAATAGGAACCTATTAGTGGAAACCTATGTTCTTAGAGAAGAAGATTAAAGATGGCACCAGGTCAGGTAACACCTGTGTCACAGTTACTAATTAGAAAAGGCCTGGATGGGCTGAGAAGAGGCAGTTGGGGCCAAAACCTGTAGCAGGACAGGTTGTATGACTGCTAGGTGGGCTTACAGTCACCATTGCCACAGAACGGTCACAGAGCGATCAGATACCAGAGAAGGTCTGAGCTGTGAGGAAGATTCATAATCAGCACTGGCAATAGATTCCTGCTCAGCCCCAGCCGAAGGTCTGTACACAGCGCCAGTTGCAAATCCGTAAGCAACACCAGTAGAAAATTTGTACACCACGCCACTAGAAGATCCATAAGCAGTGCCAGTAGAAAACCATGACCAGATCTGAACCAGGCTCGGGAGCTGATTCTGCTGTAGCAGAGGATCATTCATGTTGGCCGGCATAGACATACAGCACAGGGTGTGGGTTGGTGCCGTGCTTCAAGGAACAGAGATGGCCAGTTCAACAAGCACACTGTATACCCAGTGACTCACATATCTAGGACAAGTGGCCTAGCGGGAATTACTGATGAATTCTGCTAGGGCCAACGTAATGATCAGGGATGTTTATAGAATCAATACTATAGAATAAAGAATCCTGCACCGTTGCAACACCTGAGCCCAAATATCCACTGTGTGTGATTACCACATCAAATACACTGCCCTTTCGGATTCATGGGTGCCAAACCCTGTAAACAATTGCATAAATCCATATACTGAAGTGAAAAAAGGGTGGCACTCACCACTTCTAAAATCCAATCTTTATTGTGACAATTTAAAACATCTTCAGCAGGGGGGTGTAGAACGGGAAGATAAAATCGGATGACAGCCGTTTTGCGCTCCCTTGCACTTCTACAGGTCCTGTTGGTTAAAATATTGGTTCTGGCAAACAAAATTTTCAAAGCAAATTTGATTTGCCTTGCATTAATTCACTTTGAGTTCATTCAGTTATTTCTCGTTATTGGCAATTATAATGGTTCGATGCCAGGGTTGGGGGAACAGGTGAATTCACAGTGGGGTTACTTTGCTGGAATTGGCCCCCCATTCCTTATATGAGCAATAGATGGCAAATTACACTTGATTCTCTAAGTTCTGTAAGTACAGAGAAAGGCAACATTTAATTATTCATTTAACAAACTACTCAGTTTATTATTGTTATTATTATTATTATTATTATTATTTTTATTATTATATAGGATAGGTATATTTGTGAATTATGTTAATATTTACAAATAACTGATCAGTGGGCCCCCCAGAGTCAATGTTGCTGATGGGATAATTTATGAACTTGGCACACACGTCATGTCGATGCAGTGAAAATTTTATGAAAAGAGTACATACAACAGACGTTTCGGTCAATTTTAGACCTTCATCAATCTACCTCTCTTAAAATACTTAAAAGTATGTGGGTCAGGATATGGGAGTAGAATGCCCCACAGTGATTATGTATCCGGATATGCCGGAAATATCCTGACCTATATACTTTTAAGTACTTTAAGAGCGGTACATTGGTGAAAGGTCTAAAATTGACGGAAACGTCTGTTGTATGTACTCTTTTCATTAAATTTTCACTGCATCGACATGACGTGTGTGACAAGTTCATAAATTATCGCATACGGCTTGGGCACCTACTTGAGCCCCACATCTATTAGTTGTGCCTACGGTACTTATTCTTTACCACAATGTTGCTGATGGGACCTTGGCACCACAGTCCAATACTGTTTGGGGTAGTGAGTTCCACAGAATGGTTGCAGCACAAGAGAAGTTCTGCCAAAGTCATTGAGTCATTGTTGTCACACCGGCAACTCGTACATCTTCTCATTGCCGTCCTACTCCCGTGGTCCCTGCTCTGCTTCTCATGTCAGGTTGTCTCTCTGAGTTGCCTTTTGCAGTGCTCCCAGCAGTGTTGCATCTTCTTGTTGTCTCTTTCTGGCTTTAGGGATGTGGAGCACCCCATGGGGCCATGGGGTACTTGGTACCGGGTCCGACATGGCAATTCTTAAAGGGGAAGGTCACAGCAGCAGTGACCCGATCTGTGGCACAGGGCATCCGATAATAAAGCGATGTTTTTATGGGAAATGGGAATAAAGTTTTTGGGGAGAACGGAAAGTGTTTGTGACGCCACCCGTGGTGTTCGGCAATGAGGTGGTGGCTGATGCTGCAGTTCAGATCCTCTCCTGGTGTACTGGTCTGTCTCCTGGTAGCGCCTCCAGCCTCTGCACACTACACTGACAGACACAGCAAACCTTCTTGCCACATCTTGCATTGATGAGCCATCCTGGATGAGCCACTTGTGTGGGTTGTAGAGTCCGTCTCATGCTACCACGAGTGTGAAAGCGCAACCAACATTCAAAAGTGACCAAAACATCAGCCAGAAAGCTTTGGTACTGAGATATGGTCTGTGGTCTCTATTATATAGAAAAAGTCCACCACCAGCACTCGGATAGAGGATGCATGCTCAGGAGTCCAAGGATCCAGTCGGACCCATAATCATATGAAGAGGAAAAGGAGCAGCATCCATACCAGGTGAATAGTGTCCAAAACGGTCTTTATTCAGCCATAAGAAAAAATACAACGTTTCGGCCGGGTTGGCCTTTGTCAAGTACACAAAACATCCACAGTGGCCATCTTAAATAGTGTGGAACCTATGCAGGAACCAATCACTATCAAGGGGCGGCCTTTATTAAATCCCATTAAAATTGCATAATATACATGCATATTGTACGTAACATTAAAAAATCAGGCGATTGTCAACCAATCACCATCACATTACATAAACATTTGTAATAATACTAGAGAAAACACACAGGGAACATAGTATCTGATCGATCGTCCAATCCTGGCTATAGCTGTTCCGTTGTCATAACAATAATTCACCCAATCCCAGGATCTTATGCATGTCCACATACCGATAGTCCAACCACCATCTGTTAAACAAAAGGGGCACAGAGGCTGCTCACAAACAATCACCACCTACCCATGTAGATATGTCCGTCCACCTTAGAACGCCGGCGCATGCGCGCAGCGCACACCAAGGTAGCGGTCATGTGACCATCACCTGGTGTGACACACAGCGCCAGCGCCCAGCATCGCAGGTAGAACGTCATCACCCAAACCATCAGGCAGAGAGCGCAACCACATGACCGGCAAGGCGGAGCTATGATGCATCAGCGCCAGCACCCCCCGCACGCCCACATGTCGCACCACGTCAGCGTTGATAGGGATGATATGCACTTAGCCAAATCCATGGCAACCGCCCTATACTTACATCAGATGCCCTGATCGTAGGGTGATTTGGCAGACAAGGATCAAAGGGAGGAAAAACTGAAAAAAAGCCGGGTAAAGGACAAAGGGAAAATTCCCAATACCCTCCGTATGTTCCTTGGGTATCAAATCCCGAATACCCTATATAAACTAAAACAAAAAAAGAAAGAAAAAAACAGACATTTAAAAACATGTAAAGCGCAGAATTAAAAGTACATGGAGAATGACGCACCTATGAGGTATAACAAGGGATCAAGGCACAAATATATATATGTATATCATTAAAGTGTGACCAAACCGGTCCTAACATATAATGTCTAAATTAAGACATACATATTTGTAGATTATAATCTACGTTTAACCCTCTTGGTTGTAACGTCTCTAGTACCTAGATCCACCTTAACTCCTTTTGTTTGAGTTTCAATGTCCTATCACCCCCTCTCCTCAAAGCAGGGACCCCATCTATGACCCTAAAACGTAATTGGTTAATGGAGTGTCTACAATCACTGAAGTGTTTGGGTATTGGTAATTCATGTAGATTAGTCCTTATTGTGCTCGTGTTTACTTATTCGTGTTTTAACTTCCATCGTTGTCTCACCAACGTACATGAGTCCACATGGACATACTATTAAGTAGATGACAAATTTCGAAGAGCATGTATAGCGATCTCTAATCATGAATTTTTTACCAGTTCGAGGATGATGAAAACTATCACCCTTAAGCATATTGCCACAGCAGGCACAGTTGAGACACCAACATGTGTACAGATCCATCTTCTGGCGTCACGTCCGGGCCTGGTGGCGCTACATCGATGACCACTGTGGATGTTTTGTGTACTTGACAATGGCCAACCCGGCCGAAACGTTGTATTTTTTCTTATGGCTGAATAAAGACCGTTTTGGACACTATTCACCTGGTATGGATGCTGCTCCTTTTCCTCTTCATATGGTCTGTGGTCTCCACCTGCAGAACCACTCCTTTATTGAAGGGGTCTTGATAATTGCCAATAATTTCCATCTGTTGTCTATTCCATTTGCACAACAGCATGTGAAATTGATTGTCAATCAGTGTTGCTTCCTAAGTGGTCAGTTTGATTTCACAGAAGTTTGATTTACTTGGAGTCATATTCTGTTGTTTATGTGTTCCCTTTATTTTTTTAAGCAGTGTATTTATTAACGATCTGGTAGAAGGTTTAACCAGTAAAATATCAATATTTGCAGATGATACAAAACTATGTAAAGAAGTCAGTGCAAAAGAAGATAGTATTCTGCTGCAAATGCATCTGGATAAGTTGGAAACTTGGGCCGAGAGGTGGCAGATGCGGTTTAACAATGATAACTGTAAGGTTATACACATGGGAAGAAGGAATCAATATCACCATTATACACTGAATGGGAAACCACTGGGTAAATCTGACATGGAGAAGGACTTGGGGATCCTAGTTAATGATAAACTTACCTGGAGCAGCCAGTGCCAGGCAGCAGCTGCCAAGGCAAACAGGATCATGGGGTCCATTAAAAGAGGTCTGGATACACATGATGAGAGCATTATACTGCCTCTGTACAAATCCCTGGTTAGACCGCACATGGAGTACTGTGTACAGTTTTGGGCACCAATGCTCAGGAAGGATATAATGGAAGTAAAGCGAGTACAAAGGAGGGCAACAAAATTAATAAAGGGGATGGGGGAACTACAATACCAAGCGAGATTAGCAAAATTAGGGTTATTTAGTCTAGAAAAAAGATGACTGAGGGGCGATCTAATAACCATGTATAAGTATATATTGGGACAATACAAATATCTCTCCTAGGATCTCTTTATACCAAGGAAGGTGAAGGTCACAAGGGGGGATTCTCTGCGCTTGGAGGAGAGAAGGTTTTTCCACCAATATAGAGGAGAATTCTTTACTGTTAGGGCAGTGAGAATCTGGAATTGCTTGCCTGAGGAGGTGGTGATGGCGAACTTAGTTAACTGATTCAAGTGAGGCCTGGATGTCTTCCTGGAGCAGAACAATATTGTATCTTACAGTTATTAGGATCTTTAGAAGGACGTAGATCTGGGGATTTATTCTGACAGTTTATAGGCTGAACTGGATGGACAAATTTTTTTTTTGCCTTGCTAACTGTGTTACTATGTTAATCAGTGCTTCCTGCTCTGTCCTTGGACTTCCTGACCATGTCTCAGTCTTTGCCCTCTGTGCTTCCTATTCCTGCCTTGACCCAAAGGTCAGCTGGTGCAGGTTCATGGATGGCCCTGGAGTAGCATCTGGTGGCTACCCTAGTGACCTAAGCCTATCCTCACCATCGAAGGGTCTACTGAAAACAAATTAACCTCTTTGTTATGCCCCTACAGCAGGGGTGGGGAATCTTTTTTTCTGCCAAGGTCCATTTGGATATTTATACCATCCTTTGAGGGCCGTATAAACTCCATCATAAAGTACATCCTGACTCTGGCACTGGTGTCAGGAAGTAATCTTTCATTGCATGCCCTTCAGTGTTCAGTAGTGAACACTGCATGTGTGTGCTAACAGAGCAAGAAGAAATTAATGAGCTGGTTGTAATCAAAATACAGCTCCCTGCACAAGAATGCGGTCACTGAGAATCTGCTCGGGGAGCCTTATTAAAGGTCATCAAGGGCCGTAAATGGCCCTGGGGACTGAGTTCCCCACCTCTGCCCTTCAGGGTAAACCCGGAGAGTGGTCCATACCCACCACCATCACAGTTGTACTATATGAGGATGGGAGTCTCAAGACTTGATTAGAACAAAGGAATTATAAGAAGATGATAAGAGATTAATTATGGGGAGTTTTGTAGGTTTTCTTGGTTTAATTGATTGATCATTATCAGTAGTGCCATCCTGTCCTTTTAGTCATATCTGCTTGATTTCTGTTTTCTAACATAAGTACTTTGTGTGTTATAATAAATCACAAAGTTTAGGAAATTCACTCAAATATATTTTTGTAAGCCCTGTATATCGTTTATCGGGGCTGAAGTTTTTAAATGGTCTCAGTGTCATTATAGGCCATTGCATCAATTGTATGAAAGAAAAATTTTGATATTATGGTGCAAAATGAGTATTATGCTTGACTGAAAAGTGGATTTATATTTAAAGCTCTTTGCTGCTGATCCATCTGTCCTGATTTCTGCCGCACTCTGTGGGATGCATTAGCTTGAAAGAGGATAATGAAGCACTGAGCATGCCTCGTTTCAAATGGATCGCGCTCGTAGAGTTTTTGCAGCAAATTGCCTAGAAATTGCTTGGCATATATGTGTTCTTAAGATTAAGCGCCCTCAATGAATCTAATGCATATATCAATTGATAGCAGACTTCTGAGCAGAGTCTCTTCATAAACGCTGTCAATAAAATAAAACTGAAGTGCGAGCAACCTTTAATATTCTTTTCAAGAATTGTCCCTTTTACTGAAAATGGCAACTGAATAGACGCTTCTTTAAAAGTGTCTGAATTCCACTTTTATATTTCCGGTTTTATTACTGGTCTTTTCAAAGTTTACTTTAGACATTTGGGCTCCAACATGCAGTATGTTTACTGTTTAGGGTAAGGATAAGTTGGTCACAATAGTACTGCTGCAGAGACCCCTAGTAATTAGCAGGAATCCAAAGAGTAGCACTGGCAACAGGTGTTCAATTTCCCAGCAGCACCTCTGCAGGAGAAAATAGGCATTACACAATGCCAATTGTGTCATTCTTATGTATTGTGAAGCTGGGTCCTCCAGAGTGAGAGAGGCTCTTTGTAGTCAATTTCCAATTCGGTTATTAGATAACGGTCCTGCATTTTTGAACCTCGTGTGTTGATTCATAAATCTATGAAAAGATATTTTACATTTTCTTTAACCCAACAACCCACATAGTATATTTCCATGCATCAGATTACTTTTATCTCTGTCTACAGTTGAAACCAGAAGTTTACATGCACTATATAAAAAGACACATATGCATGTTTTTCTCAATATCTGACATGAAATCAGAATCAACCTTTCCCGTTTTAGGTCAATTAGGAATCGGATTACCATAATTATTATTTTTGGCAAGTTCCAGAATAATGAGAGAAAGAATGTTTTAAGGCATTTTTATTACTTTCTGCAAAGCCAAAAGTTTACATACACCACGATGACTATGCATAAACAACTGCCCATATGAGGATGTCAGGTGTTTGGACATTACTCCTTTGTGTGAGGATTAACTGTGGAGACTATAGGGTGGACACACTGGACCGTGACAACGAACCTCCTAAGGGTGAGCTGACCAAGTGCACCACCCCCTATACAGGGAGCGTTAGGGGCAAACCCGAGGGAGACTATCGCCACGGCAGCTGGTAAGGAAGGACGGACAAGAAGGCAACTAAAAGGAATCAGTAAGGACTAAAGAGGAGACAGAAACAGGGAAAGAGTGGGAATACGGACTGGATGGAGAGGACGAGCGGGAAGGCAAGATGCGGGAGCAGGGACTTGATTGAGGACATGGTCAGACAGGCTGCAGACTGGAACACGGACAAGGCGGAGGACGGAGGCAGGCAGGCAAGGACACTGGAACACGGACAGGATGGAGGACACCGGGAGGCAGGCACTAGGAGGGAACAAAGGAGAAGACCAGGATTAGCTAAAGGATAAGGGAGCGACGAACAACAAGGCAGGGAGGAACGCAGGAGAGACATGGAGCCAGATTCACTTGTGGATCACAAATGAGCATCAGGCACGGCCAAGAGGATGAGGCTGCCTAATATGGGCAGTGCAGTGCAGTACTTCCGGGTTGGAGTCCTCCAGGGAGATAGAGCGGGCAGGCAAGAGAAACCAGGACCGAGCTCAGAAGTGTGCGCGCGCAGCACTGAACACAGCCCGCGTGCTCACCCGATGTGATGCAGAAGCCGGGTGCGAGTGCTGAGGAGGAGGCCGTGCCAGGCGGGGGAACAGCAGCTGCGGGAGCACACCGGGACGCCGATGAAAGGTAAGTATGGCAGGGCTCAGGAAGCGGCGGTGGCAGCGACGTGACACTTTGTGTAGCATCATGGGAAAGTCTAAAGAAATCAGCCAAGATATCAGGAAAAGAATTGTGGACTTGCACAAGTCTGGCTCTTCCTTGGGTAGAATTTCAAGATACTTGAAGGTGCCTTCACATTGTATGGAGTTTTTTTGGTTGAAATAGGTGATAGATAACTCACTAAAGATCTTTTTCTTTTAGGGAAATGCAATGCTGTTGATGGTAGGATAAAGAATGCATCACAATAAAGACAGAGTCTTACAAAATAGCAGAACACGGTTAAAACAATATGTAAAGAACTTTATCTTACCAAGGCTAACAACTAGGGATGAGCAAATAGCACTGAAGCAAATCAAATTTACCTTGAATGAAAAAACCCCTAAATTTACCAGAATCTTAATGTTGTTGTAATTCAATTTTGACAAATCCATCAAAATGACAATTTCAGCTGCCATTCACTCGTTTAAAAGAGGGAAGGGGTTATAAAAAATAAAATGTAATACTCATCTAGCCCTCACGTTCTCTGCATGGCTCACAGCTTGGTCATTTGGTCTGAACATCATTCTCAGGTCACCAGTCTCCTTCATGCCTCTGGTTCCCAAGGATCTTCAGCACTTATGGTGACTAGACATTGTAATATCATGATGTTGCGACCAAACAAGTCATGAAGCTATCTAGGCCTTATGCATCTATCTGATGTACATTGGGCCACAACGTCAGGTGAGACCTAGTGGGTAGAGATAAGCAAATATGTTCGAGTGGAACAAATCCATGTTCACCAAAATGCAGATTATGTTTTTTTATACTCTTCCACACAGATTATTGAAATGTAAAAGGTCATAAAAATGGAAAAACAAATTGAACAAATACTTATTGTTACCTTGCCAATCTCTTCTCTGGCCCCTTCACTTCTCACCATCACCTATCTGGTCCTTGTCGCATCTTTTGATCACCACTAGAGTTGAGCGACCTTGACCTTTTTAGAGTCGAGCCGGGTTTTGCGAAACCCGACTATCTCAAAAGTCGGGTCGAGTGAAATCGGCCGATTATGACGTAAAGTCGGGATCGACCGAAACACGAAACCCAATGCAAGTCAATGGGGCAGCATAGTCGGCAGTGAGTGGGGGCCAGGAAAACACCTAGAGTGCCCATTTTAATGTCAAAACCATCCATTCTTCTTAATGAAGCTTGTCAAGCGTAATTTACCTTATAATAATTGGAAGGCATTTGAAATTGGGGGTCATTTGGCTAAAGTTGTGGTGGGTAGGGCTGGTTCAAGTAATTAGTGGGCCCAGGAAATCTGGACCACGTCACGGCAGTGGAGCAGGGAGAGGTAAGTATTTCAACTTTGCAAGTGCTGTGAACCTGAGCAAGCAGGGGGGGCCCACTCGTTGGCATTGGCACTGGCACAGGGCCCCTCAAAGTACAGCGGTGTGTTTGCACGGCGGGGGCGCCTGGCACCGGCAGCAACACTTTTGCGTACTATGAGAGGCCCTGTGCCAGTGACGTCGCCAACTAGTATTCCTCCCCCCACCTGATGAAGGAACCTGCACTTTCATCTGCACCTTCCTCTTTGTCCCCGTGTAAGGTGGTATGGTATGCGGGAAGAGCAACCTGACTTTCAGCAGGGTCACAATGTTGTTGTGTAGCGTGCACGGGGAATGTTGCGTTATGGGTCAATGTACCAGCAGACTCCTCTATCACTGGCTGGGCAATGGGCAGGATGAGGAGGAAACACAGATATAGGCCCAAAGAATAAAGTTGGCTAAATGCAGTTCAAAATTGGTAACACAGGAATAACCAGGGGGCATTGCAGTGGAGGACAACTGGAATGAGAGGCTGACACAGAGAGTAGGGCCAAATCAGTAAGTAGTCGAAATGCAGTTCAAAATTGGCAACCGTAGTAAACAGGCGGCACAGCTTTGTTCAGTGGAGGAGAACAGCAAGGAGTGGCAGACACCGATAGTAGGCCCCAACCCAACTAGTAGGCCAAATGCAGTCTAACATTAACAACTACTTAACGAGCGCCTGAAAACGGAATTTCAGGACAGGAAACCAGGAGAACAGCAAGGAGTGGCAGACACCGATAGTAGGCCCCAAACCAACTAGTACGCCAAATGCAGTTGTTCCGTTTAACCACAATTTAATGAGAGCCTGAAGATAGAAGTTCAGGAAAGGCAACCTGGAGAACACCTTGGAGTGGAACACACCATCTCTCTACACCCCATACCCAATTTGTAGGCCTAATGCAGTGTAGTTTCCAACAACTACTAAACGAGAGCCTGAAGATCGAAGCTCAGGAAAGGCAACCTGGAGAACACTTTGGAGTGGAACACACCATCTCTCTACACCCCATACCCAATTTGTAGGCCTAATGCAGTGTAGTTTCCAAGAACTACTAAACGAGAGCCGGAAGATCGAAGCTCAGGAAAGGCAACCTGGAGAACACCTTGGAGTGGAACACACCATCTCTCTACACCCCATACCCAATTTGTAGGCCTAATGCAGTGTAGTTTCCAAGAACTACTAAACGAGAGCCGGAAGATCGAAGCTCAGGAAAGGCAACCTGGAGAACACCTTGGAGTGGAACACACCATCTCTCTACACCCCATACCCAATTTGTAGGCCTAATGCAGCGTAGTTTCCAACAACTACTAAACGAGAGCATGAAGATCGAAGCATTGGCGAGGAAACCTGGGGAACACCTTGGAGTGGAACACACCATCTCTCTACACCCCATACCCAATTTGTAGGCCTAATGCAGCGTAGTTTCCAACAACTACTAAACGAGAGCCGGAAGATCGAAGCTCAGGAAAGGCAACCTGGAGAACACCTTGGAGTGGAACACACCATCTCTCTACACCCCATACCCAATTTGTAGGCCTAATGCAGCGTAGTTTCCAACAACTACTAAACGAGAGCCGGAAGATCGAAGCTCAGGAAAGGCAACCTGGAGAACACCTTGGAGTGGAACACACCATCTCTCTACACCCCATACCCAATTTGTAGGCCTAATGCAGCGTAGTTTCCAACAACTACTAAACGAGAGCATGAAGATCGAAGCATTGGCGAGGAAACCTGGGGAACACCTTGGAGTGGAACACACCATCTCTCTACACCCCATACCCAATTTGTAGGCCTAATGCAGCGTAGTTTCCAACAACTACTAAACGAGAGCCGGAAGATCGAAGCTCAGGAAAGGCAACCTGGAGAACACCTTGGAGTGGAACACACCATCTCTCTACACCCCATACCCAATTTGTAGGCCTAATGCAGCGTAGTTTCCAACAACTACTAAACGAGAGCATGAAGATCGAAGCATTGGCGAGGAAACCTGGGGAACACCTTGGAGTGGAACACACCATCTCTCTACACCCCATACCCAATTTGTAGGCCTAATGCAGCGTAGTTTCCAACAACTACTAAACGAGAGCCGGAAGATCGAAGCTCAGGAAAGGCAACCTGGAGAACACCTTGGAGTGGAACACACCATCTCTCTACACCCCATACCCAATTTGTAGGCCTAATGCAGTGTAGTTTCCAAGAACTACTAAACGAGAGCCGGAAGATCGAAGCTCAGGAAAGGCAACCTGGAGAACTCCTTGGAGTGGAACACACCATCTCTCTACACCCCATACCCAATTTGTAGGCCTAATGCAGTGTAGTTTCCAAGAACTACTAAACGAGAGCCGGAAGATCGAAGCTCAGGAAAGGCAACCTGGAGAACACCTTGGAGTGTAACAAGCCCTCTCTCTACACCACGGAAGGGCTGATTCTTAGGAAGGAAGGCTGTCGGAAAGAAGCAGGGCGCTTCCGAGGGTGATTATATTCTTATTAGGTATATACTCACCCTCGGACGCGCCCTGCTTCTTTATTTGTAATGAATGTTTATTTGCAATGTTGTTTTGACTTACTCTATTTTTTTGGTAAATAATGATTTTATTATTTTCATTGTTTTGCATCGTCTTGGCAATAATATAAAGAAGACGCGACAGGACAACACTCGGTGGATGCCATATCTGTGTTTTAAATTGAAAAAAACTTTCAGTTAACTACTTGCAGGAGAAAGTTATTGTAGCTGGTGGCCATTTTTAGTACTGTACCAGATTTTTGTTGTATGTGTTTGTTTTTAATGTTAAAATGTCTGCATTTGATATCTCTCCAGTATTTTCTTTTTTTATAAGCAAAATACTTATTTTTATATTTTCTGATGTTGGTTCAAGGGGTACACGGGCAGCAGTAGACAGGTCAGTGGAGGCCTAGTGGAAGGAGGGACCGCAGACAGGCTTCGAAGCCCTAACATAATAAATTGGGCTGGCTGTAGGCAATTTAAAATTGGTTCCAGGGGCACACGGGCGGCAGTAGACAGGTCAGTGGAGGCCTAGTGGAAGGAGGGACCGCAGACAGGCTTCGAAGCCCTAACATAATAAATTGGGCTGGCTGTAGGCAATTTAAAATTGGTTCCAGGGGAACACGGGCAGCAGTGGAGGCCTAATGGAAGGAGGGACCGCAGCCCTAACATAATAAATTGGGCTGGCTGTAGGCAATTTAAAATTGGTTCCAGGGGAACCCGGGCAGCAGTAGACAGGTCAGTGGAGGCCTAGTGGAAGGAGGGACCGCAGACAGGCTTCGAAGCCCTAACATAATAAATTGGGCTGGCTGTAGGCAATTTAAAATTGGTTCCAGGGGAACCCGGGCAGCAGTAGACAGGTCAGTGGAGGCCTAGTGGAAGGAGGGACCGCAGACAGGCTTCGAAGCCCTAACATAATAAATTGGCCTGGCTGTAGGCAATTTACAATTGGTTCCAGGGGAACACGGGCGGCAGTAGACAGGTCAGTGGAGGCCTAGTGGAAGGAGGGACCGCAGACAGGCTTCGAAGCCCTAACATAATAAATTGGGCTGGCTGTAGGCAATTTAAAATTGGTTCCAGGGGAACCCGGGCAGCAGTAGACAGGTCAGTGGAGGCCTAGTGGAAGGAGGGACCGCAGACAGGCTTCGAAGCCCTAACATAATAAATTGGGCTGGCTGTAGGCAATTTAAAATTGGTTCCAGGGGAACCCGGGCAGCAGTAGACAGGTCAGTGGAGGCCTAGTGGAAGGAGGGACCGCAGACAGGCTTCGAAACCCTAACATAATAAATTGGCCTGGCTGTAGGCAATTTACAATTGGTTCCAGGGGAACACGGGCGGCAGTAGACAGGTCAGTGGAGGCCTAGTGGAAGGAGGGACCGCAGACAGGCTTCGAAGCCCTAACATAATAAATTGGGCTGGCTGTAGGCAATTTAAAATTGGTTCCAGGGGAACCCGGGCAGCAGTAGACAGGTCAGTGGAGGCCTAGTGGAAGGAGGGACCGCAGACAGGCCTCGAAGCCCTAACATAATAAATTGGGCTGGCTGTAGGCAATTTAAAATTGGTTCCAGGGGAACACGGGCAGCAGTGGCCTGGTCAGTGTAGTAGTAGTGGAAAAACGGGCCGCAGACAGGCTTCGAAGGCCTAACATAACAATAATTGGGATGTAGGCAATTTACAATTGGTTCCAGGGGAACACGGGCAGCAGTAGACAGGTCAGTGGAGGCCTAGTGGAAGGAGGGACCGCAGACAGGCTTCGAAGCCCTAACATAATAAATTGGCCTGGCTGTAGGCAATTTACAATTGGTTCCAGGGGAACACGGGCGGCAGTAGACAGGTCAGTGGAGGCCTAGTGGAAGGAGGGACCGCAGACAGGCTTCGAAGCCCTAACATAATAAATTGGGCTGGCTGTAGGCAATTTAAAATTGGTTCCAGGGGAACCCGGGCAGCAGTAGACAGGTCAGTGGAGGCCTAGTGGAAGGAGGGACCGCAGACAGGCTTCGAAGCCCTAACATAATAAATTGGGCTGGCTGTAGGCAATTTAAAATTGGTTCCAGGGGAACCCGGGCAGCAGTAGACAGGTCAGTGGAGGCCTAGTGGAAGGAGGGACCGCAGACAGGCTTCGAAGCCCTAACATAATAAATTGGGCTGGCTGTAGGCAATTTAAAATTGGTTCCAGGGGAACCCGGGCAGCAGTAGACAGGTCAGTGGAGGCCTAGTGGAAGGAGGGACCGCAGACAGGCTTCGAAGCCCTAACATAATAAATTGGGCTGGCTGTAGGCAATTTAAAATTGGTTCCAGGGGAACCCGGGCAGCAGTAGACAGGTCAGTGGAGGCCTAGTGGAAGGAGTGACCGCAGACAGGCTTCGAAGGCCTAACATAAGAAAAATGTCAATACAATGGTATTGACAGTGCCAGGCATTGAAGGATGTCAGCGCATAGACTAAACATTGGTGGAGCTGTGAGAGAAAATTTTGCAAGTGGTAGAGCACTGTTTGACCTGGGGGGGGGACTGTCTTGTGGCCGGCGGTACAGGCCCAGGGCCCCTCATATTACAACGGTGTGTCTGACGTTGGGTGCGCACCACCACCGCCAGACACTTTATTGTACTATGAGGGACCTAGTGGCAGTGCCGTCGACCAAAAGCGGGCACACCCACCTCTTCAGACAAACAGTACTCTCACGGGTGCTGGCGCCAAGTGGCGATACCACGGCCCCGTGTGGGGACTTTGGCCATTTAGGGAGGTGTTAACATGTCGGATGCTGGACAATCTTGTGCTGCAAATTACGAGATTGGAAAAGTCGTTCAGAATAGTCCACAGGCAAGACCTTTACATAGGAAAGCTAGGTGTCAGCCGGGCAAGGTGGGGCAAAAGATTTCGAAATCCAGTTGTGGTTCATTTTAATGAAGGTTAGATCATCTACATTTTGGGTAGCCAGACGAGTCCTTTTTTCTGTTAGTATTGAACCTGCAGCACTGAATACTCTTTCTGATAGGACACTAGCTGCCGGGCAAGCAAGCTCCTGCAATGCATATTCTGCCAATTCTGGCCAGGTGTCTAATTTTGATGCCCAGTAATCAAATGGGAATGACGGTTGAGGGAGAACGTCGATAAGGGATGATAAATAGTTAGTAACCATACTGGACAAATGTTGTCTCCTGTCACTTTGAATTGATGCTGCAGTACCTGTCCTGTCTGCGGTCATAGCAAAATCACTCCACAACCTGGTCAGAAAACCCCTCTGGCCAACGACACTTCTGATTTCTGCCCCTCTAACACCTCTGGTCTGCTGGCCCCTGCAGCTTGTGTTAGAACGATCACGGGCGCTGTGTGCAGGGAATGCCAGAAGCAAACGGTCAACAAGAGTTGATTGTTTGGTTGCTAATATTAGTTCCAAGTTCTCATGTGGCATTATATTTTGCAATTTGCCTTTATAGCGAGGATCAAGGAGGCAGGCCAACCAGTAATCGTCATCGTTCATCATTTTTGTTATGCGTGTGTCCCTTTTGAGGATACGTAAGGCATAATCCGCCATGTGGGCCAAAGTTCCAGTTCTCAAATCTGTGGTTGTGCTTGGTTGAGGGGCAGTTTCAGGCAAATCCACGTCACTTGTGTCCCTCCAAAAACCAGAACCCGGCCTTGCCGCGCCAACAATTTCCACTGGCCCCGGAAAAGCTTCCTCATTAAAAATATAATCATCCCCATCATCCTCCTCGTCCTCCTCCTCCTCTTCGCCCGCTACCTCGTCCTGTGCACTGCCCTGGCCAGACAATGGCTGACTGTCATCAAGGCTTTCCTCTTCCTCAGCTGCAGACGCCTGATCCTTTATGTGCGTCAAACTTTGCATCAGCAGACGCATTAGGGGGATGCTCATGCTTATTATGGCGTTGTCTGCACTAACCAGCCGTGTGCATTCCTCAAAACACTGAAGGACTTGACACATGTCTTGAATCTTCGACCACTGCACACCTGACAACTCCATGTCTGCCATCCTACTGCCTGCCCGTGTATGTGTATCCTCCCACAAAAACATAACAGCCCGCCTCTGTTCACACAGTCTCTGAAGCATGTGCAGTGTTGAGTTCCACCTTGTTGCAACGTCTATGATTAGGCGATGCTGGGGAAGGTTCAAAGAACGCTGATAGGTCTGCATACGGCTGGAGTGTACGGGCGAACGGCGGATATGTGAGCAAAGTCCACGCACTTTGAGGAGCAGGTCGGATAACCCCGGATAACTTTTCAGGAAGCACTGCACCACCAGGTTTAAGGTGTGAGCCAGGCAAGGAATGTGTTTCAGTTGGGAAAGGGAGATGGCAGCTATGAAATTCCTTCCGTTATCACTCACTACCTTGCCTGCCTCAAGATCTACAGTGCCCAGCCACGACTGCGTTTCTTTCTGCAAGAACTCGGACAGAACTTCAGCGGTGTGTCTGTTGTCGCCCAAACACTTCATAGCCAATACAGCCTGCTGACGTTTGCCAGTAGCTGCCCCATAATGGGAGACCTGGTGTGCAACAATGGCAGCTGCGGATGGAGTGGTTGTGCGACTGCTGTCTGTGGACGAGGTCTCGCTTCTGCACGAGGACGAGGAGGAGGAGGAGGGGGTGCGAATGGCTACAGCCAACTGTTTCCTAGACCGTGGGCTAGGCAGAACTGTCCCAAACTTGCTGTCCCCTGTGGACCCTGCATCCACCACATTTACCCAGTGTGCCGTGATGGACATGTAACGTCCCTGGCCATGCCTACTGGTCCATGCATCTGTTGTCAGGTGCACCTTTGTGCTCACAGATTGCCTGAGTGCATGGACGATGCGCTCTTTAACATGCTGGTGGAGGGCTGGGATGGCTTTTCTGGAAAAAAAGTGTCGACTGGGTAGCTCGTAGCGTGGTACAGCGTAGTCCATCAGGGCTTTGAAAGCTTCGCTTTCAACTACCCGGTAGGGCATCATCTCTAACGAGATTAGTCTAGCTATGTGGGTGTTCAAACCCTGTGTACGCGGATGCGAGGCTAAGTACTTCCTTTTACTAACCATAGTCTCATGTAGGGTGAGCTGGACTGGAGAGCTGGAGATCGTGGAACTAGCGGGGGTGCCGGTGGACATGGCAGACTGAGAGACGGTGGGAGATGGTATTGTTGCCGCCGGTGCCCTAGATGCAGTGTTTCCTACTACGAAACTGGTGATTCCCTGACCCTGACTTCTTTGGCCTGGCAAAGAAACCTGCACAGATACTGCAGGTGGTGCAGAAAATGGAGGCCCTACACTGCCGGAAGGGATGTTGCGTTGATGACTAGCTTCATTGGCCGAGGGTGCTACAACCTTAAGGGACGTTTGGTAGTTAGTCCAAGCTTGCAAATGCATGGTGGTTAAATGTCTATGCATGCAACTTGTATTGAGACTTTTCAGATTCTGCCCTCTGCTTAAGGTAGTTGAACATTTTTGACAGATGACTTTGCGCTGATCAATTGGATGTTGTTTAAAAAAATGCCAGACTGCACTCTTTCTAGCATCGGATACCTTTTCAGGCATTGCAGACTGAGCTTTAACCGGATGGCCACGCTGTCCTCCAACAGGTTTTGACTTTGCCACGCGTTTTGGGCAAGATACGGGCCCGGCAGATGGAACCTGTTGCGATGTTGATGCCTGCTGCGGCCCCTCCTCCTCCGCTTCAGAACTGCTGCCGCCTGCACCCTGTTCCCCCAATGGCTGCCAATCGGGGTCAAGAACTGGGACATCTATTACCTCTTCTTGTAGCTCGTGTGCAACTTCGTCTGTGTCACCTTGTCGGTCGGTGGTATAGCGTTCGTGATGGGGCAACATAGTCTCATCAGGGTCTGATTCTTGATCAGCACCCTGCGAGGGCAATGTTGTGGTCTGAGTCAAAGGACCAGCATAGTAGTCTGGCTGTGGCTGTGCATCAGTGCACTCCATGTCAGATTCAACTTGTAATGGGCATGGACTGTTAACTGCTTCACTTTCTAAGCCAGGGACGGTATGTGTAAAGAGCTCCATGGAGTAACCCGTTGTGTCGCCTACTGCATTCTTCTCTGTTGTTGTTTTTGCTGAAGAGGACAAGGAAGCGACTTGTCCCTGACCGTGAACATCCACTAACGACGCGCTGCTTTTACTTTTACCAGTTTCACGAGAGGAGGCAAAAGAGCTAGAGGCTGAGTCCGCAAGATAAGCCAAAACTTGCTCTTGCTGCTCCGGCTTTAAAAGCGGTTTTCCTACTCCCAGAAAAGGGAGCGTTCGAGGCCTTGTGTAGCCAGACGACGAGCCTGGCTCCACAGCTCCAGACTTAGGTGCAATATTTTTTTTCCCACGACCACCTGATGCTCCACCACTACCACTACCCTCATTACCAGCTGACAATGAACGCCCCCGGCCACGACATCTTCCACCAGACTTCCTCATTGTTTTAAAAACGTTACCAAACTAACGGTATTTGTTGCAGTCACACAACTTACACGGTGAGCTATAACTTCAGTATGATTTAGCTACCCCTTTACAGGTGGGTGAGACCACAACGAAAATCAGGCACAATGTTACACACTCTGTTGTTGGTGGCAACAAATGAGAGAGATGCCACACACGCAGGACTGTCACTGAAGCGCAAATGTAAATATTAATCTCCCACTGATTTGTGTTTTTTTTTTTTAAAAGGAGACTGTAGAAAAAAAAAAAAAAAAAATAATGATTTTTTAAGGAAGAATTTATAAACCAAATAAAATGAAATGATTTTTTCAGGGAGAATTTAGAAAACAAATAAAACATAAAATAGCCTTTCTAGGGCCCAGTGAGTGAGAGAGGACGCACACAGGAGTCAGGAGTGGCACACAAGCCCAGAGGCCAATATTTATCTCCCACTGATTGATTTAGTGATTTTTTCAGGTAGATTTTGGAACCCAAATCAAGCAAAAAAATTAATAGGCTTTCTATGGCCCACAATTGGAGAGAGAGAGATGGCACACCCAGGAGTCAAGACTGGCACACAAGCACAAAGGGCAATATTAATCTCCCACTGATTTGATTATTTTTTTTTTTTTTCAGGGAGACTTTAGAAAAAAAAATACAAAAAAATGAATTTTTCAGGAAGAATTTAGAAACAAAATAAAATAAAATGATTGTTTCAGGGAGAATTTAGAAAACAAATAAAAAAAAATAGGCTTTGTAGGGCCCACTGAGTGAGAGAGGACGCACACAGGAGTCAGGAGTGGCACACAAGCCCAGAGGCCAATATTTATCTCCCACTGATTGATTTAGTGATTTTTTCAGGTAGATTTTGGAACCCAAATCAAGCAAAAAAATTAATAGGCTTTCTATGGCCCACAATTGGAGAGAGAGAGATGGCATACCCAGGAGTCAAGACTGGCACACAAGCAGAAAGGGCAATATTAATCTCCCACTGATTTGATTTTTTTTTTTTTTTTCAGGGAGACTTTAGAAAAAAAAAATACAAAAAAAATGATTTTTTTCAGGAATAATTTAGAAACCAAATAAAATAAAATGATTTTTTCAGGGAGAATTTAGAAAACAAATAAAACAAAAAATAGGCTTTCTAGGGCCCACTGAGTGAGAGAGGACGCACACAGGAGTCAGGAGTGGCACACAAGCCCAGAGGCCAATATTTATCTCCCACTGATTGATTTATTGATTTTTTCAGGTAGAATTTAGAACCCAAATCAACCAAAAAAATAAATAGGCTTTCTATGGCCCACTATTTGTGAGAGAGATGGCACGCTCAGGACTGGCACACAAGCCCAGAGGCCAATATTAATCTCCCACTTTTTTTTTTTTTCCAGGGAAAATTTATAAACCCAATAAAAAAAATAATAAATAGGCTTTCTATGGCCCACTATCTGAGAGAGAGAGATGGCACGCTTAGGACTGGCACACAAGCCCAAAGGCCAATATTAATCTCCCACTGATTGATTTATTGATTTTTTCAGGTAGATTTTGGAACCCAAATCAAGCAAAAAAATAAATAGGCTTTCTATGGCCCACTGAGAGATGGCACACACAGGAGTAAGGAGTGGCACACAAGCCCTGAGGCCAATATTTTTCTCCCACTGATTGATGTAGTGATTTTGTCAGGTAGATTTTAGAAGCCAAATCAAGCAAAAAAATAAATAGGCTTTCTATGGCCCACTGAGTGAGAGATGACACAGACAGGGATGGCACTCTAGCAGAAATGCCAATCTTAATCTCCCACAAAAAAAAAAAAAAAAAAGGAACTGTCCTTCAATTACTATCTCCCTGCAGTGATCTCAGCCAGGTATGGCAGGCAGCAATAAGGAGTGGACTGATGCACAAATTAAATAAAAAGTGTGGACAAACAAACAAGATAGCTGTGCAGAAAGGAAGGAACAAGAGGATTTGTGCTTTGAAAAAAGCAGTTGGTTTGCACAGCGGCGTACACACAGCAATGCAGCTATCAGGGAGCCTTCTAGGGCAGCCCAATGAGCTACAGCGCTGAGGGGAAAAAAAAAAATGTAGCTTCCACTGTCCCTGCACACCGAAGGTGGTGTTGGGCAGTGGAAATCGCTACAGCACAAGCGGTTTGGTGGTTAATGGACCCTGCCTGCTTCTGACGAAGCGGCAGCAACCTCTCCCTAGGCTCAGATCAGCAGCAGTAACATGGCGGTCGGCGGGAACGCCCCTTTATAGCCCCTGTGACGCCGCGGACAGCAAGCCAATCACTGCAATGCCCTTCTCTAAGATGGTGGGGACCAGGACCTATGTCATCACGCTGCCCACACTCTGCGTTTACCTTCATTGGCTGAGAAATGGCGCTTTTCGCGTCATTGAAACGCGACTTTGGCGCGAAAGTCGCGTACCGCATGGCCGACCCCGCACAGGGGTCGGATCGGGTTTCATGAAACCCGACTTTGTCAAAAGTCGGCGACTTTTGAAAATGTTCGACCCGTTTCGCTCAACCCTAATCACCACCTTAGCTTAAGCTAAGTAGTTGAAGTTTGGAATTAGAGTTGTTGTGTTCTGTAGTTATTCCTCCCTGTCCCTATCCTTCTCCCTATTGTTAGTTAGTGCTTTTGTATGATAGAGGTTTCTGTTATTCCTGTTTTGTCCTTGAGTCCTGGCTTAACTTTAATTTCTGTCCCATGCCTCATGGGGCGGAGGAGGGGACGAATAAGGGTTTTTACAGAACCATAGTAAGGTCAGAGACTCATGCCACTCTACCTTTAAGATTACCCCTGGGATAAGGAAAGTTAGGGTCCCAGCTCCAGGGACCGTGTGAGGCCCTTCTTCCTTACTGAAGACTGTCACAGCATGACCACACCCAGCCAGAATGACCAAGAAACAAGTATTTTTTTTCCTGTTTTCTTCCTATGCTTAAGGTCCAAGAAAACAAAGAGCATAAGAAGACAAGTTCAATTTGCATTGAATAAATTTGATGCAAATCAAATCTCCTGGCCAAATAAGGCAAACTGCCAAATTAAAGTCACCAAACAAAATACCAACTTGACTGTACCAAAATTCCATTAATTTCAATAGAAGCAAGAACAAGGAGAAACTAAGTATTAAACAAAATAACTTGAAATATGCCTTTTCATTGGAAAAAAATATGTGACAAATAATATTTCAAATAACTTTAGAAAAAAACTTAGACTTAAATAAATCATTTGCGATGGCAAATATTAAGTTATGGAAGTAAACATTTTTGCAATAAAACAGTTGGCTGATAATATCAATGAAGCCCACATTGTGGACGGACACATTTAAGAGAAACTTTTTTTTAAAGGTTTGGATGAAGCAAATTGGGCTCCTGGTAAGTGCACCTGCTTCAAGGGAATAGATGCCAAGCAGCAATCAAGCAAAGCCTATAATCAGGAACTCTAAAGAACTGTCCAGCTCAGCCTGATGTGTCTGCCAGTTCAATTCCCCAAAAGGGCTATTACAGAAAATATCCAAAACCGATCCATAAAGTCTCCACATTTTGGAACTTTATTTGAAATATATAATTTAATTTAGTTAAATCATTTCTGTTTTTTTCTTAATATATTATGGTCTTTTTATATTATAGGGTTGTTTTGTACTGTTTGGACATGTCAGATTTTCTGTAAAGCCCATGTTGTTTCCAGTTGACTGGGTAGATGAACTGGCAGTATGGGATGTGTATGCCCCACTGCCCCACCAGTGTTACTTAATGCGTCTGCAGGGGAAAGTTGTCTGCACTTAAAGGGAACCTGTCACACCCCCCAAGCATTTTTAGCCCATTACTTGCCAAATTAAAATTTTTACAAGTACAGATTTTTCAGAAAAGGGCGTCCCAATATTCAAAAATTAAAAATGACAATGACATGATTTCCAATTTTGAAAACATTCATTTTACAAACACAACACAAAAAATTGGACCTAATTATAAAAATAATAAAATCTTAGTTGCAAGAAGCTAAAGATTAGGCGTCCCAGAAAAAGGACATTGGTAGATAATGGGTTATCTAAAAGAGCCACCTTGTGCAGCACTAATGCTGCAATCTGCCAAGGTGGTTCTTTTAGTTCGGGTCCCTTCCACCGCTGAAAGAATCGTTTTTATATTTTGTCCCTCATGCCTCTAGTTTGTCAGGGGGGCAAGTCTTTCCCCCTGACACAGATGCCTCACAGCCATCAGTCATTTCCTCCTTTCTTCTGGGCGCCTCCTCCTCAGCGTTCAGTTATTTACCTGGCGTCTGCGCTGTAATCTTTTTTCTTTGGCATGCACAGTTAGCGCTGCCCATCCCCTGACATCACATGATGTCTTCCTTCTTACGCCTGCGTTTATGTGCGGCCCGAGAACCCGCCCCGCAGTCTCTTCTGATTTATTCACACTGCGGGGCTGGGAATCTTGTGCATGCGCAGTAGTTCTCTGCGGCTCTCCCTCCAACTCTTTCATACTGTTCAACATCATAGGAATCACCAGATATCGTCAGATTCCTATGACGCTGCACAGTAGGAAAGAGGCGGAGGGAGATGAGGGAGAGCCGCAGATAAGTACTGCGCATGCACAAGATTCCCAGCCCCGCAGTGTGAATAAATCAGAAGAGACTGCGGGGCGGGATCTCGGGCCGTGCGTCCACACAGGCACAAGAAGGAAGACATCATGTGATGTCAGTGGATGGGCAGTGCTAACTGCGCATGCCCAAGAAAAAAGATTACAGTGCAGGCACCGGGAAAACAACTGAACACTGAGGAGGCAGCACCCAGAAGAAAGGAGGAAGTGACTGATAGCTGTGAGGCATCTGTGTCAGGGGGAAAGACCTGCCCCCATGACAAACTAGAGGCATGAGGAACAAAATATAAAAACGATTCTTTCAGCGGTGGAAGGGGCCCGAACTAAAAGAGCCACCTTGGCAGAATGCAGCATTAGTGCTGCACAAGTTGGATCTTTTGCTTAAAAATGCATTGAGGGGTGACAGGTTCCCTTTTAGTGTTCTGGACTGGTGTTACAATTGTGAAAATAATGGGATAAATAATGTTACTTAAAAATAATTAATAAAATAGGAGGTGGCAGATGGTTAAAAACTATTGGCCGATGACATTGAGCCAAGTAACCTCAGGCCATGTGGGTGATTGTAAATGTACAAGAACCACAAGTTCTCCACCAATATGTTAACTTTTGGAATTTCCTGGAATGTATTTTGGAGCCTAATATGTTGCTTTTTCTGTTATTTAAGTGTCACGCACGCAGGTGGCTCACGTGGTTCATAAACTCACTGTGCCATGGACTGAACTTACCCTGGAGGGGTGTGACTAAGCAGCTACCTTGGTGTTCACCAGAGCCTCTTGTGGTGAAGTCAGGTTTGTGTGACAGGTAGCTATCAGGTGCCACTCCAGGGCAGCATCCGGCAGTAGCAGTTGACCCCATGGGTCTACGCCACTTGGGACAGGTTCAGATTGTACAGGCCCTTAACCCCTTCAAGACCCAGCCTATTTTGACCTTAAAGACCTTGCCGTTTTTTGCAATTCTGACCAGTGTCCCTTTATGAGGTAATAACTCAGGAACGCTTCAACGGATCCTAGCGGTTCTGAGATTGTTTTTTCGTGACATATTGGGCTTCATGTTAGTGGTAAATTTAGGTCAATAAATTCTGCATTTATTTGTGATAAACACGGAAATTTGGCGAAAATTTTGAAAATTTCGCAATTTTCACATTTTGAATTTTTATTCTGTTAAACCAGAGAGATATGTGACACAAAATAGTTAATAAATAACATTTCCCACATGTTTACTTTACATCAGCACAATTTTGGAAACAAAATTTTTTTTTGTTAGGAAGTTATAAGGGTTAAAATTCGACCAGCGATTTGTCATTTTTACAACGAAATTTACAAAACCATTTTTTTTAGGGACCACCTCACATTTGAAGTCAGTTTGAGGGGTCTATATGGCTGAAAATACCCAAAAGTGACACCATTCTAAAAACTGCACCCCTCAAGGTACTCAAAACCACATTCAAGAAGTTTATTAACCCTTCAGGTGCTTCACAGCAGCAGAAGCAACATGGAAGGAAAAAATGAACATTTAACTTTTTAGTCACAAAAATTATCTTTTAGCAACAATTTTTTTATTTTCCCAATGGTAAAAGGAGAAACTGAACCACGAAAGTTGTTGTCCAATTTGTCCTGAGTACGCTGATACCTCATATGTGGGGGTAAACCACTGTTTTGGCGCACGGCAGGGCTTGGAAGGGAAGGAGCGCCATTTGACTTTTTGAATCAAAAATTGGCTCCACTCTTTAGCGGACACCATGTCACGTTTGGAGAGCCCCCGTGTGCCTAAAAATTGGAGCTCCCCCACAAGTGACCCCATTTTGGAAACTAGACGCCCCAAGGAACTTATCTAGATGCATAGTGAGCACTTTGAACCCCCAGGTGCTTCACAAATTGATCCGTAAAAATGAAAAAGTACTTTTTTTTCACAAAAAAATTCTTTTAGCCTCAATTTTTTCATTTTCACATGGGCAACAGGATAAAATGGATCCTAAAATGTGTTGGGCAATTTCTCCTGAGTACACCAATACCTCACATGTGGAGGTAAACCACTGTTTGGGCACATGGTAAGGCTCGGAAGGGAAGGAGCGCCATTTGACTTTTTGAATGAAAAATTATTTCCATCGTTAGCGGACACCATGTCGCGTTTGGATAGCTCATGTGTGCCTAAACATTGGTGCTCCCCCACAAGTGACCCCATTTTGGAAACTAGACCCCCCAAGGAACTAATTTAGATGCCTAGTGAGCACTTTAAACCCTCAGGTGCTTCACAAATTGATCTGTAAAAATGAAAAAGTAATTTTTTTTCACAAAAAAATTATTTTCGCCTCAATTTTTTCATTTTCACATGGGCAGTAGGATAAAATGGATCATAAAATTTGTTGGGCAATTTCTCCCGAGTACGCCGATACCTCATGTGTGGGGGTAAACCACTGTTTGGGCACTCGGCAGGGCTCGGAAGAGAAGGCGCGCCATTTGACTTTTTGAATGGAAAATTAGCTCCAATTGTTAGCGGACACCATGTCGCGTTTGGAGAGCCCCTGTGTGCCTAAACATTGGAGCTCCCGCACAAGTGACCCCATTTTGGAAACTAGACCCCCCAAGGAACTTATCTAGATGCATATTGAGCACTTTAAACCCCCAGGTGCTTCACAGAAGTTTATAACGCAGAGCCATGAAAATAAAAAATAATTTTTCTTTCCTCAAAAATGATTTTTTAGCCTGGAATTTCCTATTTTGCCAAGGATAATAGGAGAAATTGGACCCCAAATATTGTTGTCCAGTTTGTCCTGAGTACGCTGATACCCCATATGTGGGGGTAAACCACTGTTTGGGCGCACGGCAGGGCTCGGAAGGGATGGCACGCCATTTGGCTTTTTAAATGGAAAATTAGCTCCAATCATTAGCGGACACCATGTCACGTTTGGAGAGCCCCTGTGTGCCTAAACATTGGAGATCCCCCAGAAATGACACCATTTTAGAAACTAGACCCCAAAAGGAACTAATCTAGATGTGTGGTGAGGACTTTGAACCCCCAAGTGCTTCACAGAAGTTTATAACGCAGAGCCATGAAAATAAAAAAAAAAATTATTTTCTCAAAAATGATCTTTTAGCCTGCAATTTTTTATTTTCCCAAGGGTAACAGGAGAAATTTGACCCCAAAAGTTGTTGTCCAGTTTCTACTGAGTACGCTGATACCCCATATGTGGGGGTAAATCACTGTTTGGGGACATGCCGGGGCTCGGAAGTGAAGTAGTGACGTTTTGAAATGCAGACTTTGATGGAATGCTCTGTGGGCGTCACGTTGCGTTTGCAGAGCACCTGATGTGGCTTAACAGTAGAAACCCCCCACAAGTGACCCCATTTTGGAAACTAGACCCCCAAAGGAACTAATCTAGATGTGTGGTGAGCACTTTGAACCCCCAAGTGCTTCATAGAAGTTTATAATGCAGAGCCGTGAAAATAATAAATACGTTTTCTTTCCTCAAAAATAATTATTTAGCCCAGAATTTTTTAATTTTCCCAAGGGTAACAGGAGAAATTTGACCCCAATATTTGTTGTCCAGTTTCTCCTGAGTACGGTGATACCCCATATGTGGGGGTAAACTACTGTTTGGGCACATGCCGGGGCTTGGAATTGAAGTAGTGACGTTTTGAAATGCAGACTTTGATGGAATGCTCTGCGGGCGTCACGTTGCGTTTGCAGAGCCCCTGATGTGCCTAAACAGTAGAAACCCCCCACAAGTGACCCCATTTTGGAAACTAGACCCTGAAAGGAACTTATCTAGATGTGTGGTGAGCACTTTGAACCCCCAAGTGCTTCATAGAAGTTTATAATGCAGAGCCGTGAAAATAATAAATACGTTTTCTTTCCTCAAAAATAATTATTTAGCCCAGAATTTTTTATTTTCCCAAGGGTTACAGGAGAAATTGGACCCCAAAAGTTGTTGTCCAGTTTCTCCTGAGTACGCTGATACCCCATATGTGGGGGTAAACCACTGTTTGGGCACACGTCGGGGCTCAGAAGGGAAGTAGTGACTTTTGAAATGCAGACTGTGATGGAATGGTCTGCGGGTGTCACGTTGCGTTTGCAGAGCCCCTGGTGTGCCTAAACAGTAGAAACCCCCCACAAGTGACCCCATTTTAGAAACTAGACCCCCCAAGGAACTTATCTAGATATGTGGTGAGCACTTTGAACCCCCAAGTGCTTCACAGACGTTTACAACGCAGAGCCGTGAAAATAAAAAATCATTTTTCTTTCCTCAAAAATTATGTTTTAGCAAGCATTTTTTTAGATTCACAAGGGTAACAGGAGAAATTGGACCCCAGTAATTGTTGCGCAGTTTGTCCTGAGTATGCTGGTACCCCATATGTGGGGGTAAACCACTGTTTGGGCACACGTCAGGGCTCGGAAGTGAGGGAGCACCATTTGACTTTTTGAATACGAGATTGGCTGGAATCAATGGTGGCGCCATGTTGCGTTTGGAGACCCCCTGATGTGCCTAAACAGTGGTAACCCCTCAATTCTACCTCCAACACTAACCCCCCCACACCCCTAACCCTAATCCCAACTGTAGCCATAACCCTAATCACAACACACCCCTAACCCTAATCCCAACTGTAGCCATAATCCTAATCACAACCCTAACCCCAACACACCCCTAACCACAACACTAACCCCAACACACCCCTAACCCTAACCACAACCCTAATTCCAACCCTAACCCTAAGGCTATGTGCCCACGTTGCGGATTCGTGTGAGATATTTCCGCACCATTTTTGAAAAATCTGCGGGTAAAAGGCACTGTGTTTTACCTGCGGATTTTCCGCGGATTTCCAGTGTTTTTTGTGCGGATTTCACCTGCGGATTCCTATTGAGGAACAGGTGTAAAACGCTGCGGAATCCGCACAAAGAATTGACATGCTGCGGAAAATACAACGCAGCGTTCCCGCGCGGTATTTTCCGCACCATGGGCACAGCGGATTTGGTTTTTCATATGTTTACATGGTACTGTAAACCTGATGGAACACTGCTGCGAATCCGCAGCCAAATCAGCACCGTGTGCACATAGCCTAATTCTAAAGGTATGTGCACACGCTGCGGAAAACGCTGCGGATCCGCAGCAGTTTCCCATGAGTGTACAGTTCAATGTAAACCTATGGGAAACAAAAATCGCTGTACACATGCTGCGGAAAAACTGCACGGAAACGTAGCGGTTTACATTCCGCAGCATGTCACTTCTTTGTGCGGATTCCGCAGCGGTTTTACAACTGCTCCAATAGAAAATCGCAATTGTAAAACGCAGAAAAAAACGCGGTAAATCCGCCATAAATCCGCAGCGGTTTAGCACTGCGGATTTATCAAATCCGCAGCGGAAAAATCCGCAGAGGACCAAAATACGTGTGCACATTCCTAACCCTAACCCTAACCCTAGCCCTAACCCTAGCCCTAACCCTAGCCCTAACCCTACCCCTAACCCTAACCCTACCCCTAACCCTACCCCTAACCCTAGCCCCACCCCTAACCCTACCCCTAACCCTAACCCTACCCCTAACCCTAACCCTATTCTAACATTAGTGGAAAAAAAAAATTTCTTTATTTTTTTATTGTCCCTACCTATGGGGGTGACAAAGGGGGGGGGTCATTTATTATTTTTTTTATTTTGATCACTGAGATAGATTATATCTCAGTGATCAAAATGCACTTTGGAACGAATCTGCCGGCCGGCAGATTCGGCGGGCGCACTGCGCATGCGCCCGCCATTTTGGAAGATGGCGGCGCCCGGGAGAAGACGGACGGGACCACGGCTGGATCGGTAAGTATGATAGGGTGGGGGGGGACCACGGGGGGGGGGGATCGGAGCACGGGGGGGGGAATCGGAGCGCGGGAGGGGTGGAACGGAGCGCGGGGGGGCGTGGAACGGAGCACGGGGGGGCTGGAATGGAGCACGGGGGCTGGAACGGAGCACGGGGGGGTGGATCGGAGTGCAGGAGGGGTGATTCGAGCACGGGGGGGTGATTGGAGCACGGGGGGAGCGGACACGAGCACGGGGGGGAGCGGAGCACAGGGCGGAGGGGAGCCGGAGCAGTGTACCGGCCAGATCGGAGGGGTGGGGGGGCGATCGGAGGGGTGGGGTGGGGGCACACTAGTATTTCCAGCCATGGCCGATGATATTTCAGCATCGGCCATGGCTGGATTGTAATATTTCACCCGTTATAATGGGTGAAATATTACAAATCGCTCTGATTGGCAGTTTCACTTTCAACAGCCAATCAGAGCGATCGTAGCCACGAGGGGGTGAAGCCACCCCCCCTGGGCTAAACTACCACTCCCCCTGTCCCTGCAGATCGGGTGAAATGGGAGTTAACCCTTTCACCCGGTCTGCAGGGACGCGATCTTTCCATGACGCCGCATAGGCGTCATGGGTCGGAATGGCACCGACTTTCATGACGCCTACGTGGCGTCAAAGGTCGGGAAGGGGTTAATAGCGAAGGGAATGGCCACAGGGACAGGTTCAGACTGTGACATCCCTGGATAGCAGACCGGGTGGCCACAGGGTCAGATTCAGACAATGCCAATAGGAAAGCCACAGGGACAGATTAGGCGCACTGGTCTCAGAAAACAGTTCAGGCACCGCCGATGTAGTTTCAGGTTACAGACACTGCCGAAGCAGACACAGGAACAAAGACTAACTATACTGTTCTAACGGGACACAGGATATGGGAAACATTAACAGACTAGGGGTGGGGACCTGGCTACCTACAGTTCCACACACTGAACCACCTAACAGTAACTATACGGGTTGCTCAGGCACTTCCCTATTAGGGAAAATTTATACAAGATGCCCCCCATCTATTGGCTGAGAGACACCTTGCATGTGCACAGTAACTAAATACCATCCTGCTGTTAACTGGGGGGCATTTACCATGTTTTCGCACTGCCCCTTTAATAACAGGGGATCGAGTGCATGCGTGGAGTAGACACACTGCCCAAAGGAGGAGGGGGCATGTGGGTAAGCTGTTGCAGTCTGGGCGGTGAGTAAGCTGGCATCACCGCATGGAAGGGGGATCATACGGAGACGCCGGCAGACGTTACGGTAAGTTATGAACAAAACAGATCTCCCATTTAAGAAAACAGCTTGACCTGTGTTGCAACCTATAGCTGATTGCCCTTCAAGATTTTGCTTAACTCTTCAAGGCGTTGTCTAAAATCATCCATGTATAGGCCATGATTGTAAAATGCCACAACATAATATTATTGAAGCACTCCTATGAAACTTTGTATTGCCTAAACATTTATGTATTGTAATGTAAGTGAAGTAAGATACTCATCGATTGCCGTCTTCCCAAGTTTCCAGTGCCGCTCCTGTCCTCTTCTGGCTGCAATAATGACTTTCCAGCTCACACTAGGGCTATGTGAGAGCAGGAAGTCTCTTTTACAAAGTAAACCAATGGAAAATGATGGCCTTGTTACACATTACTTAACAAAAATAAGGGTGCTAAAAAGAGCAACATATAAATGGCTAAATTGAGAGACCGTAAGTAAATTGCCTTCACCATATGTGTTATAAAAGTTCAGC
Source organism: Ranitomeya imitator (assembly GCF_032444005.1). Lineage (NCBI taxonomy): Eukaryota > Metazoa > Chordata > Amphibia > Anura > Dendrobatidae > Ranitomeya > Ranitomeya imitator. The sequence goes on along the minus strand of NC_091284.1, from coordinate 47,234,024 downwards.
TTGTGTCCATATGTTGAAAAATCCAGAGTAGCTGCCCATGTCATTCAACTTTTGGTGTATGGCTTTGCCATTTAAGCAGTTGTCTTCATTATACTAATAGTGCAAAGATTTGTTGCATGCTTTATACTGGTCATTATTAGACTATTACATGACGTACAGAGCCATAATTTATCTCCAGCAGCAGCAGTATATTAGCAATGCATCTTGAGTTCTTTGACTGGGGGCGCTGAATGTATTCACATTATATATTACACAGGATATACAGTAGTGTGTATACATACAGATAGGAGAGATAGGTGGGTCTGCAAGGAGATCTGGCAGCATTCACACATAACAGGTGATCTCTACTGAATACAGCTTCACGTACTCGCATATGGCAAGCTCCACCCATACTCTCGACAACTATGCCTATCCATAATTTTCCAGAGCTTGGAAGTGAGGGAGACTCTGATGCGACATCACAGGAAGCCAGGAGATTCTCAGATAGAGATCATGTGACCTGGAACTGCATTCCTGTACAGACGGTGGTTCTGGCACTGAATTAATGTACTGACGGTGATCCTGTCGCTGCATTTATGTACTGACGGTGGTTCTGGCACTGAATTCATGTACTGAAGGTGATGCTGGTGCTGCATTCATGTACTGACGGTGGTTCTGGCACTGAATTCATGTACTGAAGGTGATGCTGGTGCTGCATTCATGTACTGACGGTAGTTCTGGCGCTGCATTCATGTATTCACATTGGTTCTGACAGTGTATTCATGTACTGATGGTGATTCTAGAGCTGCATTCATGTGCTGATCATGGTTCTGATCTGATAAGAAATTAAAAGAAAACTATGTGTTATGTATTCTGTACAGTACTTTGACATATCTCTGAGACCGTCACCTAAAATTGCATTTAAATGTGGTTTTGTTGGGGGGAGAAACCCAGTGTCCATGATATATGGTAGAAATCAAAATTTGTTTTAAGAAATCTGGTCTGCTCAAAGTGGAGGTCTTTTTGGGAGGTTTCACTTTATAACAGGGGTGTACAACATTTTTTGGTCTAAGGGCCGAATTGCATATTAAACCAATCCCAATGGCAGCAAAAAGTTTAAAGGGGTACTTACATGAATACAGCACCAAAACCACCATCAGTAAATTAATCCAACAGCAGGACCACATTTTTCATATGTGAGGAGGATGTGGAGAGATTCTGTTTAGTTTTTGCTCCAAAAAAATAATTGTGAGCATATGTTAACTTACACTGAGTTTTTGCACCAGAAACTTGCCAAAAAATCCATATAATATTAAAACCCTATGTTTCAATGATGTTGAAGTTTTACCAAAGCCTTGAAGCACATTATGGATTGATTGCTACATGTGTACAAGATCATAACCACTATCAGCACATGAATGTAGTGTCAGAACCACCCTCAGTACATTGTTGCAGCAAAAGAACCACTGTTAGTACATTAATGCAGCACCAAAAGCACCATTGTACATGAATGCAGGTCTAGAACCACCATCAGTACATGTATGCACCTTGATTTTATGCATATAGCACCAAGCTGAGAACAGCGATCACTTGTATTGTCAGGACAGCATCATAATTAGTTGTATTGCATGAACCTACAATTCCTGATATGTTCTTATCCATTGTAAAGCTGATACTTGGAGTTCTTGTTGACAGCCATCATCATACTGTGGGTCATACATAAACCACAGTACTTATGAGACATAGGCAGTATCATAAATAAATTTTTACATTTTGTTACCTTATAGCTGACATCTTCCCCTTGAAACAATAAATATTATTATACTGCCCCATGAAAAAATATATATCCGTGCTGGACTCCTGAATAAATAATTCTCCACTAACTGTGCTTCCTGTGAAAAAATAATCCACCCATACATTGCCCCTCTCCATAATATCTCCCTACACTGTCCTACTCCATAATATTCCTAACACACTGTCCCTCTCAATAAGATTCCCCCTCACACTGCCCCTCTCTATAAGATATCCACCAAAACTGCCTCTTTCCATAATATTCCTCCACACTACCTCTCTGCATAATGGCACCCCCACCCCTTTGTTCTCTGCTACACTATGCCCCCTTTCCCAATCTTCCCCTTATTGCCTCTTAATGTCCCCATTACCCCATAATGTCCTCCAATACCACATAATGTTCCCTGTCATCTAAAATAATTTAATCTCTAATTTTTGTCAATCCAATACGCTTTCCTCAACATCTTCTACCATAGTAAGTAATAATACTTTCAAAATAATGGACGCCAAATTGCAAAAGTTCCATTTTAGAATTGTAATAGTTTGAGTATAATGACTGACAAAAGAGGTTAAGCATTTCGTATAATATGTAAGTTACAGGTGCTAAGCCTGTTCCAATATCATCAGTCAATCCATATATACTAAATAATTTCCCTGATTTTTTTTTAATAACCCTTTGGTTCTGGTAAATAGATCCAGATGTTTCCAGAGGTCAACGTAATAAAATATTGAAAATCACTTAGCATATTTCCATAATAGAAGACTTATGCTTTCAGTAAAAGCATAGTAATATGAACACAACGTGCCTGATTTGTAAATGCATCAGGAAAACATCACATTGCAGGACGTGGAGGTATGACGTTGTTCAATATAAATTATTACGGTCAGTGTATTCTTGAAAATGCTTACCATAGTAGAAGTCACATATGGGTTGACTTGAGCTTTTGGGTCAACAAATGCGACAAGAACTTTACAAATGGTCCTTTAGCCAATACGCAGGTGAATGCAGATGAAATATGAAATACGGTAGATCAGAATCTTTAGGAAATTTATTGAGTTCCAGTTCCTAACAGTTGAAGTTTATGTCAAAATGATTAAATATTGGATTACAAGAACTGAATTTGACAAACCACATATGCTACTAAGGTAAGGTATATGCTGCTCTAAATTAACTACACAGCTATAAAGTTAAAGGGTTTCCCGGGACTTGGGAAAGAGCTTACCCAACCATTCATGGCCTAGTGCGATGTGAGGATTCTCCGGTGCCTCTACCTGGAGCGGCGAGTGCGTAACCTCAAGTATGTGATTTTCATAAAGCGATCACATGCCGAGTAGACGTCCCTTGCCTCCCTCAATTCATGCGTATTGAGTAACGCCAGATATGGCTAGTCGTAATGTGGCCAGAAGTAGGCAAATCGTACACTTGCGGTCATATGACTGTAAGCTCCCCACGCTGGCACTGTAGAATCCTCCCAGCCTGCAGCATGTACGATGTGGGGACCAGCAGGTCTGCAGTAACACAAAGTGACTTCAAACTTGCACCCTAAGGCCAGGCAGCCCATTTAGTGACCAATCCTAAGCATAGGTCATCAATATTAATCCTCTTGAAAACCCCTCTTCAAGGGATTTCAAACTCTATATATAAAAATAGAGCTCAAAATGCTTTAAAAATAATACATTATTTATCAACAGACAATATCTCTAAGCAGGAGTAACAAAGACATCGCCTGAAGTCATGCATTGCTGTGAAATAATCTAGCTCCTACAGAATAAACAATCACATGGGTAAAAAAAAGTCCATTGATTTTGGGCTATAATTTACTAACCAAAGAGAGCTGGAGGTAAAAAAATCCTACATCTTACTTGATACCTTTTACTTATGGACTTACCTCCCCTAGAATCATCATACTTCTATGCCACTACTCTGATTCCACCTTTTTCTACAGCTCTGCGGAATTCTTTTTCCTTCTCATCATTCTTCCTTTTCCTTATTATTTTGCTGTGTTTTGGCGATATTTGTTGCGCAACAACAATTTTTAGAAAAGTCACAAGACCAAAATCATTTGCGAGACAATTTTTTAATTCCAACTTGTAAAGAAAAACATCTAAGTTGCAGACAAGTCTCATGCAGGATGCAGGAACATGCAACATGCAGTGATGTCTAGGGTAGGGTTGAGCGACCTTTGCTTTTATAGGATCGGGTCGGGTTTCACGAAACCCGACTTTTTCAAAAGTCGGGTCGAGTGAAATCGGCCGATCCTATATAAAATTCGGGGTCGGGGTCGGCCGAAACTCGAAACCCAATGCAGTGCATTGGGTTTCCATGGTTCCCAGGGTCTGAAGGAGCGGAAACTCTCCTTCAGGCCCTGCGATCCATATTTTAGTGTAAAATAAAGAATTAAAATAAAAAATATCGCAATACTTACCCTCTGACGCGCCCTGGTACTAACCGGCAGCCTTTCTTCCTTAGAATCAGCCTTCCAAGACCTTGCGATGACGTCGCGGCTTCTGATTGGTCGCGCGGCAGTCACATGGGCGGCCGCGCGACCAATCACAAGCCGCGACGTCACCGAAGGTCCTGGAAGCGCTGATTCTTAGGAAGGACCTTCGGTGACGTCGCGGTGACGTCGCGGCTTGTGATTGGTTGCGCGGCCGCCCATGTGACCGCCGCGCGACCAATCAGAAGCCGCGACGTCACCGCAAGGTCTTGGAAGGCTGATTCTAAGGAAGAAAGGCTGCCGGTTAGTACCAGGGCGCGTCAGAGGGTAAGTATTGCGATATTTTTTATTTTAATTCTTTATTTTACACTTAAATCTGAATTCCGATACCAATTCCCGATATCTTAAACATATCGGGAATCGGTATCGGAATTCCGATTCCAGATTCAAAAGATCGCCGACTTCATGGCCGACCCCACACTGGGGTCGGGTCGGGTTTCATGAAACCCGACCTTGCCAAAAGTCGGCGACTTTTGAAATATTTCGATCCGTTTCGCTCAACCCTAGTCTAGGGCAAGTGAGTCGTGTGGAACATTTGGCCAGAGATAGAAATCCAACACATTTGGAAACATTTATGAATCTGTGTTAGGGTAGGCTGCAGGTTTCAATAAAACAGCATAAAAAAATCATAAGATTCAACGTTGCATTGAGGAACTATTATCTCGATGCCATGTGATGCATGTAGACTAAATTTAAGGCTTCAAACTTGACATATTTTCCTAAAGTCATACCTCTATTTTTGTAATTATTTCGGCTGCATTGTCTATATCTACACAGTTTTCATTGCTTTGATACACAGTACTTTCCATACTTTGTTATAAAGTTTTAATATCTATTATAATTGATAAAGATTTTATCTTTTTCTTGTTCATCATGCTACCATGAAGAAATGCAGATGTGGAAACCAAGATCCATGGGCTAAAAGAGCTAAAGGCAAATATTAATACCTTAACCTCACTTTGCCATTCTTTCTAATGGTATCACTGAAGGGCTAACTCCTCTATTATGTAGCAAGTGTATGAACATATGGTTAGGTTAGGATATGTTCCCAGCAAAAGAGGATCACCTTGTTGTTGGTTGCTTGGCACACTAGAACTGGCCAATTTATGCGCTAAGTGTCTTTGTTTTTTTCTATTTTCTAAAGCAGTAATGCAATTCGAATTTCATTTATTTCATGACTTATCCCTGGGAGAGGTCGTCAATATCTGACCAGTGGGGTACGAAGATTGACACCTTTCTTAAATCAGCTGTTCACAGTGCCAGTGATGGCCATAAGTGTGCAGTAATAAAGCCGAACTGCACAGCTCTACCAACTGTATAGTGGCTGTGGCCAGGTATTGCACATCTTGTCCTCATTGATTCGAATAAGGACCGGATGCACAGTACCCGTCCATAGACACTATGTAATTGCTGGATAAGAGTAGCCCTACCTTGCAACTGAGCACATCCGGCTTCCACCAGCTTCGGGAACAGTTGATGAAATTGTGCTGTGCAGCTCCATAACTTAGCATATTCTGCTGGCACCAGGAACATCTGATTGGCAGGAGCATCAGGTGTCACACCCCCATTGAGCAGATATCATTGATTTATCCTAAGGATAGCTAACAAATAAATTTGCACTCTGTAACGCTACAGCATGCAAACATGAAATATATGTATTTGGTATTGCATTTCTGCTCTAGAAAATAACAATAATGAAGATAATTAGCACATAAATTGGCCAATTCATGTGTGCCCAATAGCAAACGACAAGGCATTCCTCTTTGCTGGGAACCTGACCTAATGTCATTCCTCTCATAGGATGATAGCTTACATTTATATGGGTAGATACGAACCTACTGTGGTTAAAATAGCCATAGGCTAATGGGTGCTCGGTCAGAGAGCCTATGTGTGTAAATATCAAAGACTGAACATCACTTCCAAACAAAGACCAGGAATGAACAGCTTCAGACTAAATGTAGCCACTTCCATGTATAACTATTAAATATAGCTGCACTTTGTTTAACGCCATAGCATGCAAACATGAAATAAATGAAATTTGAATTGCATTACTGCTCTAGAAAATAGAAAAAAACAAAGACACTTGGAGCATAAATTAGCCAATTCGAATGTACTCAGCAGCCAACAACAAGGTGATCCTCTTTGCTGGGAACCTAACCTAATGTGAACCCTCTCCTGGGCAACTTTATAGGTTACATATATAGTATATGGAGGTGGCTACTCCTAGTATGCCCCTGTTCACACCTGGTCTCTTTTTGGAAGTGACGGTCAGTCTTTGATATTTATCCTAAGGATAGACAATCAATATAAAAGTCCTAGACAACCTTTTTTGTACAGAAATAAAAAAAAGAAAACATGGCTAACTTTTTGTCCACTATTGAAGCTCGTGTATATTGAAATAATCAGCCTTAACTGCAATACCAAATTGTTATGGTCCCACCTTGCTCTAAGTCAAGGTCCAAGTGGGCACATGGATCCCAGGTGTTGATGCATCAGGCAGGAAAAGCATGCAGGAAGCAAGGACTACAACCACCGGAGGCCGCAAGCAGTAGGACATCTGGACCATCTATGGAGCAGGTACAAGAAGCAGTGGAGGCTGCAGGCAGACAGGACATCGGAAAGCAGGTATAAAGCAGATACTAGAAGTACCGAAAGCAATAGGTAGACAGAACATAGGAAAATTAAGAGTCTTAATACCAAGACACAGGCACATTTCTTGGTGGGCCTTATAAAGGCCTAGACAGATAATCACATTGGAGCATGCAGGGCCACTTGCAATACCTTTCATGGCGAACAGCAGAGAGCAGTGGCCAAAGGAGAATGTGATTAAGCCCTGCTTAGCTGGGGAAAATGCGTAAAACAAACAAAGCCTATGGACAGAAGTAGCGCCGTTTTTCACAGAAATAAGGAATATTTTTGTCATTATGGTCATTTCCTTTAATTCTACATATTTAATTGAAGAGTTTGGAATCACTTCTAATAAAGAAGTTACACTGCAATTTAATAATGTTTCATCATTATTTATTTTATCACATAAAACCAATATCCAGTTTTCTTCATATGCATCTGTTAACAAAATGTGTTTTTCCGATAAAAGCTAAAAATCTGAACTGTAATTTACAAATGACAATAAATTAGGATACCAACAGATCTGACAGTTTCTTTAAAAAGAAAAAAAAACTCATAACTTGCATTCAAACTATGTGGAATTAAGAATGTTTTATGTGCCTGTCAAGGGAGACAACAAGAGGAGTGATGTAAGTGTTCGAGGACTGACTTACTCAGAATTAAGGGAACGCTTAGCAATGTGAGCTGTTCCTCAACAGGGTTAAAAGAATAAAAAAAATGAAATTCTTGTCTTATAAAGAAATAGTAATACAGGCTTCCAGGCTAGTAAATGAACTCACTGTTTTTTCTTGAAAAAAAAAAAGAGAGGAAGAAAGGCCATAAACTACGCCCATGAACCTGTACGAGGCTTATTAAGGTTTAAAGAATCTGGAATCTGTTGTACATGTTTTTCAATAGTTTTTATACCTTTACTATATAACATCACTGTAGAATAAGCAAATATTGAGAAAATAAAAATAAGAACTGTAAAAAAATTCAAAATAAAAAAGTGAAAACTCCGACAATCATCTTAACTTATTTTTGTTGGACTTTTTGCTTAAGAACAGAAACAAGAGAAAGCTGTAAGACACATCTTGTATTTCAGGTTATTTTTACTCAAGCTTGCACCAATGGTAGGACCAGGTGGCACCTGTTGCTGATTTTTACATTCTGCCTCCCAAAGATCGCCGTAAGGATCGATGCACATTTATCCTGAGCTGAACGATTGCTCTGGCGTTTCCGTGTAAATCTCTGAAATACGTGATTCAGACGGAACCTCTGACTGAAGATTCTTTACAATGAGGCAGATGGAGGCAAAGTGAACACCGTCTGACCTGTGATCCGGCAGTGTCAGCTTTTTTTTGGATTGCATAAAAGTGCCGTCGGCCACAGTTTTGTGGACTTCTGGAAAGAAGGACACCACTGAACAGAGGCCAGACGGAGACCAGAGTAACTCTGCGGCCTCGTTATAGTGAATGGATCCCTCGGGAGTTTCATCTGAATCACGTCTCTCAGAAATTTAGATGAAAACCCCAAAGTAAGTGGTCAGATAAATGTGATCCCAAACGTTACGTAAAATGTTACCAATAAAAGCTTCAACTCAATCCACAAGAGAAGCAAGCCCTCCTTCAGGTCTGCTATCCATTAATGGAAATATAGGGTGTTTCCTAGTTTCTGGTAGCACAAAGGCTCTGGAAAAGCAAAATGGCTCCATAACCCTGCAATATAAATTCAGCACATTCTGCGCTCCCAAATCCAAATGCCCCCTCTCTTCTGAGCTCCACAGCGAACCTAAACCACATATAGTGCCCACATGTTTGGCATTTCTGAAGTGATGAGAGCCCGCCTAACTTACAGGTGCATGTCTCCAGAAGCATGAGCTGTGCACAACGTGTTAGGGCTAGCGGAACGCACCAAATAATAAAACAGATAGAGTATGGTGCGTTCGCAGCCCGGGGTCCACCGTGCAGAGATGGAACCTGCTGCCAAGTAATGACGGACTATATGGCGGTACTCATAAGTATACACACGTGGGTGAAACTTCTCCCAGCGTGAAGGAAGCGATCCTGTTGCATCACAGGACCGCGGTACCGCACATAGAGCGCGAGCAAGTAGTCAGCGAACTCAACCCCAACTAGGATTGAAGTCCGATTAGACCCTTGCTGGCACAACACCGCAACTGGCTGTGTAAGGAAAGTATATAACAATATTAAGGCACAAGAGTGCATGCGGTGCCGCACTGACGAACGCCACTAACCACCCAGGCTTGGGTAAGGAAAGCACAGAGGAAGTGCACGACGCCGTACTGGCGGTCACAGCAACTGGACGCTGTAATGTGTGATTCGTGCTGTAGGATAAGTCGGGCGCTAGATAGCAACCATACACCTTCCGCGAACAGACATTCAATAGGGAAGGGGTATCCAAGGACGACTTGCACTCACAACAAACACACGTATGCAAATGTACACTAGCGCATGGCCGTGCGGTCATGCGCAGTTTATATAGTTGCAGCACAGGAAGTGGCCACAGAAACTTTGCCCTTCCAAGACCTGCCAAGAGGACCAATGGAATGTGCTGCAGAGCCTGAGCACATGACCCTCGATCTCCAACGGGAGATCTTGCCCTGGGCATGCTCAGTGTGTGCAGACAAGGACTTAGTCCCAGAGAAGTCCGTTCGCTGCTGACCAGCACTGGCTTTAATGGCAGAAGCTGAAGAAGCAGCAGTAACTCTCTGTACAGAGTGAGACTGAGCAAGACGCTGGGACCGACGTCCCTGCTGAGCAGACTCCACTGCGGCTGGATAAGAATGGGAGACCGCAGCTGAGATGGCTCGAGATTCCCCCTGTGCAGAAGCGGGAACTCGAGACCTAACATTACCCCCCCTCCTTGGGCCTCGCTACGCTCGAAGGCAGCAATGAGCTGCGGGGACCGAATGTTTTCAGCAGGCTCCCATGACCTGTCCTCTGGGCCATAACCCTTCCAATCCACCAGATAGAACTTTTTGCCGCGTACCACCTTGCACCCCAAAATAGCGTTCACCTCGTAATTGTCCGTAGACGAACCCGATGTCCCGGCAGATGACTCGGAAAACCGGGACATGTACACGGGTTTCAAGAGGGACACATGAAAGGTGTTGGTGATACCCAAGCGTGGAGGAAGAGCCAAACGGTAGACCACAGGATTAACCCGTTCGAGAACCTTGAAGGGACCCAAGTAGCGAGGAGCAAACTTAGTGGACTCAACTCGCAGCCTGATGTTACGGGCGGAGAGCCACACCAAGTCGCCAGGAGCAAAAGTCGGAGTGGGGCGCCGATGAACATCGGCGGAGGACCTCATTCTCTCCTTGGAGGCCCGAATGGCATCCTGCGTGCGGTCCCAAATGTCCCGTGCCTCCACAGCCCAGTCTGCCACCCTGGAGTCAGCAGAAGACACAGGCATGGGCACAGGAACACGCGGATGCTGGCTGTAATTTAGGAGGAATGGAGTCTGACCGGTGGAGTCGGCTACGGCATTGTTAAGTGCAAACTCAGCCCACGGTAGCAAGGATGCCCAGTCATCCTGCCTGGCAGAAACAAAATGTCGTAAATATGTGACCAAGGTCTGGTTGGCCCTCTCTACCAACCCATTCGTCTCGGGATGATATGCCGAAGAGAGATTCAACTCAATACTGAGTAGACGACAAAGCTCTCTCCAGAATCGAGACGCAAACTGGGGACCCCGGTCACTAACAATTTTGTCTGGCATACCGTGTAGGCGAAAGATATGCTTGACGAACAAGACAGCCAACGCCCGTGCAGAAGGTAGCCGTGGAAGAGGCACCAAGTGCACCATTTTGGAAAAATGGTCGGTGATCACCCAGATAATGGTGCAGTTACGAGACTTGGGTAAGCCCACCACAAAGTCCATCCCGACCATCTCCCAGGGCCTGTCCGCCACCGGCAGAGGATAAAGCAAACCAGCTGGCCGTTGCCGAGGAGTCTTGTTCTTGGCGCAAGAGACACACGCCCGAACATACTCTGCGACATCACGAGCCATATGCGGCCACCAGTATGTCCTCGCCAGTAACTCAGATGTCCTTTTGGTACCAAAATGTCCACCCACCCTGGACGAGTGTGCCCAAGAGAGAACCTCCGGTCGCAAACTGGATGGAACAAAAGTCTTGCCCGGGGGCACAGACTCTAGCGAAACCGGAGCCACAGTTCTCAAGCTCTCGGTGGGGACAATAAGCTGAGGCTCCTCCTCCTCCTCCGCAGATGACACAACGGAGCGAGAGAGAGCGTCGGCTTGAATGTTCTTCTTCCCAGAAAGAAAATGGAGGGTGAAATGAAACCGGGAGAAGAATAAGGACCATCTGGCCTGGCGAGAATTCAACTGCTGGGCTGTCTGCAGGTACACCAAATTTTTATGGTCTGTGAAGACTTGGAAGGGAAAACGTGCTCCCTCCAAGAGATGTCTCCACTCCGAGAAAGCCAACTTCATGGCTAGCAACTCCCTGTCCCCGATGGAATAATTCCTCTCAGCTGGTGAGAAGGTCTTGGAGAAAAAGAAGCAGGGATGCTTCCGACCTTGAGCATCCTTTTGGAAGAGGACTGCTCCAGCACCAACAGAAGAGGCATCCACCTCCATGATAAATGGCTTATCAACATCGGGGCAATGTAGGATGGGAGCGCTAGTGAAGTGTGACATTATAGAGTTAAAGGCCTTGGAGACCTCCACAGACCACAATTTGGGATTCGCCCCCTTCTTGGTGAGGGCAACCAAGGGAGCTACCAAAGTTGAGAAGTGCGGAATGAACTGGCGATAATAATTAATAAACCCCATAAAGCGCTGCACCGCTTTAAGAGAATGGGGTTCCTGCCAGTCCATCACAGCCTGTAGTTTGGCAGGATCCATAGCCAATCCCTGGGCAGAGATGATGTAGCCCAGGAAAGGTAAGGACTCCTGCTCAAACATACACTTCTCCAACTTGGCATAGAGGGAGTTTGCCCGTAGTCTGTCGAAGACTTTGCAAACATCTCTCCGATGGGAGTCAATATCTGGAGAGTAGATGAGAATATCATCCAGATAGACTATGACCGAGGTGGAAAGCATATCCCGGAAGATATCGTTCACAAAGTCTTGGAAAACGGCTGGGGCATTACAGAGCCCGAAGGGCATCACCAGATATTCATAGTGCCCATCCCTGGTGTTAAAAGCCGTCTTCCATTCGTCCCCCTCACGGATGCGAATCAGGTTGTAAGCACCCCGCAGATCTAGTTTAGTAAATACCCTTGCTCCCCGAAGCCTATCGAAGAGCTCAGATATCAAGGGCAAAGGATACTTATTTTTAACGGTGATGGCATTAAGACCCCTGTAGTCTATGCATGGACGCAATTCCCCATTCTTCTTCTGCACGAAGAAGAACCCTGCCCCAGCAGGTGACACTGACTTCCTAATGAATCCTCTTGCCAGATTTTCCTGGATGTACTGTGACATTGCCTCCGTCTCCGGGAGAGATAGCGGATAGACTCGACCCCGGGGAGGCTCAGCACCAGGCAAGAGATCAATAGGACAGTCATAGGGGCGATGGGGCGGAAGGATCTCCGCCGCCTTTTTGGAGAACACGTCTGCATAAGACCAATACTGCTTGGGGAGAGAGGAAAGATCTGCGGGTACCTCAGTAGTAGCAACCTGAACGCACTCCCTCTGACACCTACCCCCACAAGATTCGCCCCACCCCAGGATTCTGCCAGAGGACCACTCGATATGAGGAGAGTGGTACCGTAGCCAAGGTATTCCCAACAGGACCTCATCAATTCCCTCAGGAATGACGAGCAGAGATATAATCTCCTGACGAGATGGCGACATGGACAGAGTAAAAGGGATGGTCTGGTGTGTTATCTGTGAGGGCAGTGTCGACCCATTCACCACTCGTACCGTTACTGGTTGAGCTAGCATAACCAGGGGTATTGCGTGACGTTGGGCGAAGGCAGAAGACATAAAATTGCCCTCCGCCCCAGAATCCACGCAGAGCTCTACCGAGTGGGAGAATGAGCCTATAGTAATTGTCCCCTTAAAGGACAATTTAGAGGCAAACGTCGCCGTGTCTAGTGTACCTCCACCTACTACCACTAGACGCTGACGTTTCCTCGACCGCTGAGAACATCTGGTGGCTAGATGTCCTGACTGCTGGCAAACATGACAGACCTTGAGTGCACAAGCGGTCCGGGACTTAGATCCCGCTTGTGACACTTTCCTGGCCTCATGTGACTCAGGAACCAGGACCGGAGATTCCAGAGGTTTGGCGAAGGCAGGAGCCAGCCGAAACCTCTGCCTACACTGGGCTCGCTCTAACCTCCGCTCGTTAAAACGGAGGTCAATTCGAGTGGAGACAGTTATTAACTCCTCCAGTGTGGCAGGAACCTCCCTAGTGGCCAGAGCGTCCTTAACGTGGTCAGCCAGGCCCCTCCAAAATATGGGGATAAGAGCTTTATCCGACCAATCCAGCTCAGAAGCTAAAGTGCGGAACTGGACGGCAAAATGACTGACCAAGGACTCACCCCGAGTTAATGCCAGCAGTTGGAGCGCAGTATCATGGGTGACTTGAGGTCCTAAAAAGACCTGTTTCAGAGTGCTCATTCCAACGCCCTGTCCGACAAGAGAGACACTATAAATCCCACTTTAGCCCGCTCTGTGGGAAAACGTGCAGCCAGGAGCTCGAGGTGAATAGAGCACTGACTCACAAATCCCCTACAAAATTTGCTATCACCAGAACATTTTTCTGGCAGCAGGAGGCGAGAAAATGTCGGAGCAGGGGTGGCAATGGACATGGTTGCTGCAGCCACGCTAGCAGCCTGTACAGCAACTGCGGTAACATCCACAGCTGAGGTTGCGCTCTCAAGAGCCGCTAACCTACCCTCTAGCTGCTGGATATACCGCAAGGATTGCTGTATGTCCGTCATTACTAGCCAGACCCTGGCGCTAGTGTAATGTTAGGGCTAGCGGAACGCACCAAATAATAAGACAGATAGAGTATGGTGGGTTCGCAGCCCGGGGTCCACCGTGCAGAGATGGAACCTGCTGCCAAGTAATGACGGACTATATGGCGGTACTCATAAGTATACACACGTGGGTTAAACTTCTCCCAGCGTGAAGGAAGCGATCCTGTTGCATCACAGGACCGCGGTACCGCACATAGAGCGCGAGCAAGTAGTCAGCGAACTCAACCCCAACTAGGATTGAAGTCCGATTAGACCCTTGCTGGCACAACACCGCAACTGGGTGTGTAAGGAAACTATATAACAATATTAAGGCACAAGAGTGCATGCAGTGCCGCACTGATGAACGCCACTAACCACCCAGGCTTGGGTAAGGAAAGCACAGAGGAAGTGCACGGCGCCGTACTGGCAGTCACAGCAACTGGACGCTGTAATGTGTGATTCGTGCAGTAGGATAAGTCGGGCGCTAGATAGCAACCATACACCTTCCGCGAACAGACATTCAATAGGGTAGGGGTATCCAAGGACGACTTGCACTCACAACAAACACACGTATGCAAATGTCATGCGGTCATGCGCAGTTTATATAGCTGCAGCACAGGAAGTGGCCACAGAAACTTTGCCCTTCCAAGACTTGCCAAGAGGACCAATGGAATGTGCTGCAGAGCCTGAGCACATGACCCTCGATCTCCAACGGGAGATCTTGCCCTGGGCATGCTCAGTGTGTGCAGACAAGGACTTAGTCCCAGAGAAGTCCGTTCGCTGCTGACCAGCACTGGCTTTAATGGCAGAAGCTGAAGAAGCAGCAGTAACTCTCTGTACAGAGTGAGACTGAGCAAGACGCTGGGACCGACGTCCCTGCTGAGCAGACTCCACTGCGGCTGGATAAGAATGGGAGACCGCAGCGGAGATGGCTCGAGATTCCCCCTGTGCAGAAGCGGGAACTCGAGACCTAACACAACGTACTGGTGACTGCAACGTACTGGTCACTACAACGGCAGTTTGAAATTTTCACTTAGCGACATCCACTGCTGCTTGTTTCTGGAAATTTCCCCAAGAAGTCAAAATTGTCACTACACCTACAGATAAATTCCCAAAGGGGTATAATTTCCAAATGGGGTCACTTGAAGGGAGATTCTGCTTTTCTAGCACTTAGGGTCTCTGTATATGAAGTCCTCAAACTGTTCTAGGAAAATCTGCACCCCAGGAGGCAAATATCACTCCCTTGCTCCACATATGGGGTATTGCCACATTCAGTAGAGATTGTAGGGCAAATTATGGTGCTATTTTTACCCACTGAACATGTGAACATGTAAAATCTGGGGCTAAAACAATGTATTTATTTTTTCTTCACTGCCCAATGGTATAAAATTCTATGACACACCTAGGGTGTCAATATGATCACTGCACCACTAGATGAATTAATTGAAAGGTTTAGTTTTTAAATTGGGGTCACTTGTGGGAGATCTGCTGTTCTGGCACCTCATGGGCTCTCCCAGTGGGTTATGACACTCCTTGCCTTCTGAGCTTTGCACTGTGCCTAAAAAATATTTCCCGATTACATATAGGGTATTGGTGCACTCAGGAAAAAATGGACCTCAGTTTGTTGTAAAAAAGATTGATATTAGCCCTTAGAAAACTTAAAAACTTGGGGCTAAAACAACATTTTAGTGGTAAAAATATAATAATGTAACTTATTATTTCTTCACTGCTCAATGGTATAAAATTTTGTGAGGCACATGTTGTGTCAATATAATCACTGCACCCCTAGATGAATTCACTGGGGATTGTAGTTTGTAAAATCAATTTACATATAGGGGGTTTCTGTTTTTGTTGCACCACAGAGGCGCTGCCAATGTGACATGGCACCCTCAAACAATTCCAGCAAAATCTGAACTCCAATATGGCTCCTCTTCCCTTCTGAGGTTTGCATTGAGCCTCAAAATGGGTATCAGCTTACTATAGGGTATCAGCGTACTCAGGAGAAATTGTACAACAAATTGTATGGTGCAATATCACCTGTTACTCTTATTAAAATGCAACATTTTGGGCTAAAATAACATTTTGATGGAGAAAATGTGATTTGATTATAATCACGGCACAACGTTATAAACTTCTGTGAATCACCTGGGGGTTTAAGGCGCTCATCATCACACATCTAAATACATTCCTTAAGGACTCTAGTTTCTAAAATGGGGTCACTTATGGGGTTTTCTACTGTTTAGGCACATATGTGGCTCTCCAAATGGAATATGATGTCAGCTCATGATACCAGGAAATTTTACATTCAAAAAGTCAAATGACGATCCTTCGATTCCGAGCCCTGCCATGCGCCCAAACAGTAGTTTTCTCCCTCATATTGGATATCAGCGTACTCAGGAGAAATTGCATTGCAAATTTTATTGTGCAATTTACCCTTATAAAAATGCAAAATTTGGGGTTAAAAACATATTTGTGGGGAACATTTGATTTTTTTTTGTTTTTGTTGCTCAATGTTATAACCTTCTGTGAAGCACCTGAGGGTTTAATGTGCTCACCACACATCTAGATCAGTTTCTTGAGTGGTCTAGTTTCTAAAATGCTGTCAATTGTGGGGGATATTCACTGTTTAGACATATCAGAGGTTCTCCAAACGCGACAAGGCGTCCGACAACTCTTCCAGCTAATTTTGCATTCAAAGTGTCAAATGACACTCTTTCCCTTCCAAACCCTGCCATGCACCCAAACAGAGGTTTTCTCCCTCATATAGGATATTGGTATGCTGGGGAGAAATTGCACAACAAATTTTGGGGTCTATGTTTTCCTGTTACCCTTGTCAAAATATTTTTTTTATCTGAAGTAAAAAATTTTGTGAAAAAAAGTTAAATGTTAATTTTTTTTGTTCCACATTCCAAAACTTCCTCCTTTCCTTCCAAGTTTTGCTGTGTGCCCAAACAGTTGTTTTCCTTCACATATTGGGTATCGGCGTACTCAGGAGAAATTGCACAACAAATTGTATAGTGCAATTTCTCCTTTTACCCTTATGTAAATGCAAAATTTGGAGCTAAAAAGATTTATTTGGGAAAAATTTGATTTTTTATATTTCAACGGCTCTACCATTTTAGAAACTAAACCCCCTTTAGGGAACTTATCTAGATGTGTATTGAGCACCATGATTCCACATGTGCTTCACAGAAGTTTATACTGTCAAATTTAGATTTTTTCATAAATAAACGCAAGTCATACCGAAGATATTTTACCATTAGCATGAAATACAGTTTATCACCCAAAAATAATCTCAGAATCACCGGGATCCGATGAAGTGTTCCAGAGTTATTACCTCATAAAGTGACAGTGGTCAGAGTTGTAAAAATTGGCCCGGTCATTAATGCGTAAACCACCTTTGGTGATAAAGGGGTTAATAGTGTTATTTTACATGACAAGTGTCCTTTAACTTTATGTATCCCAAATAGTAAATGCCATAGAAAAAAAAGGAAAATATGAACATTTAAGAATTGTCACTTGTTAGTCATCTCATCTCAAAAAGAAAAGAAATACCAAATAAACACAAGTTATTCCATTACTGCAATAAATGAAGCCTTCACAATAGAAATGAGTAAATAATTTTGAGAGTAAATGAATTTTACTTGAATTTTATATAAATCTGCATTAGCCAAAATACAGATTTTTTTTGTAATTCACTTCCGTGAGGATTCAGCAAAATGGAGGACATGGGATGCCATTTTTCTGAGCCACGATATTCCATCAAACAGTAAAAAAATGTTAAAAATCATCTTACTGCTAACCTCGTTAGTCCCTCTGATGCATGTTGCCCTTATCCAGTCCTCACCACATCTTTTGATCCCGCATCACTCATGTTGTAATTTTTGATCCTCTCGCACTGTGCCAGAATTCCAGATGTCATGGCACCTAGGAGGGTTCTGAATAGATACTCAGGAGGTCAATAGCGCCATGATGTCATGACATGCTCCACTGAACTTCCGGGCACCTGAACAGAACCTTCCCGGTTACCACGATACCCGGAAGTCTGGCACAGTGCAAGAGGACTGAAGATTCCTATACGAGAGTAAGAAGATGCAGTCAAGACCGGACGGGTGGTTGTGAGCCGCGGAGTGGTTGGATAGGTGAGCAGAAGGGTGAGTACAAGAATTTTTAATTTTTATGTTGCGGTTTTAATTTGTATATTACAGTTATTATGCTCTGGAGTCTGGAGAGAATTCTCCGTGAATCAAATTTCCGGGGAAAAAACTAATTACCAGGTGAATTCAAATTTTACCTTATCCAATCATTTCTACTTTAGATAGCTCATTTGACTTAAATGTGAAAAAGTAACTTTTTTGTATTTTTAAAAAGTAGTAAAACATAAAACATAGATATACTTCTTAATGTCATTATTTTGCAAAAAAAACCAAGCCGTTTCATGGTTATATTGATAGAAAAGTGAAAAAGATACGGCTCTTGGATGATAGGGAGATATAAACCAAAGTTAAAAAATAAGCCAAGGAGAGAGTTAACTGGTAAGGTATTACCTCTTCACCTTACATTGGATTTACCGAATAATGAAGGGAGTAGGTATAACAGTTTTCCATCATTATTATGATATGAATTAGCCTTTCCTTTCACTTGTGTGGAGTTTCTGTCCCCATGGGTCCACCTACAGATGAGTAATCTTTACCTAAACGTCCCTGGTTTTGATATATCCTGTAATCTATACAATTCTTAGTCAACACAACATGTTATAATACAGAGGCATAATATATTCCACTTTCAGAGCGGAAAACTAGTTTCTCACTTCAATGTAGAAAACTTATATGGAAAACAGACGTTGTATGTAACAAGTTAAGAAATTAAATAAGTAGTAATGTGACAACAATACAGCCACAAATGATCTTTTAATGGGTTCTATCCTGGAGCTTCCTTTATTTATTCTTTTTGTGGCTTTTAGGAGCAACCGTTCAAGTCTAAAAGCAGCCCACTGATGGAATATATCCCTCACTTACTCATCCATTGCCATCATTCTGCTCTTCTGGTTATAGCTTTAAATCAGTTTATGTTTGAGTTATTCAAACTGATGTATTTAATATCCATAGTAGAAAATTACCTCTATTGGGACACTAAGCACCAAATTACAGATGTGTCCTATCTTACCCTTTCTCTTCTCTTAGCACTAGAAGTCTCAGAAATTTCGAGCTCCAAAGGTTCCAAAAGGTAGAAATGTTAAATGACCCCTCTCTGGGACTTCTAGTGTTAACAAATCCCAAAAATCTGTATCTATGTGGCAGCTTGTCAAGAGTTTAGCTACAGTAGCATGTGGTAATATTGTATTGAATTTGGTGGTGGGAACAATTGGCATCTTCGGCAGACTTCCCCTACAGGGGTGTCCAAAAGTGAAGTTTGGACACATCTGTAGGTGAAATTTGGCTGAAAATAAATTATAGTAAATATAGCCAAAAAGTACCCAAAGGGCCACTAGAGTTTTGCTAAAAAAAATGATTTATTTAGTGTACAGTGGTGATGAATGTAAGTCCTAGTGACCAAAAATCATTTCTACAGGTTTCTTAAGCTCTAATAGTCCCCATACACATTAGACATGTCAGCAGCACCTGTCGATATTGACGGGTACGAACTCTATGAGGACACCAGCCGATTGATGGTTGGGGAGATGTTGACATGTCTGATTTTAGACTTTTTCAAATAATAATTGAAAAAAAATAAAGTTTTAACCCTTATGTCGTCAGGGACTATTTTCTTAGATTTGGACTCCGTTAATATGGAGATTCATAAGCAGATTTTCCCAAACGAACAAACAAGATATAAAAATACTGTTGTAGTCAACTCGGAACACAACAAAGCCTGAATTTTGTATAGTTAAGTGCCATGTTTTTTTTGAATAGGAATAATTTTGTGCATTGTGATTGTTAGGTGTTGAGTTCCCGCCGCTGCACAGGGGGAATCTCGAACCATGTCGCTGTGGTCTCCCATTCTCCTCCAGCAGCAGTGGAGCCTGCTCAGTGGAGACGTCGGTCCCAGCATCTGGCTCAAGCTGATACTGTGCAGCTGGTTACTGCTGTCCTTCCAGGCTCTGCCTTTGTAGCCAGCACTGATCAGCAGCAAGCAGGCCTTTCTGGGACTAAGTCCTGCTTTTCCCATACTGAGCATTCCCACGGGACGACCTCCCATTGGAGGTCAGAGGTCACATGCTCAGGTCCTGTTGCTGCTCCTATTGGACCATCAGGAAGGTCCTGGAGCGCTACTGCTATAAAAAGTTCATATGGCCGCTTGGCCATGCGCTAGTGTAAACTTATTTACTTGTGTGTGTGTGTAGATGAATGCCTGTCGATGGATGCAAGCTCTGAATCATTCCCATCCCTAGTGTTGTTGCCTGCGCGCAAAAGGTGGAAGCTACCTAGCACCAGACAGTGCTACTCTGCACATCCAGCACACAAATCAGCATCTCTCAGCAGCAACCGCCAGTGTGGTGCCCTGCGCTTAGTGCGCTTTCCGGGCCTTGGTTAGGGTGGTTAGTGGCACTCTTGTGCGATAAATTATTATTATTAGTTTAGTTCTACCCCTGACACCACAGTAACAGTGTCAAGCGTAAGAGGTCTAGAGGAACTCTTTCCCCATGTCTTGGGACCTTTTACTTGCACTCTCTCTGTGCGGTATCACGGCCCTGTGACGCAACATGGTTCGCTTCCTTCATACCGGGTGAAGCTAACCCATGTGTGTATTCACATTACACCGCCATCTAGTCTGCCATTACCGAGCAGCAGGTGTCCTTTCTGCACGGTGGACCCCGGACTGCAAACGCACCTCATATCCTCTCTATATATTATTTGGTGCGTTCCACCAGTCCTAACAGTGACATCTTTGTAATTTTAAGAAAAGCTGCATGTGCAGTAATGCTTCCATATCACAGACTATACAATATTTTGGAAGTTTAAGGCAGATATTGAAAAACTCTTGCAAAGTAAGAATGCTTTAAAAATTTAAAGTATTATTAGTTTATTTTTATCAAGTAACAAAAATCAAACCGAGTGAACAAAAGAGAAATCTAAAACACATCAATATTTGGTGACCGCTCTTGGCTTTCTAAACAGCATCAATGCTTCTAGGTACTAGTACTTGCACACAGTTTTTGAAGGAACTCATCAGGGAGGTTGTTCCAAACCGATTTTCCCAGACGAGTGCTATTTGTGGCTTTCACAGAAAGCACTCGTACTCATGATATACTATGGGGTAGTAGTGATGAGCAAGTATGCTCGTTACTCGAGTTTCTCTGAGCATGCTCAGTTGTTCTCTGAGTATTTTGGGTGTGCTAAGAGATTTAGTTTTTGTTGCCGCAGCTGCATGATTTGCGGCTGCTAGACAGCCTGAATACATGTGAGGATTGCCTGGTTGTTAGGAAATCCCCACATGTATTCAGGCTGTCTAGCAGCCACAAATCATGCAGCTGCATCGACCAAAACTAAATCTCTTAGCACACCCAAAATACCCAAGCATGCTCGAGTAACGAGCACACTCGCTGATCACTATGGGGCAGTGCAAATGTCTGAATTTTGTCCTCGAACCAAGTGGTCCTCAGAAAAAATCAGAGACATGCCCCATTTTGATCCGAGTTTCTGATTAAAATCCGCAATGCAAGTTTATTGGTCTGTGAAAAAAATGAGATCTCGGAACCCAATCGGACTGCTTTTCTTGTGTGTGGAGAAAATGCATGTGTGACCGTTCTCTTCCTGTTATCCCAGACACACTGAATGATGGTGAGATCTGGTCTCTGTGGTGGCCCTATCATCAGTTCCACAACTCCTTGTTCTTACGCTAAAGTTAGTTCTTTAGACATTGGCTGTATATTTTGGGTCATTGTTCTGCTGGAGAATAAATTTGGAGCCAGACGCCTGCCTGATGGTATTGCAGGATAAATAAATATCTGTCTACATCTCTCAGATTTGAGGACACCACTAATCTTGACCAAACACCCACCTCCATTTGCTGAAATGGAACCCCAAACTTGCAAGGACCCTTCACTATGTTTAATGTTGTCTGCAGATGTTGTTTCATTATGGTACCACTCTCCAGCCATTGGGCAAACAAATTGCCTTCCTTACAGCTAAATATTTCACATTTTGACTCAGCAGCCCAGAGTTTCTGTTGCCATTTTTCTGCACCCCAATACCTACTGTATGTTTACATTCATATTTGTGTCATGAAAGTATGGCTTTTTGGCTGCAGTTCTCTCATGAAAATCACTTCTGGCTAGAATTCTATGAACAGTAGATGGGTGCAGTTGGGTACCACTGGGTGCTTCAAGTTCTGAGCTATTGGCGCTGCTGGACATATTCTAATTTCGAAGGTAGTAAGCAAAATGTGTGTTTTATCTGCTGCACTAAGTTTCTGCACTTCTTGAAACTCCAGACTGCTTTGAAATTTTGTCCTGGGAGAGAACTTGCTGATGCAGTATAACTACATTTTATCTTGTTGCTGTGCTCCATCTTGCCATGGTGTCTGACCATTGATGTGAAAGAACAGCAAGGGCTCCTGGAAGTGATGATATGGCCCTTACAGAACTATTAAAATCATTGAATCTTCCTGAGATTACATGAAGAGACAGAAGGATTTACTAAGAAGATCTGTGGTTAGCTCTCGGTCGAATTACTATAAAAACTGTGGGCAAGAACAACTGATTCTGTTTTTACAACAAATGGTGGTCACACCGAATATTGATTTCAATTAGGTTTCTCTTTTATTTATTCACTAGCTGAAGAGCCCGGCGTTGCCTGGGCATAGTAAATATCTGTGGTTAGTTATAGCACCTCACTTCTCTTATTTTCCCATCACACCTCTCATTTTCCCAATCACATCTTTCATTTTCCCCCTCACATCTCTCATTTTCTCCCTCACATCTCTCATTCCCCCCCTAACACTTGTCATTTCGACCTCACATCTGTCATTTTCCGATCTCTCCACTATTTTCCCTCACTCCTCTCATTTTGCACTCACACCTTTTCATTTTCACCTCACACCTCTCATTTTCACCACAGTATATACATGTATGTCATCTCCTGTAAATATATATACCTGTATGTCATCTCCCCTGTATATAGTATATACCTGCTGTGTGTCATCTCCCCTGTATATAGTATATACCTGTATGTTATCTCCTCCTATACATAGTATATACCTGTATGTCATCTCCTCCTGTATATAGTATATACGTGTGTCATCTCCCCTGTATATAGTATATATCTGTGTGTCATCTCCTCCTGTATATAGTATATACCTGTAGGTCATCTGCTCCTGTATATAGTATATACCTGTATGTCATCTCCTCCTGTATATAGTATATACCTGCATGTCATCTTCTATATATAGCATATACCTGTATGTCATCTCCTCCTGTATATAGTATATACCTGTGTGTCATCTCCCCTGTATATAGTATATATCTGTGTGTCATCTCCTCCTGTATATAGTATATACCTGCATGTCATCTTCTATATATAGCATATACCTGTATGTCATCTCCTCCTGTATATAGTATATACCTGTATGTCATCTCCTCCTGTATATATATATGTACCTGTATGTCATCTCCTCCTCTATATACAGGTCCTTCTCAAAAAATTAGCATATAGTGTTAAATTTCATTATTTACCATAATGTAATGATTACAATTAAACTTTCATATATTATAGATTCATTATCCACCAACTGAAATTTGTCAGGTCTTTTATTGTTTTAATACTGATGATTTTGGCATACAACTCCTGATGACCCAAAAAACCTGTCTCAATAAATTAGCATATCAAGAAAAGGTTCTCTAAACGACCTATTACCCTAATCTTCTGAATCAACTAATTAACTCTAAACACATGCAAAAGATACCTGAGGCTTTTATAAACTCCCTGCCTGGTTCATTACTCAAAACCCCCATCATGGGTAAGACTAGCGACCTGACAGATGTCAAGAAGGCCATCATTGACACCCTCAAGCAAGAATTTCTCAACAAATAAGCTGTTCCCAGAGTGATGTATCAAGGCACCTCAATGGTAAGTCTGTTGGAAGGAAACAATGTGGCAGAAAACGCTGTACAACGAGAAGAGGAGACCGGACCCTGAGGAAGATTGTGGAGAAGGACCGATTCCAGACCTTGGGGAACCTGAGGAAGCAGTGGACTGAGTCTGGTGTGGAAACATCCAGAGCCACCGTGCACAGGCGTGTGCAGGAAATGGGCTACAGGTGCCGCATTCCCCAGGTAATGCCACTTTTGAACCATAAACAGCGGCAGAGGCGCCTGACCTGGGCTACAGAGAAGCAGCACTGGACTGTTGCTAAGTGGTCCCAAGTACTTTTTTCTGATGAAAGCAAATTTTGCATGTCATTCGGAAATCAAGGTGCCAGAGTCTGGAGGAAGACTGGGGAGAAGGAAATGCCAAAATGCCTGAAGTCCAGTGTCAAGTACCCACAGTCAGTGATGGTGTGGGGTGCCATGTCAGCTGCTGGTGTTGGTCCACTGTGTTTCATCAAGGGCAGGGTCAATGCAGCTAGCTATCAGGAGATTTTGGAGCACTTCATGCTTCCATCGGCTGAAATGCTTTATGGAGATGAAGATTTCATTTTTCAGCACGACCTGGCACCTGCTCACAGTGCCAAAACCACTGGTAAATGGTTTACTGACCATGGTATTACTGTGCTCAATTGGCCTGCCAACTCTCCTGACCTGAACCCCATAGAGAATCTGTGGGATATTGTGAAGAGAAAGTTGAGAGACGCAAGACCCAACACTCTGGATGAGCTTAAGGCCGCTATTGAAGCATCCTGGGCCTCCATAACATCTCAGCAGTGTCACAGGCTGATTGCCTCCATGCCACGCCACATTGAAGCAGTCATTTCTGCCAAAGGATTCCCGACCAAGTATTGAGTGCATAACTGAACATTATTATTTGTTGGTTTTTTTGTTTGTTATTAAAAAACACTTTTATTTGATTGGATGGGTGAAATATGCTAATTTATTGAGACAGGTTTTTTGGGTTATCAGGAGTTGTATGCCAAAATCATCAGTATTAAAACAATAAAAGACCTGACAAATTTCAGTTGGTGGATAATGAATCTATAATATATGAAAGTTTAATTGTAATCATTACATTATGGTAAATAATGAAATTTAACACTATATGCTAATTTTTTGAGAAGGACCTGTAGTATATACCTGTGTGTCATCTCTCCTGTATATAGTATATATCTGTGTGTCATCTCCCCTGTATATAGTATATACCTGTGTGATCTCCTGTATTAGACCTCGTTCACACGTTATTTGCTCAGTATTTTTACCTCAGTATTTGTAAGATAAATTGGCAGCCTGATAAATCCCCAGCCAACAGGAAGCCCTTTCCCCTGGCAGTATATATTAGCTCACACATACACATAATAGACAGGTCATGTGACTGACAGCTGCCGTATTTCCTATATGGTACATTTGTTGCTCTTGTAGTTTGTCTGCTTATTAATCAGATTTTTATTTTTGAAGGATAATACCAGACTTGTGTGTGTTTTAGGGCGAGTTTTGTTTGTCAAGTTGTGTGTGTTGAGTTGCGTGTGGCGACATGCATGTAGCGACTTTTGTGAGATGAGTTTTGTGTGGCGACATGCGTGTAGCAACTTTTTGTGTGTCGAGTTGCATGTGACAGGTTAGTGTAGCAAGTTGTGTGCAGCAAGTTTTGCGCATGGTGAGTTTTGCGTGTGGTGAATTTTATGTCTGGTGCGTTTTGAGTATGTGAAAGTTTTGTGTGAGGCAACTTTTGCATGTGTAGCAACTTTTGTGCATGGGGCAATTTTTCCACGTGTGCAAGTTTTGCGTGTGGCGAGTTTTCCATGAGGTGAGTTTTGCACTTGTGGCGAGTTTTGCGTGAGCCTAGTTTTTGGATGTGGCGAGTTTTGGGCGTGGTGAGTTTTGAGCGGCGACTTTTGTGTTTCGACTTTTATGTGGCGAGGTTGGTGTATGTGTGGTGAAATGTGTGCTGAGGGTGGTATATGTGTTCAAGCACGTGGTAGTGTGTGGCACATTTTGTGTGTGTGTTCATATCCCCGTGTGTGGTGAGTATTTCATGTCGGGGCCCCACCTTAGCAACTGTACGGTATATACTCTTTGGCGCCATCGCTCTCATTCTTTAAGTTCCCCTTGTTCACATCTGGCAGCTGTCAATTTGCCTCCAACACTTTTCCTTTCACTTTTCCCCATTATGTAGATAGGGGAAAAATAGTTTGGTGAATTGGAAAGCGCGGGGTTAAAATTTCACCTCACAACATAGCCTATGAGGCTCTCGGGGTCCAGACGTGTGACTGTGCAAAATTTTGTGGCTGTAGTTGCGACGCCTCCAACACTTTTCCTTTCACTTTTTTCCCCATTATGTAGATAGGGGCAAAATTGTTTGGTGAATTGGAACGCGCGGGGTTAAAATATCGCCCCACAACATAGCCTATAACGCTCTCAGGGTCCAGACGTGTGACTGTGCAAAATGTTGTGGCTGTAGCTGCGACGGTGCAGATGCCAATCCCGGACATACACACACACACACATTCAGCTTTATATATTAGATTTTGCATTTTGTTAACTGATAAAAAATAGTCTATTAACTCTTCTATTTTTGAAAGTATTATGTTACAGCATTTTTTCCACAACTGCTTAAAACTTTTGCACAGTATTTTATGTTACAGTACAGAGGCATTATCACCCGTCTTTGGTTTTTGCAGAGAGTCTAAACGCCAAACTCTGACTTCTATATATATTTTCCAGCTAAAATCTCAGGTCTCCATTGTTTTCAATGGTGTTTGGGTTTTGGTTCAAGTTCGAATAAAGTTTGGTACTGAACAGAACAGAAATAGAACTTCGAATAAAGTTGGGTCGGGTAGCAAAACTCGAACTTCCATGGGTCCGCTCATCCCTATGTAGTAACCCTGTTCCTATTTAATTTTATGATTATAATGAAACATCTCGGCATGGGTACTTTGACTTTATTGATTCCACATACCATTAATGGTGGAAGGAGAGAAAAATAAAGCCATTTAAGGATATCTTTTACCAGGTTTTTGCCACTTCATCTGAACACAGCATATATTTTCTCCCAGAGCAAACTTCCTACACAGAAGAGGCATGATCCCACTAGTCTCAGCATCACCATCAGCCTGAGCTGCAGCAGCTTCCAGCACCAAACAAAAGTGTTCAACTTTAGGAGCAGTTCACACTGAACAGGCTTCAGCTTCCACACGGTTCCCTGCAGCTCTAACACACAGACTGCTCTGCTTTCCTAGCTGACCCATGTAGTCCCCATTCAGAGAGAGACCCTGGCATGTGTCTCTCAGCTACAGCTCAGATTTTGATGGAACAATCATCAGCGTCAGTACACTCGACCCTGCTCTATCAAGCAGACAGACACACCTAGTGAACACAGACCCGGGTTCTTAGTTAAATATAGCCAGGTGCATCTAATTATGACCTGCAGAGCTAAGACTTAACCATCATCTATCTGAATACCTGGCTTTGCTACAACAGTCATTAGAAAAACTAATTGTGTCATCTTTGAATTCTATGGCTTAATGTACCAGGGCTTAATAAAAAAAGAAAAGCAGAAAGTCCTAAATTTGTAGAAATACAGGTCAACGCTAAAAGATTACAAATAACACCTTGTAATTATTGATCTACAAGAAAATAGGCCAAATATAGAAGTGTGTGAAAAATTAGGTACACTTTTACTGATATCAGAGGAATCAAGAAAGTAAGTAGCAGCCATTTTCTAGTACTCAAATAACCGTGATTAATTGTTCATCAGCAAGTGTGACCACCTTTATAAAAGTGGAAGTTTAGGCGGTTTGCTGGTGTGGATCGTACTGATGAGTGTCATCAAAAAGCAACTTTTGTGGCACATCAATGTAAGAAGAATTATAAGCCAGTTTCAGCATTGAGAAATAGTATTTACAAGTGGAAACCATTGAAGACAATTGACAAAACGTCCCAGGAGTGAATATCCTATTATATTCACCCAAGATTTGGACCGATATCCTTTGGACAAATGAGGTGAAAGTGAAGGAATTTGGCAAAAATGCCAAACATCACATATCGGTACAAAGAAGGTATACCAACTGTTAAGCACAGTGATGGAGGGCTGGTGATTTACGCTTGTTTTTCAGCCACCGGAACTGAGCAATTTGCAGTTATTGAATCAGTTCCTCTGTATACCAAAATATTGTAAAGTCAAATGAGAGGCAGTCTATCCAAAAAGCTAAAGCTTTGCCAAAATTGGGTCATGCAAGACAATGATCCCAAGCACAGCAACAAATGTACATCAGAATGACTGAAAAATAGAAAAAAAATCAAAGTGTTGCAATGGCCTAGTCAAAGTCCACACGTCAACTCTGTTGAAATGATGAGGTCGGAACTTAAGGCCACATGCACATGTGAGTGAGTTTTAACTCGACATTTGAAAGCCAAAAACAGGAGTGGAACAATCAGAGGAAAAATATAATAAAAACACATCCCCACTTCTGGATTTTTCATCCATTTCTGGATTTGGCTTACAAGCACTGAGGTGAAATACTAACCAATTATTTAATGGGGGTTTGTGACCTAAGAGAGTTGGTCATAAAATAATGCCCACAAACGTTAATGAGCTGAAGGAGAATTTTCCTCCCCAAGGAAAACTTTTAGCAATCATTATATGATGCTGAAAATTAACAGTGTGTAATATACACACTACTAAGATTTGGCTTTTCTAGGAAGTTTACGTGGCCATTTTGCCACCAAAAGTGTGCAATTTGCATACTAGTGTTTAAGTGACAACTAGATTAACATCTGTTTCTCTCAATATTTTATAGAATTTAATTGGGACATGATCGTAAGTATGCAAATTGATGACTACTCGAACCACTTAGAAGGGCTGAATCCTAATCATGTGCATGTTTTACAGTGTTAGTGTTTGGCAGGCTGCACTGTTTAATGCAAATTTACCCAGAATCTTCAGTAATAGATCAGAAAGGCAGGGTGGACAGCAGAATGAACAGCCAATTTTTACCTCGGACCCCAGTATCTCTAGTGTTATATCAGATATGGTGGACTGCATTGTAAGCAGCCTCTTCTTACCTCAGAACTCCTGGTATTTCCAGTATTAGATCAGATAGACTAACAGAATGAGCAGCCTTTTTTTTTTACTTCAGCACCCTGGTATCTCCAATATTATGTCAGAAAAACAGGGAACTCAGTGTAAAGAAATAATAATAAATCACTTGGCACTCAGAGGGTTTTTTGTCAAGATGAAAGGTGAACATCCCATTTATTTGTGCATCCAGTTCAAAAATTTTAAAAGTTTTCGGTCAAATCACAAGACCTTCATCAGAAATATCTTTAACAAAACTGGAAGCAATAAAACAAGGGGGTATGTGAGACTAGGTAGCCCGGCATGGAGAGTGCACCTGGAGCGTCTCAGGGATCCTGGAGCAACAACTCGAGGGAGAGTGCTAGAGAAAAGGCGTATGTTCGCCGCTATAGAAGGCGCTTGAAATGCCAGGTCCGTGGCGCCGTGTAGGGTGCTCCCGGGGGCCGCTCAGTGTGAGCAGCCTCTTTTACCTCAGAACTCCTGAGACATACACTAATTGTTAAAATGGTCATAGTGGAAAGCATGGTGAGGAACTTCTCCTTTCCCTAGCACTTGTAGTATCTCCAGTATTATATAGACATGGTGTACAGCAGTCAGATTAGCTTTGTTTTATCTCCGTACATAAAATTTTCTCCAATATTAAATCAGATACACATGGTGAACAGCAGAGTGAGCAGCATCTTTTTACATCAGTTCACATGGAATCTCCAGCATTAAATTAGACAGGGCGTGCAGCTTCTTCTTACCTCAGTACCTCTGGAATCTCCAGTATTTGATCAAATAGACAGGGTAGACAGCAGTGTGAGCAGCCTCTTCTTCCCTCAGCACCTATGGTATCTCGAGTATTTGATCAGCTAGACAGGGTGGACAGTAATGTGAGCAGCCTCTTCTTACCTCAGCACCTATGGTATCTCCAGTATTAGATCAGATACAGGGTGGACAGCAGTGTGAACAGCCTCTTCTTATCACAGCACCTCTGTATCTCCAGTATTTGATCAGATATAGAGTAGACAGCAGTGTGAGCAGCCTCTTATCACAGCACCTCTATATCTCCAGTATTTGATCAGATACAGGGTAGACAGCAGTGTGAGCAGCCTCTTCTTATTGCAGCACCTCTGTATCTCCAGTATTAGATCAGATACAGGGTGGACAGCAGTGTGAACAGCCTCTTCTTATCACAGCACCTCTGTATCTCCAGTATTTGATCAGATACAGGGTAGACAGCAGTGTGAGCAGCCTCTTCTTATTGCAGCACCTCTGTATCTCCAGTATTAGATCAGATACAGGGTGGTCAGCACTGTGAGCAGTCTCTTCTTATCACAGCACCTCTGGTATCTCAAGTATTTGATCAGCTAGACAAGGTGGACAGCAGTGTGAGCAGCTTCTTCTTATCGCAGCACCCCTGGTATCTCCAGTATTAGATCAGATACAGAGTAGACAGCAGTGTGAACAGCCTCTTCTTACCTCAGCACTTATGGTATCTCGGGTATTTTATCAGCTAGACAAGGTGGACAGCAGTGTGAGCAGCCTCTTTTTACCTCAGCACCTCTGGTATCTCCAGTATTAGATCAGATACAGGGTGGACAGCAGTGTGAACAGCCTCTTCTTATCACAGTATCTCTGTATCTCCAGTATTTAATCAGATATAGAGTAGACAGCAGTGTGAGCAGCCTCTTCTTATTGCAGCACCTCTGGTATCTCCAGTATTAGATCAGATACAGGGTAGACAGCAGTGTGAACAGCCTCTTCTTACCTCAGCACTTATAGTATCTCGAGTATTTGATCAGCTAGATAAGGTGGGCAGCACGGTGGCGCAGTGGTTAGCACTGCAGCCTTGCAGCGCTGGGGTCCTGGGTTCTAATCCCACCCAGGACAACATCTGCAAAGAGTTTGTATGTTCTCTCCGTGTTTGCGTGGGTTTCCTCCGGGCACTCCGGTTTCCTCCCACATTCCAAAGACATACTGATAGGGATTCTAGATTGTGAGCCCCATCGGGGACAGTGATGATAATGTGTGAAAAAAAACTGTAAAGCGCTGCGTAATATGTTAGCGCTATATAAAAATAAAGATTATTATTATTATTATTAAGGTGGACAGCAGTGTGAGCAGCCTCTTCTTACCTCAGCACCTCTGGTATCTCCAATATTAGATCAGATACAGGTTGGACAGCAGTGTGAGCAGCCTCTTCTTATCGCAGCACCTCTGGTATCTCCAGTATTAGATCATATACAGGGTAGACAGCAGTGTGAACAGACTCTTCTTACCTCAGCACTTATGGTATCTCCAGTATAAGATCAGATACAGGATAGACAGCAGTGTGAACAGACTCTTCTTACCTCAGCACTTATGGTATCTCGAGTATTTGATCAGCTAGACAAGGTGGACAGCAGTGTGAGCAGCCTCTTCTTACCTCAGCACCTCTGGTATCTCCAGTATTAGATCAGATACAGGGTGGACAGCAATGTGAGCAGCCTCTTCTTATCGCAGCACCTCTGGTATCTCCAGTATTAGATCAGATACAGGGTAGACAGCAGTGTGAGCAGCCTCTTCTTATCACAGCATCTCTATATCTCCAGTATTTGATCAGATATAGAGTAAACAGCAGTGTGAGCAGCCTCTTCTTATTGCAGCACCTCTGTATCTCCAGTATTAGATCAGATACAGGGTGGACAGCAGGGTGAGCAGCCTCTTCTTATCGCAGCACCTCTGGTATCTCCAGTATTAGATCAGATGCAGTGTAGACAGCAGTGTGAGCAGCCTCTTCTTACCTCAGCACTTATGGTATCTTGAGTATTTGATCAGCTAGACAAGGTAGACAGCATTGTGAGCAGCCTCTTCTTACCTCAGCACCCTGGTATATCCAGTGTTATATTAGAATTACCATTCAGAACACAACTTCCTACACAGGATGGAAGAGGACTGAGTTTCCTATTTTTCATATTAAAATACAATAAAACTGTCAAGATTCTAGGTCAGGTTCTGTCGTTATAAGGCCGGGGTCACACTTGTTTGTGCAATGCGAGAAACTCGCATGAGTCTATTACATCAATACCGGGCACTACCGCGAGCAGTTCGGACCAGAGCATTCAGCTGCATAGAAATACATGCAGCCGCACACTCTGGTCCGAATGCCGGCAGCAGTGCCGGGTATTGAGGCGAGTTTCTCGCATTGCACATGCAAGTGTGACCCCGGCCTAATAAGAAAGCAGCTATTTTTATTCTATAGCTAGTACATGACTTTTTGCTACGTTCACACTAGCGTTCGGCTAGTGTGCGTCGCGCTAGCGTCGGGCGACGCAGCGGCGACGCACGCGTCATGCGCCCCTATGTTTAATATGGGGGACGCATGCGTTTTTGCTTGTTGCGTTTTCCGACACGTGCGTCTTTTTTGACGCTAGCGTCGAACCAAGAAAACGCAACAAGTTGCATTTTTCTTGCGTCCGATTTTCGTCAAAAAACGACGCACGCGTCAAAAAACGCAGCGTTTTTGCGTGCGTTTGCACGCGTTTTTCGGTGCGTTGTGCGTCGCGTCGCCGACGCAGCGGCGCACAACGCTAGTGTGAACGTAGCCTAAGCAATATGGAATGAGAGTGATTTGCCAAATAAAGTATTTAGGAATTTATAATTATATTTTAATAAATTATTTATTTTTCTATTTCTGGGAAACACCTTTAAATTAGTGACCACCTATTCATTAGCATTCTGCACATTGTACTTAAAAATGAAGAGCGAAAACAAAATTATTTGCACTTCTATTTTTATTATTGAGATTTCTCCTTAAAAAGTCTTCCATTTTTTTTTTTATTTCACCTTGATCCTGTAGCATCAGGTAACACAGAGCTAAAGGGCATTTGTGGCAATTGGGTAAGTTCATTTTCTGAGGTTGGACCTATGCAGAAAAGTTTTTGGTTGTGACATCACAACATTTGGTTATGACATATTTTCTTTTTTTTCCATTGACAACATATTCATTTTAATATTGTACTTTTTTTTTTTTTTCAAATATATATTTTTCCAATTTAAGACTCTAGCCACAATGAATGACCTGTACTGTCAGTAGATGGATAGCTAAATAATTTGGGATTTAATTGAATGTTAATGTATGATGTGGGTGGTCAATAATAATAATAAAAAAAGTGTAACTGATATAGAATTTTATATTACATTTTTTTTATAATGGGAAATACATCAATGTAACTTTTTGAAAACTTTTACAATAAGGAGTGCTAAGGGTATTCCCTAAAGTCAATGATAGATTGCAGAAGCATAAAGTGCACTGAAATAATGTTAATGTCTGCTTAATAGTTCTATAATTATACAACCGGGTCTCAGAAGCTGTAATTCATTTTCCAGTGAGCTGAAAAGAAAAAGAAAAAAAAGTTTACTAAATATAATTATTTGCATGGATGACCTCTAGTGGCGAGATGTGGTAAGTGCATCCTAAAAAAGGTCAAGTTTTATCTTTATTCTTGGTAGTATGGAATATTATGGAATATAGAATTTAACATAATAATGCACAAGCGATCCAGGATCCCTTCTTAAAGGGGGTCTTCTAACAAGCAATATATTATGGGTAATACTTTTAACCATTTAAAGCCCATTGGGGATATTTTGTAACCCTTTAATGCTTAGAATGGAGCAGATAAAGCAGTTTTGGGGGTTACAAATAACTCAATGGACTTTTTTAATGGGTGGGATTGCTTTTTCTAGGACCCCATTATATGCACTACAACGATATAGCATTCAATAGTGGTGGAGAAAAAATAACCAACGTGCTGTTTCATTACTAGGTGTTATATCATTTCCCGGAAAAAAAAAGGGAAAATATTGCTGAATTAATGTTTGGATTTCGGGACGGTATATGACTTTATTGGCTGCGGTGAAACACTGGGATACTTAGTAATGTCTTACAAGAAAATGGTGAGCAGAATAAAAAAGGGAATTTCCGAACTTCAAATCTTTGACAATTTATTTTGTAATTTTATTTCTCCCTTTTAAATGTAAAGCAGCTGTCCATACAGAAATCCTGGAATAATATTTTCACAGTTAACCGCACGCTGGTTATTCACACATCATTTTTTTGTTGAATCCATCATATAATGATAATGATGAATGCTTCGCTTTCTTACCCAAACTCTTCCAGACGACCTTAAGAGAAGATCACCCACTTGGTGAAAGCTGACGCCATTAGTATTGGTTTATAAATGAGCAGATAGTGACATCTGCTGGACACCCTATGTAATTTCATCTAAGGAAAAATTCATTTTTTCATTAATTGATTGTACAAATTGTTTCAGATTTTTTTTCCATTAGCACTTTTATTTAAGGAAAGATTCAAAGAGAATACAAAGGAAATATTTTGTAATATTTCAGAATGGAATTTATTAATTTGCACCCAATTCTACGGATCTTAAGTATTGTGAAGTACACACAATGTACACTAGATGGCGGCGAATACTAAAACTGAAAATTTCCCTTGGAAATGTTTCTGATTTCCAATTTTTTTGCAGGTCCTTCACCAAATATATATGCAACAAAGTCCAGAAAGTATAGATGTAAAAAAATATGTTGCTGATTCCTGAAGATTTCATCATTTATTTTTTATTTATTTTCATCATAACTCTAATCTTGGAGCTAAAAAGTATTTTTATTGCTCGTTAACTGGAAATTTTGTTCCTCTTTAAAGCAGATGGAAAAGGAAGAAAAAAAAATGCAGAGAATTGCAGATATTTTATAATTGCAATATTTGATAATATGAAGTAATTCCATATTCGTTTCCAATCTAGCTAGTGGAAACGGTTGTCATACCTTTAATACCTGTACAATGTGCAAGAAAAAGATCCCAGATTTATAGACATCCATGTAATCAATCCCTCCCAAATGATATACACTGCTCAAAAAAATAAAGGGAACACTTAAACAACAGAATCTAACTCCAAGTAAATCAAACTTCTGTGAAATCAAACTGTCCACTTAGGAAGCAACACTGATTGACAATCAATGTCACATGCTGTTGGGCAAATGGAATAGACAACAGATGGAAATTATTGGCAATTATCAAGACACCCTCAATAAAGGAGTGGTTCTGCAGGTGGGGACCACAGACTGCATCTCAGTATCAATGCTTTCTGGCTGATGTTTTGGTCACTTTTGAATGTTGGTTGTGCTTTCACACTTGTGGTAGCATGAGACGGACTCTACAACCCACACAAGTGTCTCAGGTAGTGCAGCTCATCCAGGTTGGCACATCAATGCGAGCTGTGGCAAGAAGGTTTGCTGTGTCTGTCAGCGTAGTGTCCAAAGGCTGGAGGCGCTACCAGGAGACAGGCCAGTACACCAGGAGATGTGGAGGGGGTCATAGGAGGGCAACAACACAGCAGCAGGACCGCTACCTCCACCTTTTTGCAAGGAAGGAGGAGCACTGCCAGAGCCCTGCAAAATGACCTCCAGCAGGCCACAAATGTGCATGTGTCTGCACAAATGGTTAGAAACCGACTCCATGAGGATGGTCTGAGTGCTCAACATCCACAGATGGGGGTTGTGCTCACGGCCCAACACCGTGCAGGAGGCTTGGCATTTGCCACCGAACACCAGGATTGGCAAATTTGCCACTGGCGCCCTGTGCTCTTCACAGATGAAAGCAGGTTCACACTGAGCACATGTGACAGACGTGACAGTCTGGAGATGCTGTGGAGAGCAATCTGCTGCCTGCAACATCCTTCTGCATGACCGGTTTGGCAGTGGGTCAGTAATGGTGTGGGGTGGCATTTCTTTGGAGGGCTGCACAGCCCTCCATGTGCTCGCCAAAGGTAGCCTGACTGCCATTAGGCACCGAGATGAGATCCTCAGACCCCTTGTGAGAACATATGCTGGTGTGGTTAGCCCTGGGTTCCTCCTAATGCAGGACAATGCCAGACCTCATGTGGCTGGAGTGTGTCAGCAGTTCTTGCAAGATGAAGGCATTGAAGCTATGGACTGGCCCGCCCGTTCCCTAGACCTGAATCCGAGCACATCATATCTGCACCATCCACCAACATCACACCACAGACTGTCCAGGAGTTGGCGGATGCTTTAGTCCAGGTCTGGGAGCAGATCCCTCAGGAGACCTTCTGCCACCTCATCAGGAGCATGCCCAGGTTCTGTACAGTAGGGAGGTCATACAGGCACGTGGAGGCCACACACAATACTGAGCATCTTTTCCTTGTCATGAGGCATTTCCACTGAAGTTAGATCAGCCTGTAATATGATTTTCCACTTTGATTTTGGGCATCATTCCAAATCCAGACCTCAATGGGATATTTTATTTTGATTTACATTGAAAATTGTTATGTTTTATTGTTCTGAAAACATTCCACTATGCAATGAACAAACATTTACAGCCTGAATATTTCATTCAGAGAAATTTATGTTGTGGTATTTTAGTGTTCCCTTTATTGTTTTGAGCAGTATATATATATATATATATATATATATATATATATATATATATATATTATATATATATATATATATATATATATATACATACTTTATTTTTTACTTTTTTCTGTTCTGCAAAAGCCCATTTCCTAAATCCACAGATTTTTTTCTTCAAATAGTAATTAAACTATTTGTTATTTTTTAATACATTTTTTCAGGATCTTTAATTGCCTGGAGGTCGATTAATGAACCTCTGAAGAGTGTGCAGCTTGGGAGGCAGGAGTGCACAGCTCCTTGCTGAGCGATCACACAGTGCAGAGAGTGGATTTAACAGAAGGCCATCCATACTCGATTCTTTGCACTTACCTAACAAACAGGTGTTGCGGCTGTCAAACAGTAGACATGCAGATGTGGGGACTTGAACATATTTTTCGAGCACTCTGAAGTCACTCTGTTAGCACACGAGCATGCTCAGATAACACCTTATCCGAGCACGTTCGCTCATCACTAGTTGACACCCTTAAAATTGTTCCAGAAAAATAAGTATTTGTTCCAGAAAATTATTGCAATCACACATGTTTTGTTATACACATGTTTATTCCCTGCGTGTCTATTGCATCAACACAAAAAAAAACAGACAAAAAATGGCAAATTGAACATAATTTCACACTAAACCCCCCAAATAGGCCAGGGTAAACAACTTTGTTTCAAGTATGTAATGTTTGTGCAAACTTACCTGTGGCAAGTAACAGGTGTGGGCAATATGAAAATCAGAAACCAAATAAAAAGGGGCTTTGTTGAAAACTATTATTTCTCTAAAATGTTGCAGTGTTTCAGAGTGAAACATACACAGCAGCAGATATGCAACCAGGCTCTGATTCATGCTGCCCAAGGATCAGGTATCATGATTCTAATGACAGATCCCCTAGTTAAATCTTGTTTAATTTTTTATTTCTGTAAATTTTGCACTTTAATGTATATGACTTCAAAGCTGTGGAAGCATTCTGGACATGGGTACTTGGACGCTGCCCATTGAATGGGGGTTTCTCTGAAGTTCTAGCTGTTGCAGTATACAACAGCTGCAGGCTTATGCAGTGAATCATCTTGAGAAGACAGCAGATGGCGCTGTGTTAACTGTTGAAGTTTGTTAATTGTCTACATCTAAACTGTACTGTACGGCCTCCCAGTCTTGTTTTGTCTTCAGTTCTCCTCCTGTAATCCTCAGGTTGTAATGATACAATGGTTTCTCTATGGGCCAAGTTAAGCTCTGCTTTCTTCCACAATGTCTAATAGCTGACAGAGACCCCAGGGTATAATTAGAGACATTGACAGTCAAATAAACATTTTGCCTGATCCACTCATCTTTAGCCCTGACACAGCACATATTGGTGAACAGATGCCTACAAGGAATAATTCTCATCTTCTTTATACAAGTAAGAAACTCAGTGTATACGTGTACATGAGAGAAGGAGAATGGCCAGCCACTCTAGGTATAAAGAAGCACTTCTCCCATCAAAGTTTTATCTTCCTAATATATTGCAGTCATCATATTATATAGCACTGTGTACTGTGTACAATTGCTAATTTTGACTTTCTACCCAATTAATTCTTCTCTTTACTCTACTCTAGAAACAGGAAATCTCTTGTCCCTGTATGATTCATTGCTCTCTTCAACTCCTGTTCCAGCTGCTCTGTTTCACCCCCTCTCCCCCCAGCCATTGACTTTTGCTGCTGTCAATAGTGACAGCAACATTTATAGGCATCGCAGAGGGACTCCTTCTCTGCTCCCATCAGCACAACATGATTGCGATTACATTGTGCCGATGGTTTCTATTGTGACCCCAGGCCGAAAGATAGCAATGAGGTCATCCAGGTATGGTGGCCTGTTAGTTCCTGTTCATAGCAGGAGCTGACATGCCTGCTCCTGGCCTGCAATGCATTATTCTAATACCCTGCAATGCAAAAGCATGGCACAGTATTAGGTCAGTGATTAGGCCAGGAAAAAATAAATAAAGTTGTCTAATCACTTTTACCGCATGAGGAACAGCGTGTAAAATAATTAAAACTAATTCTTCACCTGCTGTTGATTTTTTCGTTCTGCCTCCCAAAGATTTCAGTAAGGCTTGGAGCATATTTATCCTGAGCTCTGTGCTGAGCACTTACACCCAGATTTCCATGTAAATCTCTGAAATGCGTTATTCAGACAGAACCCACAATGGAAAATTCCCTATAATGAAGCAGATGGTGGCACTGTGAACGCTGTCTGCCCTGACGGTGCCCATCGTTTTAGGGGTGCATAAATGTGCAGTTTTGTGCACTTCTGAAAACAATGAAAATGCTGAACAGAGGCAAGACGGAGTTCAGAGTAACTCTGCTGCCTCATTATGGTGAGTGGATCCATTGGGGGTTTCATCTGAATCGCTGTTGTGAATTCCACCCTTGAGCTCCCTCTGGTGGTTGTAAGTGGCACTTTTGTGAGTTCTGCTCTTGGGCTCCCTCTTGTGATTTCTAGTGGTATGGCTGCTCCTTGGAGTTAGCTGTCATCAGCTGCCTCCACTTATTGTCTCTTCTGCTCAGCTATTTTGGCCTGGCTCTTTCTTCAGCCAGTGCCACTTGTAAATGGTTCCTGGTTGGATTCACATCTCTTTGGAGTTACCTGTTATCCTGACCAGTTCAGCAAAGCTAAGTTTTTGCTTGCTCTTTTCTGTCCATAGATTGTGGACTTATCCATTCTGTGCTTTCTATGTTCGTCCAGCTTATCAGTGTGAATTAATTATGTCTTGCTGGAAGCTCTGGGAGGCAGATTTGCCCTCCACACCTTTAGTCAGGTGTGGAGATTTTTTGTAAACTCTGCGTGGATTTTTGTAGTGTTTTATACTGACCGCACAGTATTCCATCCTGTCCTATCTATTTAGCTAGACTGGCCTCCTGTGCTCATCCTGGTTTCATTCTGTGTATGTCTTTTCCCTCTCCACTCACAGTCATTATTTGTGAGGGGCTAATCTATCCTTTGGGGATTTTCTCTGAGGCAAGATAGCTTTCCTGCTTCTTTCTTTAGGGGTAGTTAGCTCTTAGGCTGTGACAAGATGCCTAGGGAGAGTTAGGAGCATTCCACGGCTACTTCTAGTGTTGTGTTGAGCTTAGGGACTGCGGTCAGTACAGTTACCACTTCCTTCAGAGCTCATTCCATGCTGCTCCTAGACCACGGTATCATAACAAATCGCATCATTCAGAGATTTGGAAGGTAACCTTGATGTAAAGCGTAGGATAGACGTGATCCCAAGCATTATGTTAAATGTTCCCAATAAAAGCTTCAACTCAATCCACAAAAAAACTCCACACTCAGGTCTACCATCTTTTTGCGGAAATATAGGGGGCTTCTACATTACTGGTAGTACAAAGGCTCTGACAAAGTGCTATGGCTCCTTGCCCCCAAAAGAAATTTAGTAAATTCTGCGCTCCCAAATCCAAATGTCCCTCTCCCTTCTGAGTCCCAAAGTGTGTGCTTAAACCACATGTTTAGCATTTCTGTAGCAATGAAAGCCCACCTAATTTACAGGAGCATGACTCCAGAAGCATGAGCTGGGCACTACAATGTACTTGGCACTACAACGTACTGTTGACTACAACGTACCGTGCACTACCATGGCAGTTTGCAATTTTCACTAAGCAATATCCACTACTGCATGTTTCTGGAAAACACCATGGAGTCAAAATTGTCACTACACCCTTAGGGACTTTGTATATGGAGTCTGCAAACTATTCTAGGAAAATCTGTGCTCCAGAAGGCAAACAACGTTCTGTCCATCCCGTGTCTTGCCAAATGGCTAAAAAGTACTGTACAGCCACATAGAGTATGGTGTTTTTCTACATTCAGCAGAAATTGTGGGACAAATATTGGTAACATTTTTACCCATTTCACAATTTAAAAAATTTAAAATCTGGGGCTGAAACAAAATTTGGGTGGTAAAAATGTTTTATTTGCTCAATGGTCTAAAATTCTGGGACACGTTTGTGGTGTTAATATGATCACTGCACCCCTAGATGAAAATAATGAAAGGTGTAGTTTGTAAAATGGAGTCACTTATGGAAGGTTATGCTGTTCTGGCACCTCAGGGGCTCTATAAATGTGACATGGCACCATCATACCAGTCCAGCCACTTGTGAACACCAATAGTGCATGCCCTTATCATCTCCCGCCTCGACTACTGCAACCTCCTACTCTCTGGACTCCCCTCTAGCACTCTGGCACCACTCCAATCCATCCTACACTCTGCTGCCCGACTAATCCACCTGTCCCCCCGCTATTCCCCAGCCTCTCCCCTGTGTCAAGCCCTTCACTGGCTTCTTATCGCCCAGAGACTGCAGTTCAAAATCCTCACACTGACATACAAAGCCATCCACAACCTGTCTCCTCCATACATCTGTGACATGGTCTCCCGGTACCTACCTACACGCGACCTCCGATCCTCCCAAGACCTCCTTCTCTACTCCCCTCTCATCTCTTCTTCCCATAACCGCATCCAAGACTTCTCCCGTGCTTCCCCTATACTCTGGAACTCTCTACCCCAACACATCAGACTCGCACCTACCATAGAAACCTTCAAAAAGAACCTGAAGACTCATCTCTTCCGACAAGCCTACAGCCTGCAGTGATCCTCAACCTACTGAACAGCCGCACAGCCAGTTCTTCCCTC
This sequence comes from Ranitomeya imitator, assembly GCF_032444005.1. Lineage (NCBI taxonomy): Eukaryota > Metazoa > Chordata > Amphibia > Anura > Dendrobatidae > Ranitomeya > Ranitomeya imitator. The sequence continues at coordinate 47,192,910 of NC_091284.1, read as the reverse complement.
TCCTGGTGTATCCTCACCCACCCCCTGCAGACTGTGAGCCCTCGCGGGCAGGGTCCTCCCTCCTTATGTACTCGTGTGCCTTGTTATCTGCTCATGTTTAATGTATTTTTCTATATTTGCCCCGTATTCACATGTAAAGCGCCATGGAATAAATGGCGCTATAAAAATGTATAATAATAATAATAATAATATGGCATTTCTTTGATTCTGAGATTTGCATTGTGCCTCAAATGTAGTTCTCGACCACATATGAGGTAATTAAACAATTTAGGGCTAAAACAACATTTTTGTGGAAAAATATATATTTTTTAATTTTCACAGATCAACATTGTAAAATTCTGTGAAGCACATGTGGGTTCAAGGTGCTCAGCAACATATCTATTTAAATTCCTCGAGGGGTCTAGTTTCTAAAATTGGGTCATTGTGGGGGTTTCCACTGTTAGACACATCAGGTGCTCTCCAAATGCAACCTGAGACCTGAAGACAATTGCATCAAAGTATGTGTTCCTTCCTGAGCCCTGCTGTGCACCCAAATAGTAGTTTTTCTTGGTATCTTGCTTTATTGGGTATCGTGTACTCAGGAGAAATTGCACAACAAACTATATGGTGCATTTTCTCCTGTTACCCTTGTGAAAATAAAAAAAATTGGGACTAAAAACTATTTTGTTGGAAAAATGTGTTTGTTTACTTTCACTGCTCAATATTGCAAGCTCAAGGGGCATCAGGGTGCTCGTAACACATCTAGGTAAGATCCTAGAGGGGTCTAGATTCAAAACTGGGTCACTTGCGATTTTACACCGTTTTGGCACATCAGGGGCTCTCCAAACGTGACATGGCGTCCACTAATGATTCCAGCAAATTTTCCATTCAAAAAGTTAGATTTCGCTCCTTCCTTTATGAGCTTTGCATTGCCCTCTAACAGTAGTTTTCCCCCACATGTGAGGCCTCGGCATGCTCAGAAAAAATTGCACAATAAATTTTCCAGTCCATTTTCTCCTGTTACCCTTGTGAAAATAAAAAAAATTCAATCTAAATAAAGTTTTTGTAAAAAAAAGTTAAATGTTCATTTTTTCCTTCCACATTGCTTCAGTTCCTGTTTTACAATGTTTTCACTTTTAGGTATTTTATGTCACATAGACCCCTCAAAGTAACTTCAAACATGATGTGGTCAACTTTTAACCTTTATAACTTCCTAACAAAAAAAATTAGGTTTCAATAAATGTGCTAATGTAAAGTAGACACATGTGGGAAATGTTATGTTGCATAACTCTCAGATGTAAGTGCATAAAAATTAAAAGCTTGAAAATTACTGCATTTTCAAATTTTTTACCATATTTCCCATATCTCAGAATCAGTGGGATCCTTTAACGCGTTCCAGAGTTATTACCACATAAAGCAACACTTGAGATTCCAGAAGTCTCATGCACATGTTGCATAGTTTTTCCTTGAAGATTTGCAGTAGATTTAAATCTGTAACACGTCAGTTCTTTCTTCATTTTTGCTGCAAATTTCACCCATACTAATGAGTGGGGAAAGATCCAAAAGAAAAATAGATATAAAAAATGCAGCAAAAATGGGTACGGTATATTTTCTGCTTCAAGCCCAGAACATGTGCACATATCTTTTACATGGATACACAGCAAGAAAACTACAGTATCTTGTAGTCATACCAGTAAAAGACATGTTGTATGTCTCCAGTCCAGAAGGAGGACTGCTACCAGTAATGCAAACTCAACACAGTAAAAAAGACAAACAAAAAAAACTTGTGATACTTGGCACACGTGGACACAATAACTGTATCAACATAGTTTCATAGTTTTTAAGAATAAAGGTAGACTTAAGTCCGTCTAGTTCAACCTATAAGCTAAAATGTTGATCCACAGGAAGACAAAAACCTGATGGGGCAAATGCTAAGAAATCCATATTAAGGGAACTGCATGAAGTTTGGGCAGAGACCATAAATTTAGCTCTGGGCTGCTTCTTACCTTAGTTCTGATGATACACTTATCTGCTGCAGCTCTGCTTGTCCTCTCAGCGATGAGCTCCTACTAAGTAGCACTTGATATTCTTGACTTTCAGCTGTCATCATTCCCCAAAACTGATTGACAGCTTTCTGCCTATGAACAGAGTACGTAGAAAGCAGTCAGTCAATGATAGGGGCAGTGTTCTACAGAGCTGATTCTTGTGAGAACTAGGAAACTGCAGAGAATAATTCTGGGATTGTAGGCAAACTACAGTAAAAAGTGTAAGTGATCCAGCTCTAGAATCCAGGTCTTGATCCTTATTTCATGCTGTACTCAGTTTGAGAAGTATAAGCTTGATCCCAGATTCCCTTTAAACTTTTGTTCATCTGGGCCAAAAATGTATTTGCTGCCCTAGTAGGCATCTGACTAGTATGACCAAGTCAACATTTTATTATGGTACTCTACTGGCACAAGACACCTGGGAGTAGAGTTGAGCGAAACGGATCGGACAAATTCAAAAATCGCCAACTTTCGGCAAAGTCAGGTTTCATGAAACCTGACCCGATCCTAGTGTGGGATCGGCCATGAGGTCGGCAATCTTCGTGCCAAAGTCGCGTTTCGTATGGCGCTTTCAGCGCCATTTTTCAGCCAATGAAGGAGGACGCAGAGTGTGGGCAGCGTGATGACATAGATCTCGGTCCCCACCATCTTAGAGAAGGGCATGACAGTGATTGGCTTGCTTTCTGCGGCGTCACAGGGACTATAAAGGGGCGTGCACGCCGACCGCCATCTTACTTCTGCCGATCGTAGCATGGGAGAGGTTGCCGCAGCTTTATCAGAAGAAGAGATATGGTTAGGGAGGGAAGATTAACCCCCGAAACTGCTTGTGCTGCAGCGATTTCCACTGTCCAACACCACCATTTGTTTGCAGGGACAGTGGAGGCTAGATTTTTGTGCATCAGCTCTGTAGCTTATTAGGCTGCCTTATAAGGCTCCCTGATAGCTGCATTGCTGTGTGTACGCCGCTGTGCAAATCAACTGCTTTATTAAAAGCAAAAATCCTGTTGCTCCTTTCTGCACAGTTCTCTTGTTTATTTGTCCACACTTTTGTGTGCAGCAGTCCTTTTTATTGCTGCCATACTTTTCCTGAGATCATTGCAGGGAGATTGAAATTGTACTACAGTCCTTGTATTTTTTTCATATATCTTCCAGCCACTTTCTGCCACATACATTGTGTTGATTTATACCTGGGCCTGAGTTTTGGTTCAGTCTCCCCCCCCCCCCCCCAAAAAAAAAAAAGTGAGATTCAAATTCTCACAAAGTGGATATACTTCTGTCCTGTTAGTTTGTCGTATATCAGCCAACCACTTTCTGCCACTTAGATAGCGTTGTTATATACACTGGGCCTAAGTTGTGGTTCAGTCTCCCCCCCAAAAAAGGGGAGATTCAAATTCTCACAAAGTGGATATACTTCTGTCCTGATGGGGATGAATATTTATGGGAGGAGGATGCTTCACAGGGGGCAATAGAAACTGGTGGCATTGCAAGGTCAGGTACAGGGTTTTTGCGGGACACAAGTGATGTTGATTTGCAAGAAAGTGCTCCTCAACCCAGCACAAGCAGTGAATTGACACCTGGAACATTGGCCCACATGGCAGAGTATGCCTTGCGTATCCTAAAAAGGGACCCCCGCATTATCAAAATGATGACCGATGACAATTACTGGTTGGCCTGCCTCCTGGATCCACGATATAAAGGAAATTTACAAACTATCATGCCACATGAGAACCTTGAGCAAATATTGGCTACCAAACAAGCAACTCTTGTAGACCATTTGGTTCAGGCATTCCCAGCACACAGCGGTGGTGATGGTTCTCACACGAGCCGTAGGGGGCAACATGGCAGAGGTGTTAGAGGTGCACAATTCCGAAGTGGCATTGGACAGAGGGGGGTTTATGACCAGGTTGTGGAGTGATTTCGCAATGACCACTGACAGGACAGGTAGTGCTGCATCGATTCAAAGTGACAGGAGACAGCATTTGTCCAGTATGGTTACGAACTATTTTTCCTCCCTTATCGATGTTCTCCCTCACAGGTCAATGCCCTTTGATTACTGGGCATCTAAAATAGACACCTGGCCTGAATTGGCAGAATATGCATTACAGGAGCTCGCTTGCCCTGCTGCTAGTGTGCTATCAGAAAGAGTCTTCAGTGCTGCTGGTTCAATACTGACCGAAAAAAAGGACCAGTCTGGCTACCCAGAATGTTGATGATCTAACCTTCATTAAAATAAACCAATCATGGATTTCAAATTATTTTGCCCCACCTTCTCCTGCTGACACGTAGCTTGCCTGAAAAATGTCTTGCTTTTGGCCTCCTCTTACTGACTTCTCCAATTCCGCCATTTGCAGCTGCTGAATGTCCACCATAGGCCATTTTTATACCTCCCTAAATGGGCTGACTCCCCCCACAGGGCCGTGGTCACCACGTGGCGCAAGCACCCGTGCGAGTGCCGTTTGCCTGGACAGGTGGGTGCACTCACTCTTGGGCGATGGCACTGGCACAGGGTCCCTCATAGTATAATGAAGTGTCTGGTGGTGGTGCACAACCAACGTCAGACACACCGTCGTAATATGAGGGGCCCTTTGCCAGTACCGTCGCCCAAGAGAGAGTGTTCCCCCCAGCTCAAACAGTGCTCTACCACTTGCAAAACTTACCTCTCCCTGCTCCACCACTGTGTAGTCTGTGCTGTTAAATCCTTCAATGGCACTGCCAATACAAATTTGTTGAAATGATAGATGATAGTTAAAATATACGGGTGCCCTGGCCTCCATTTAGACCAGTTAATACTTTGCGCCTACTACCACTGTCTGCTATGCTACTCAGCAGAGGAGCCCACCCCAGTACCTAGCTATGCCGCCTGTTTAGTCCTGTTACCAATTATGATTAGCCTACTTTTGTATTTGGGCCTACTAACCGTGTCTGCGCCACTCATTACAGTTGTCCTCCACTGAACAAAGCTAGGCCGCCTGTTTATTCCTGTTACCAATTTTGAACTGCATTTAGCCAACTTTTTTGTTTTGGGCCTACTAACTGTGTCTGCGCCACTCACTACATTTGTCCTCCACTGAACAAAGCTATGCCGCTTTTTTAGTCCTGTTACCAATTTTGACCTGCATTTAGCCTACTTTTTTATTTTGGGCCTACAAACTGTTTCTGCGTCATTCATTACAGTTGTCCTCTACTGAACAAAGCTATGCCGCCTTTTTAGTCCTGTTACCAATTTTGAACTGCATTTAGCCTACTTTATTATTTGGGCCTATATCTGTGTTTCCTCCTCATCCTGCCCATTGCCCAGCCAGTGATAGATGAGTCTGCTGGTACATTGACCCAGACCACTACATTCCCCTTGCACTCTACACAGCCTGAATCTGACCCTGCTGAAAGTCAGGTTCCCCTTCCCGCGTACTATACCACCTTACACGGGGACAAAGAGGAAGGTGAAGATGAAAGTGCAGGTTCCTTCATCAGGTGGGGGGGCATACTCGTTGGTGACGTCACTGGCACAGGGCCCCTCATAGTACGCAAAAGTGTCTCTGGCTGTGGGAGGCGCCACCCGCCATCAAACACACCGCCGTACTATGAGGGGCCCTGTGCCAGTGCCAAGTGCCAACGAGTGGGCCCCCCCTGCTTGCTCAGGATCACAGCAATTGCAAAGTTGAAATACCTCTCCCTGCTCCACCGCCATGACGTATTCCGCGTTTCCTGGGCCCACGAAAATCTTGAGCCAGCCCTACCCCCCCACAACTTTAGCCAAATGACCCCCTGTTTTCAATGCCTAACTGTTATTATAAAGTAAATTAAGATTGACAAGCTTAAGAAATAAGAATTGATGTTTTTGGCATTAAAATGGGCACTGTAGGTGTTTTCCTGTCCTCCACTCACTGCCGACTTTGATTCCCCATTGACTTGCCTTGGGTTTTGTGTTTCGGTCGGCCCCCAACTTTTCGAAATAATCCACCGATTTCACCGACCCGACTTTTGACAAAGTCAGGTTTCGCGAAACCCGACTCGATCCTAAAAAAGTAAAAGTCGCTCAACTCTACCTGGGACAAGTCCTTTGTCAGTCTCCACTAGTGTGCTTGGATTACAACAAACAGTAACTACAACAAAATCCTTTCTATGACTTCATCCATGGAGGAAACCCTTGAAAGAACATAAACGGAACACCTTCTCTACCATTCATCGATTGCCAATGGCTCCCATATTTGAGCTAGTACTAAGCTCTGTGTGGTCAGCATTGTGCAGCAAACACTCCCAAATTAATAGATTTCTAAAAGTTGTTGATAGGAACAAAAGAGTCCACAGTTCATTATTAATGATGAATTGTAACCTCCATGCACATAATCAGACCATAGAGATTCTTGTGTAATCATGAAAACACATAATGCCGTTCTTCGAAATGGCCGGATATAATGTTTAAAAGCAGTTCCAGACTCGTAAAATAAAATTAATAATCATGATTTATGGTCGAAAATAGTTCCAACCAGATTCTAACAATGTAATTAATGGGATTTTCTTAGGTATGTTTCACCATTCGATACATTGATTCATTATGCCAAAAGTTTTCGCTGACGAGTAGTGACAATTAACCTCCGGAGAGTCTTCTCCATGATTTAGAAGAGAAACCACCTGGTCCACTTAGTCAACTACAACAAAGAACACTCCATCTGCTGATAATTAAATAAAGAAAGGAAATTTATCACATTTCCCCAGAGGTTTTTGTGGTGAAAATAAAGAGAAAGTATGAGATATTTTTCTTTATTTACAAGTTTCAGTGAAACCTCAGCATTTCAATTCTTACATGAGGCTGCAAGGTTTTGGTTCAGCTAGAGATGTAAAGCATGACGGAGCAACGTTCTAGTCATGGCGTATGTTAACTCTGTGTGACCAAGCAACGTTCTAGTCATGGCTCATGTGATCTCTGCATCTATTTAATTTCTGGTTCATATTCAACTTCCTATGGTGCATTCTCTGGCCACTCGTAAGACTTCTTGTCAAACTCAACATTGACATGGTCCCATTAGATAAACGACTATTATTTTGGCTTTAAGTTACGAGATACTCATGGACAAGAATTATCATTAGGGATAATCCAGGCTCAGAAGCTAAGTTATGACTTCCACGTTTAATTTTTTTTAAGGTTGAAAATAGACATGAGACTCTATTGAGTTAAATCTATAACTTAACATGTTGATCGAAAGGAAGGCACAAACCTCATGGGACAGATTCTAATAGCCCTGTATTAGGGGAAAAATTTCTTCCTGAATGCACATATGGCGATCAGACTAGTTCCTTGGATCAATATCCCATGACAGATTCTAGTACTTTTAACTAGAGTTGAGCGACCTTGACCTTTTTAGAGTCGAGCCGGGTTTCGCGAAACCCGACTATCTCAAAAGTTGGGTCGAGTGAAATCGGCCGATTATGACGTAAAGTCGGGATCGACCGAAACACGAAACCCAATGCAAGTCAATGGGGCAGCATAGTCGGCAGTGAGTGGGGGCCAGGAAAACACCTAGAGTGCCCATTTTAATGTCAAAACCATCCATTCTTCTTAATGAAGCTTGTCAAGCGTAATTTACCTTATAATAATTGGAAGGCATTTGAAATTGGGGGTCATTTGGCTAAAGTTGTGGTGGGTAGGGCTGGTTCAAGTAATTAGTGGGCCCAGGAAATCTGGACCACGTCACGGCAGTGGAGCAGGGAGAGGTAAGTATTTCAACTTTGCAAGTGCTGTGAACCTGAGCAAGCAGGGGGGGCCCACTCGTTGGCATTGGCACTGGCACAGGGCCCCTCAAAGTACAGCGGTGTGTTTGCACGGCGGGGGCGCCTCCCACCGGCAGCAACACTTTTGCGTACTATGAGAGGCCCTGTGCCAGTGACGTCGCCAACTAGTATTCCTCCCCCCACCTGATGAAGGAACCTGCACTTTCATCTGCACCTTCCTCTTTGTCCCCGTGTAAGGTGGTATGGTATGCGGGAAGAGCAACCTGACTTTCAGCAGGGTCACAATGTTGTTGTGTAGCGTGCACGGGGAATGTTGCGTTATGGATCAATGTACCAGCAGACTCATCTATCACTGGCTGGGCAATGGGCAGGATGAGGAGGAAACACAGATATAGGCCCAAAGAATAAAGTTGGCTAAATGCAGTTCAAAATTGGTAACACAGGAATAACCAGGGGGCATTGCAATGGAGGACAACTGGAATGAGAGGCTGACACAGAAAGTAGGCCCAAATCAGTAAGTAGTCGAAATGCAGTTCAAAATTGGCAACCGTAGTAAACAGGCGGCACAGCTTTGTTCAGTGGAGGAGAACAGCAAGGAGTGGCAGACACCGATAGTAGGCCCCAACCCAACTTGTAGGCCAAATGCAGTCTAACATTAACAACTACTTAACGAGCGCCTGAAAACGGAATTTCAGGACAGGAAACCAGGAGAACAGCAAGGAGTGGCAGACACCGATAGTAGGCCCCAAACCAACTAGTACGCCAAATGCAGTTGTTCCGTTTAACCACAATTTAATGAGAGCCTGAAGATAGAAGTTCAGGAAAGGCAACCTGGAGAACACCTTGGAGTGGAACACACCATCTCTCTACACCCCATACCCAATTTGTAGGCCTAATGCAGTGTAGTTTCCAAGAACTACTAAACGAGAGCCGGAAGATCGAAGCTCAGGAAAGGCAACCTGGAGAACACCTTGGAGTGGAACACACCATCTCTCTACACCCCATACCCAATTTGTAGGCCTAATGCAGTGTAGTTTCCAACAACTACTAAACGAGAGCCGGAAGATCGAAGCTCAGGAAAGGCAACCTGGAGAACACCTTGGAGTGGAACACACCATCTCTCTACACCCCATACCCAATTTGTAGGCCTAATGCAGTGTAGTTTCCAAGAACTACTAAACGAGAGCCGGAAGATCGAAGCTCAGGAAAGGCAACCTGGAGAACACCTTGGAGTGGAACACACCATCTCTCTACACCCCAAACCCAATTTGTAGGCCTAATGCAGTGTAGTTTCCAACAACTACTAAACGAGAGCCGGAAGATCGAAGCTCAGGAAAGGCAACCTGGAGAACACCTTGGAGTGGAACACACCATCTCTCTACACCCCATACCCAATTTGTAGGCCTAATGCAGTGTAGTTTCCAAGAACTACTAAACGAGAGCCGGAAGATCGAAGCTCAGGAAAGGCAACCTGGAGAACACCTTGGAGTGGAACACACCATCTCTCTACACCCCATACCCAATTTGTAGGCCTAATGCAGTGTAGTTTCCAACAACTACTAAACGAGAGCCGGAAGATCGAAGCTCAGGAAAGGCAACCTGGAGAACACCTTGGAGTGGAACACACCATCTCTCTACACCCCATACCCAATTTGTAGGCCTAATGCAGTGTAGTTTCCAACAACTACTAAACGAGAGCCGGAAGATCGAAGCTCAGGAAAGGCAACCTGGAGAACACCTTGGAGTGGAACACACCATCTCTCTACACCCCATACCCAATTTGTAGGCCTAATGCAGTGTAGTTTCCAACAACTACTAAACGAGAGCCGGAAGATCGAAGCTCAGGAAAGGCAACCTGGAGAACACCTTGGAGTGGAACACACCATCTCTCTACACCCCATACCCAATTTGTAGGCCTAATGCAGTGTAGTTTCCAACAACTACTAAACGAGAGCCGGAAGATCGAAGCTCAGGAAAGGCAACCTGGAGAACACCTTGGAGTGGAACACACCATCTCTCTACACCCCATACCCAATTTGTAGGCCTAATGCAGTGTAGTTTCCAAGAACTACTAAACGAGAGCCGGAAGATCGAAGCTCAGGAAAGGCAACCTGGAGAATACCTTGGAGTGGAACACACCATCTCTCTACACCCCATATCCAATTTGTAGGCCTAATGCAGTGTAGTTTCCAAGAACTACTAAACGAGAGCCGGAAGATCGAAGCTCAGGAAAGGCAACCTGGAGAACACCTTGGAGTGGAACACACCATCTCTCTACACCCCATACCCAATTTGTAGGCCTAATGCAGTGTAGTTTCCAACAACTACTAAACGAGAGCCGGAAGATCGAAGCTCAGGAAAGGCAACCTGGAGAACACCTTGGAGTGGAACACACCATCTCTCTACACCCCATACCCAATTTGTAGGCCTAATGCAGTGTAGTTTCCAACAACTACTAAACGAGAGCCGGAAGATCGAAGCTCAGGAAAGGCAACCTGGAGAACACCTTGGAATTGAACACACCATCTCTCTCCACCCGATACCCAATTTGTAGGCCTAATGCAGTGTAGTTTCCAACAACTACTAAACGAGAGCCGGAAGATCGAAGCTCAGGAAAGGCAACCTGGAGAACACCTTGGAGTGGAACACACCATCTCTCTACACCCCATACCCAATTTGTAGGCCTAATGCAGTGTAGTTTCCAAGAACTACTAAACGAGAGCCGGAAGATCGAAGCTCAGGAAAGGCAATCTTGAGAACACCTTGGAGTGGAACACACCATCTCTCTACACCCCATACCCAATTTGTAGGCCTAATGCAGTGTAGTTTCCAAGAACTACTAAACGAGAGCCGGAAGATCGAAGCTCAGGAAAGGCAACCTGGAGAACACCTTGGAGTGGAACACACCATCTCTCTACACCCCATACCCAATTTGTAGGCCTAATGCAGTGTAGTTTCCAAGAACTACTAAACGAGAGCCGGATGATCGAAGCTCAGGAAAGGCAACCTGGAGAACACCTTGGAGTGGAACACACCATCTCTCTACACCCCATACCCAATTTGTAGGCCTAATGCAGTGTAGTTTCCAACAACTACTAAACGAGAGCCGGAAGATCGAAGCTCAGGAAAGGCAACCTGGAGAACACCTTGGAGTGGAACACACCATCTCTCTACACCCCATACCCAATTTGTAGGCCTAATGCAGTGTAGTTTCCAACAACTACTAAACGAGAGCCGGAAGATCGAAGCTCAGGAAAGGCAACCTGGGGAACACCTTGGAGTGTAACACACCATCTCTCTCCACCCGAAACCCATTTTTTAGGCCTAATGCAGTGTAGTTTTCTACAACTACTAAACGAGAGTCGGAAGACCGAAGCAATGGTAAGGAAACCTGGGGAACACCTTGGAGTGTAACACCATCTCTCTCCACCCCATACCCAATTTGTAGGCCTAATGCAGCCTAATTTCCGACAACTACTAAACGAGAGCATGAAGATCGAAGCTCAGGAAAGGCAACCTGGGGAACACCTTGGAGTGTAACAAACCCTCTCTCTACACCATGGAAGGGCTGATTCTTAGGAAGGAAGGCTGTCGGAAAGAAGCAGGGCGCGTCCGAGGGTGATTATATTCTTATTAGGTATATACTCACCCTCGGACGCGCCCTGCTTCTTTATTTGTAATGAATGTTTATTTGCAATGTGGTTTTGACTTACTCTATTTTTTTGGTAAATAATGATTTTATTATTTTCATTGTTTTGCATCTTCTTGGCAATAATATAAAGAAGACGCGACAGGACAACACTCGGTGGATGCCATATCTGTGTTTTAATTTGAAAAAAACTTTCAGTTAACTACTTGCAGGAGAAAGTTATTGTAGCTGGTGGCCATTTTTAGTACTGTACCAGATTTTTGTTGTATGTGTTTGTTTTTAATGTTAAAATGTCTGCATTTGATATCTCTCCAGTATTTTCTTTTTTATAAGCAAAATACTTATTTTTATATTTTCTGATGTTGGTTCCAGGGGTACACGGGCAGCAGTGGTGTGGTCAGTGGAGGCCTAGTGGAAGGAGTGACCGCAGACAGGCATCGAAGGCCTAAAATAATAACACATGGCTGTAGGCAATTTTAAATTGGTTCCAGGGGTACACGGGCAGCAGTGGTGTGGTCAGTGGAGGCCTAGTGGAAGGAGTGACCGCAGACAGGCATCGAAGGCCTAAAGTAAAAAAATTGGGCTGGCTGTAGGAAATTTTAAATTGGTTCCAGGGATACACGGGCAGCAGTGGTGTGGTCAGTGGAGGCCTAGTGGAAGGAGTGACCGCAGACAGGCATCGAAGGCCTAAAATAATAACACATGGCGGTAGGCAATTTTAAATTGGTTCCAGGGGTACACGGGCAGCAGTGGCCTGGTCAGTGTAGTAGTAGTAGAAAGAACGGACCGCAGACAGGCATCGAAGGCCTAAAATAAAAAAATTGGGCTGGCTGTAGGCAATTTGAAAATTGGTTCCAGGGGTACACGGGCAGCAGTGGTGTGGTCAGTGGAGGCATATTGTAAGGAGTGACCGCAGACAGGCATCGAAGGCCTAAAATAATTACACATGGCTGTAGGCAATTTTAAATTGGTTCCAGGGGTACACGGGCAGCAGTGGCCTGGTCAGTGTAGTAGTAGTAGAAAGAATGGACCGCAGACAGGCATCGAAGGCCTAAAATAAAAAAATTGGGCTGGCTGTAGGCAATTTTAAATTGGTTCCAGGGGTACACGGGCAGCAGTGGTGTGGTCAGTGGAGGCGTAGTGGAAGGAGTGACCGCAGACAGGCATCGAAGGCCTAAAATAATAACACATGGCGGTAGGCAATTTTAAATTGGTTCCAGGGGTACACGGGCAGCAGTGGCCTGGTCAGTGTAGTAGTAGTGGAAAGAATGGACCGCAGACAGGCATCGAAGGCCTAGAATAAAAAAATTGGGCTGGCTGTAGGCAATTTTAAATTGGTTCCAGGGGTACACGGGCAGCAGTGGTGTGGTCAGTGGAGGCATATTGTAAGGAGTGACCGCAGACAGGCATCGAAGGCCTAAAATAATAACACATGGCTGTAGGCAATTTTAAATTGGTTCCAGGGGTACACGGGCAGCAGTGCCCTGGTCAGTGTAGTAGTAGTAGAAAGAATGGACCGCAGACAGGCATCGAAGGCCTAAAATAAAAAAATTGGGCTGGCTGTAGGCAATTTTAAATTGGTTCCAGGGGTACACGGGCAGCAGTGGTGTGGTCAGTGGAGGCGTAGTGGAAGGAGTGACCGCAGACAGGCATCGAAGGCCTAAAATAATAACACATGGCGGTAGGCAATTTTAAATTGGTTCCAGGGGTACACGGGCAGCAGTGGCCTGGTCAGTGTAGTAGTAGTGGAAAGAATGGACCGCAGACAGGCATCGAAGGCCTAGAATAAAAAAATTGGGCTGGCTGTAGGCAATTTTAAATTGGTTCCAGGGGTACACGGGCAGCAGTGATGTGGTCAGTGGAGGCATATTGTAAGGAGTGACCGCAGACAGGCATCGAAGGCCTAAAATAATAACACATGGCTGTAGGCAATTTTAAATTGGTTCCAGGGGTACACGGGCAGCAGTGCCCTGGTCAGTGTAGTAGTAGTAGAAAGAATGGACCGCAGACAGGCATCGAAGGCCTAAAATAAAAAAATTGGGCTGGCTGTAGGCAATTTTAAATTGGTTCCAGGGGTACACGGGCAGCAGTGGTGTGGTCAGTGGAGGCGTAGTGGAAGGAGTGACCGCAGACAGGCATCGAAGGCCTAAAATAATAACACATGGCGGTAGGCAATTTTAAATTGGTTCCAGGGGTACACGGGCAGCAGTGGCCTGGTCAGTGTAGTAGTAGTGGAAAGAATGGACCGCAGACAGGCATCGAAGGCCTAGAATAAAAAAATTGGGCTGGCTGTAGGCAATTTTAAATTGGTTCCAGGGGTACACGGGCAGCAGTGGTGTGGTCAGTGGAGGCATATTGTAAGGAGTGACCGCAGACAGGCATCGAAGGCCTAAAATAATAACACATGGCTGTAGGCAATTTTAAATTGGTTCCAGGGGTACACAGGCAGCAGTGGCCTGGTCAGTGTAGTAGTAGTAGGAAGAATGGACCGCAGACAGGCATCGAAGGCCTAGAATAAAAAAATTGGGCTGGCTGTAGGCAATTTTAAATTGGTTCCAGGGGTACACGGGCAGCAGTGGTGTGGTCAGTGGAGGCGTAGTGGAAGGAGTGACCGCAGACAGGCATCGAAGGCCTAAAATAATAACACATGGCGGTAGGCAATTTTAAATTGGTTCCAGGGGTACACGGGCAGCAGTGGCCTGGTCAGTGTAGTAGTAGTGGAAAGAATGGACCACAGACAGGCATCGAAGGCCTAGAATAAAAAAATTGGGCTGGCTGTAGGCAATTTTAAATTGGTTCCAGGGGTACACGGGCAGCAGTGGTGTGGTCAGTGGAGGCATATTGTAAGGAGTGACCGCAGACAGGCATCGAAGGCCTAAAATAATAACACATGGCTGTAGGCAATTTTAAATTGGTTCCAGGGGTACACAGGCAGCAGTGGCCTGGTCAGTGTAGTAGTAGTAGGAAGAATGGACCGCAGACAGGCATCGAAGGCCTAAAATAAAAAAATTGGGCTGGCTGTAGGCAATTTTAAATTGGTTCCAGGGGTACACGGGCAGCAGTGGTGTGGTCAGTGGAGGCGTAGTGGAAGGAGTAACCGCAGACAGGCATCGAAGGCCTAAAATAATAACACATGGCTGTAGGCAATTTTAAATTGGTTCCAGGGGTACACGGGCAGCAGTGGTGTGGTCAGTGGAGGCATATTGTAAGGAGTGACCGCAGACAGGCATCGAAGGCCTAAAATAATAACACATGGCTGTAGGCAATTTTAAATTGGTTCCAGGGGTACACGGGCAGCAGTGGCCTGGTCAGTGTAGTAGTAGTAGAAAGAACGGACCGCAGACAGGCATCGAAGGCCTAAAATAAAAAAATTGGGCTGGCTGTAGGCAATTTTAAATTGGTTCCAGGGGTACACGGGCAGCAGTGGTGTGGTCAGTGGAGGCATAGTGGAAGGAGTGACCGCAGACAGGCTTCGAAGGCCTAACATAACAAAAATGTCAATACAATGGTATTGTCAGTGGCAGGCATTGAAGGATGTCAGCGCATAGACTAAACATTGGTGGAGCTGTGAGATAATTTTGCAAGTGGTAGAGCACTGTTTGAGCTGGGGGGGAACTGTCTTGTGGCCGGCGGTACAGGCCCAGGGCCCCTCATATTACAACGGTGTGTCTGACATTGGGTGCGCACCACCACCGCCAGAGACACTTTATTGTACTAGGAGGGACCCAGTGGCAGTGCCATCGACCAAAAACGGGCACACCCACCTCTTCAGACAAACAGCACTCTCACGGGTGCTGTCGCCAAGTGTCGATACCACGGCCCCGTGTGGGGAGTTTGGCCATTTAGTGAGGTGTAAACATGTCGTATGCTGGACAATCAGGTGCAGAAAATTACGAGATTGGAAAAGGCATTCAGAATAGTCCACAGGCAAGACCTTTTCATAGGAAAGCTAGGTGTCGGCCGGGCAAGGTGGGGCAAAAGATTTTGAAATCCAGTTGTGGTTCATTTTAATGAAGGTTAGATCATCTACATTTTGGGTAGCCAGACGAGTCCTTTTTTCTGTTAGTATTGAACCTGCAGCACTGAATACTCTTTCTGATAGGACACTAGCTGCCGGGCAAGCAAGCTCCTGCAATGCATATTCTGCCAATTCTGGCCAGGTGTCTAATTTTGATGCCCAGTAATCAAATGGGAATGACGGTTGAGGGAGATCATCGATAAGGGATGAAAAATAGTTTGTAACCATACTGGACAAATGTTGTCTCCTGTCACTTTGAATTGATGCTGCAGTACCTGTCCTGTCTGCGGTCATAGCAAAATCACTCCACAACCTGGTCAGAAAATCCCTCTGGCCAACGCCACTTCTGATTTCTGCCCCTCTAACTCCTCTGGTCTGCTGGCCCCTGCAGCTCGTGTGAGAACGATCACGGGCGCTGTGTGCAGGGAATGCCAGAAGCAAACGGTCAACAAGAGTTGATTGTTTGGTTGCTAATATTAGTTCCAAGTTCTCATGTGGCATTATATTTTGCAATTTGCCTTTATAGCGAGGATCAAGGAGGCAGGCCAACCAGTAATCGTCATCGTTCATCATTTTAGTTATGCGTGTGTCCCTTTTGAGGATACGTAAGGCATAATCCGCCATGTGGGCCAAAGTTCCAGTTCTCAAATCTGCGGTTGTGCTTGGTTGAGGGGCAGTTTCAGGCAAATCCACGTCACTTGTGTCCCTCCAAAAACCAGAACCCGGCCTTGCCGCGCCACCAATTTCCAGTGGCCCCGGAAAAGCTTCCTCATTAAAAATATAATCATCCCCATCATCCTCCTCGTCCTCCTCCTCCTCTTCGCCCGCTAACTCGTCCTGTACACTACCCAGGCTAGACAATGGCTGACTGTCATCAAGGCTTTCCTCTTCCTCAGCTGCAGACGCCTGATCCTTTATGTGCGTCAAACTTTGCATCAGCAGACGCATTAGGGGGATGCTCATGCTTATTATGGCGTTGTCTGCACTAACCAGCCGTGTGCATTCCTCAAAACACTGAAGGACTTGACACATGTCTTGAATCTTCGACCACTGCACACCTGACAACTCCATGTCTGCCATCCTACTGCCTGCCCGTGTATGTGTATCCTCCCACAAAAACATAACAGCCCGCCTCTGTTCGCACAGTCTCTGAAGCATGTGCAGTGTTGAGTTCCACCTTGTTGCAACGTCTATGATTAGGCGATGCTGGGGAAGATTCAAAGAACGCTGATAGGTCTGCATACGGGTGGAGTGTACGGGCGAATGGCGGATATGTGAGCAAAGTCCACGCACTTTGAGGAGCAGGTCGGATAACCCCGGATAACTTTTCAGGAAGCACTGCACCACCAGGTTTAAGGTGTGAGCCAGGCAAGGAATGTGTTTCAGTTGGGAAAGGGAGATGGCAGCCATGAAATTCCTTCTGTTATCACTCACTACCTTGCCTGCCTCAAGATCTACAGTGCCCAGCCACGACTGCGTTTCTTTCTGCAAGAACTCGGACAGAACTTCCGCGGTGTGTGTGTTGTCGCCCAAACACTTCATAGCCAATACAGCCTGCTGACGTTTGTCAGTAGCTGCCCCATAATGGGAGACCTGGTGTGCAACAGTGGCAGCTGCGGATGGAGTGGTTGTGCGACTGCGGTCTGTGGACGAGCTCTCGCTTCTGCAGGAGGACGAAGAGGAGGAGGAGGGGGTGCGAACGGCTACAGCCAACTGTTTCCTAGACCGTGGGCTAGGCAGAACTGTCCCAAACTTGCTGTCCCCTGTGGACCCTGCATCCACCACATTTACCCAGTGTGCCGTGATGGACACGTAACGTCCCTGGCCATGCCTACTGGTCCATGCATCTGTTTTCAGGTGCACCTTTGTGCTCACAGATTGCCTGAGTGCATGGACGATGCGCTCTTTAACATGCTGGTGGAGGGCTGGGATGGCTTTTCTGGAAAAAAAGTGTCGACTGGGTAGCTCGTAGCGTGGTACAGCGTAGTCCATCAGGGTTTTGAAAGCTTCGCTTTCAACTAACTGGTAGGGCATCATCTCTAACGAGATTAGTCTAGCTATGTGGGCGTTCAAACCCTGTGTACGCGGATGCGAGGCTAAGTACTTCCTTTTTCTAACCATAGTCTCATGTAGGGTGAGCTGGACTGGAGAGCTGGAGATCGTGGAACTAGCGGGGGTGCCGGTGGACATGGCAGACTGAGAGACGGTGGGAGATGGTATTGTTGCCGCCGGTGCCCTAGATGCAGTGTTTCCTACTACGAAACTGGTGATTCCCTGACCCTGAATGCTTTGGCCTGGCAAAGAAACCTGCACAGATACTGCAGGTGGTGCGGAAAATGGTGGCCCTACACTGCCGGAAGGGATGTTGCGTTGCTGACTAGCTTCATTGGCCGAGGGTGCTACAACCTTAAGGGACGTTTGGTAGTTAGTCCAGGCTTGCAAATGCATGGTGGTTAAATGTCTATGCATGCAACTTGTATTGAGACTTTTCAGATTCTGTCCTCTGCTTAAGGTAGTTGAACATTTTTGACAGATGACTTTGCGCTGATCAATTGGATGTTGTTTAAAAAAATGCCAGACTGCACTCTTTCTAGCATCGGATACCTTTTCAGGCATTGCAGACTGAGCTTTAACCGGATGGCCACGCTGTCCTCCAACAGGTTTTGGCTTTGCCACGCGTTTTGGGCAAGATACGGGCCCGGCAGATGGAACCTGTTGCGATGTTGATGCCTGCTGCGGCCCCTCCTCCTCCGCTTCAGAACTGCTGCCGCCTGCACCCTGTTCCCCCAATGGCTGCCAATCGGGGTCAAGAACTGGGTCATCTATTACCTCTTCTTGTAGCTCGTGTGCAACTTCGTCTGTGTCACCGTGTCGGTTGGTGGTATAGCGTTCGTGATGGGGCAACATAGTCTCATCAGGGTCTGATTCTTGATCATTACCCTGCGAGGGCAATGTTGTGGTCTGAGTCAAAGGACCAGCATAGTAGTCTGGCTGTGGCTGTGCATCAGTGCACTCCATGTCAGATTCAACTTGTAATGGGCTTGGACTGTTAACTGCTTCACTTTCTAAGCCAGGGACGGTATGTGTAAAGAGCTCCATGGAGTAACCCGTTGTGTCGCCTGCTGCATTCTTCTCTGTTGTTGTTTTTGCTGAAGAGGACAAGGAAGCGACTTGTCCCTGACCGTGAACATCCACTAACGACGCGCTGCTTTGACATTTACCAGTTTCACGAGAGGAGGCAAAAGAGCTAGAGGCTGAGTCAGCAAGATAAGCCAAAACTTGCTCTTGCTGCTCCGGCTTTAAAAGCGGTTTTCCTACTCCCAGAAAAGGGAGCGTTCGAGGCCTTGTGTAGCCAGACGACGAACCTGGCTCCACAGCTCCAGACTTAGGTGCAATATTTTTTTTCCCACGACCACCTGATGCTCCACCACTACCACTACCCTCATTACCAGCTGACAATGAACGCCCCCGGCCACGACCTCTTCCACCAGACTTCCTCATTGTTTTAAAAACGTAAACAAACTAACGGTATTTGTTGCTGTCACACAAATTACACGGTGAGCTATAACTTCAGTATGATTTAGCTACCCCTTTACAGGTGAGTGAGACCACAACGAAAATCAGGCACAATGTTACACACTCTGTTGTTGGTGGCAACAAATGAGAGAGATGCCACACACGCAAGACTGTCACTGAAGCACAAATGTAAATATTAATCTCCCACTGTTTTTTTTTTTTTTTTTTTTTCAGGGAGACTTTAGGAAAAAAAAATAATAGAATAAAATGATTTTTTCAGGAAGAATTTAGAAACCAAATAAAATAAAGTGATTTTTTCAGGGAGAATTTAGAAAACAAATAAAACAAAAAAAGGCTTTCTATGGCCCACTGAGTGAGAGATGATGCACACAGGAGTCAGGAGTGGCACACAAGCCCAGAGGCCAATATTTATCTCCCACTGATTGATGTAGTGATTTTTTCAGGTAGATTTTGGAACCCAAATCAAGCTAAAAAAATAATAGGCTTTCTATGGCCCACAATTGGAGAGAGAGAGAGAGATGGCACACCCAGGAGTCAAGACTGGCACACAAGCAGAAAGGGCAATATTAATCTCCCACTGATTTGTTTTTTTTTGTTTTTTCAGGGAGACTTTAGGAAAAAAAATAATAGAATAAAATGATTTTTTCAGGAAGAATTTAGAAACCAAATAAAATAAAATAATTTTTTCAGGGAGAATTTAGAAAACAAATAAAACAAAAAAAGGCTTTCTATGGCCCACTGAGTGAGAGATGATGCACACAGGAGTCAGGAGTGGCACACAAGCCCAGAGGCCAATATTTATCTCCCACTGATTGATGTAGTGATTTTTTCAGGTAGATTTTGGAACCCAAATCAAGCTAAAAAAAATAATAGGCTTTCTATGGCCCACAATTGGAGATAGAGAGAGAGATGGCACACCCAGGAGTCAAGACTGGCACACAAGCAGAAAGGGCAATATTAATCTCCCACTGATTTGTTTTTTTTTTCAGGGAGACTTTAGGAAAAAAAATAATAGAATAAAATGATTTTTTCAGGAAGAATTTAGAAACCAAATAAAATAAAATGATTTTTTCAGGGAGAATTTAGAAAACAAATAAAACAAAAAAAGGCTTTCTATGGCCCACTGAGTGAGAGATGACGCACACAGGAGTCAGGAGTGGCACACAAGCCCAGAGGCCAATATTTATCTCCCACTGATTGATGTAGTGATTTTTTCAGGTAGATTTTGGAACCCAAATCAAGCTAAAAAAATAATAGGCTTTCTATGGCCCACAATTGGAGAGAGAGAGAGAGATGGCACACCCATGAGTCAAGACTGGCACACAAGCAGAAAGGGCAATATTAATCTCCCACTGATTGATTTATTGATTTTTTCAGGTAGAATTTAGAACCCAAATAAAGCAAAAAAAAAAAAAAAAGGGCTTTCTATGGCCCACTGAGTGAGTGATGATGCACACAGGAGTCAGGAGTGGCACACAAGCCCTGAGGCCAATATTTTTCTCCCACTGATTGATGTAGTGATTTTTTCAGGTACATTTTAGAACCCAAATCAAGCAATAAAATAAATAGGCTTTCTATGGCCCACTATTTGTGAGAGAGATGGCACGCTCAGGACTGGCACACAAGCCCAGAGGCCAATATTATTCTCCCACTTTTTTTTTTTTTGTTCCAGGGAAAATTTATAAACCCAATAAAAAAACTAATAAATAGGCTTTCTATGGCCCACTATTTGTGAGAGAGATGGCACGCTTAGGACTGGCACACAAGCCCAAAGGCCAATATTAATCTCCCACTGATTGATTTATTGATTTTTTCAGGTAGAATTTAGAACCCAAATAAAGCAAAAAAAAAAAAATGGGCTTTCTATGGCCCACTGAGTGAGTGATGATGCACACAGGAGTCAGGAGTGGCACACAAGCCCTGAGGCCAATATTTTTCTCCCACTGATTGATCTAGCAGAAATGTCAATCTTAATCTCCCACAAAAAAAAAACAAAAAAAAAACAGGGAGTGTCCTTCAATTACTATCTCCCTGCAGTAATCTCAGCCAGGTATGGCAGGCAGCAATAAGGAGTGGACTGATGCACAAATTAAATAAAAAGTGTGTACAAACAAAAAAGATAGCTGTGCAGAAAGGAAGGAACAAGAGGATTTGTGCTTTGAAAAAAGCAGTTGGTTTGCACAGCGGCGTACACACAGCAATGCAGCTATCAGGGAGCCTTCTAGGGCAGCCCAATGAGCTACAGCGCTGAGGGGAAAAAAAAAAATGTAGCTTCCACTGTCCCTGCACACCGAAGGTGGTGTTGGGCAGTGGAAATCGCTACAGCACAAGCGGTTTGGTGGTTAATGGACCCTGCCTAACGCTATCCCTGCTTCTGACGAAGCGGCAGCAACCTCTCCCTAAGCTCAGATCAGCAGCAGTAAGATGGCGGTCGGCGGGAACGCCCCTTTATAGCCCCTGTGACACCGCAGACAGCAAGCCAATCACTGCAATGCCCTTCTCTAAGATGGTGGGGACCAGGACCTATGTCATCACGCTGCCCACACTCTGCGTTTACCTTCATTGGCTGAGAAGTGGCGCTTTTCGCGTCATTGAAACGCGACTTTGGCGCGAAAGTCGCGTACCGCATGGCCGACCCCGCACAGGGGTCGGATCGGGTTTCATGAAACCCGACTTTGCCAAAAGTTGGCGACTTTTGAAAATGAACGACCCGTTTCGCTCAACCCTACTTATAACCGGTAATGTTATAGTTTTCAAGAAAGGCAGCCAGGCCTTCCTCAAACTTTTTTGGTGAATCAACCATTACGACAACATATGGAAGAGAGATCCATAGTCTCACTGCTCATACAGCAGAGATTCCATACTCTCACTCCTCGTACAATATAAAAATCACCATTTATGATGATTGATTAACCTTTTTCCTCTAGACGTAGACGATGCCCCTTTGTCACCGTCGGAGGCTTAGGATTAAAAAGATAATTAGAAAAATCACCGTACTTCCCCAATACATATCTTTGCATTTTTATAAGATTGCCCCTAAACCATCATTATTCCTGACTGAATAATCCCAAGTTTAATAACTTGTCTTGGTATTGCAGTCCCTTAATAACCTTGGTCACTCTTCTTTGCACTCGCTGTAGTTCAGCTGTGTCCTTCTGTTACCCTGGAGCCCAGAATTGTACACCATATTCTACTAATTGTTGCCGCACTAGTGACTTGTATAGTTGTAACACCATGTTCTTGTCAAGAGCATCTATGCCTCTTTTAGTGCATCCCATGATTTGCCTTGGCAACAGTTGCCTGGCACAGGTCATTAAAGATGAGTTTACACCCAAGTCTTTTTCAGAAACAATTTTTCTCAGTTTGCCATTTAGTACACAAAAGTGCATGACTTTACATTTATTTATATTAATATTCAATTGATATATGTCAACCTATACCTACAGCTTATATAAATCTCACTGTAATATTAAATTATCTTCCACTATGTTGATTACCTTGCAGAGTTTATTAAATTCTGCACATATAGAAATTCTACATGGTATTATTATGTTCTCTACAAGGTCATTAATACATATGTTAAAAAAGAGGGCCCAATACTGACCCCTATGGAACCACACTCTTAACTGTGATCCAATCTGAGTAAGTTCCCTTAATAACCATGTTCTGTTGTTTATCACTGAGCTAGTCGTTAACCTAGTTACACATATTTTCCCCTAGTCCCATTGCTCTTATTTTATATTCCAATCTATTATGTGGCACTATATTTGATGGCACAAATGACTAAAGTGTGGAAACATTTAATTTCTTTAGGCAAGGGTAGAGATGAGCTAATACATACGGCTCCCACCATATTCGGCAAGCTTTAGCGTTTACCGATGAAGCTGCAGTGGGAACCCGGATACCTGGAGCGTTCAGCTGTCCAGCGCTGCAGCTGCATGTGTCGCGGCTAAGTGACAGTCACAGCACATGATGGAGAGCCTGTGTGTTGTGACTGTCACACAGCCGAGACACACGAAGCTGCGGCACCGGACACCTGATTATCGGAGCACTCCAGGTATCCGGGTTCCCTCTGAAGCTTATTCGGCAAGCACTATAGCTTGGGAGCCAAAGATATTCGCTCATGTCTAGACAAGAGTGGCATTGATAACTCTTTAAGGTCTTCCCATGCAAATTTACCACATGTTGGCCAATCTAATGAATAGAAATAAATATTTCAATGGGAATCAGACCATGCTGGTTTAAAATTATTTCCTTCCTAACTAGACAAAGTTTTTTCCAAGGCTTTGTGTTTTGTTATTTAAAGGGCACACCAAATTTACACTATTATACAAGCCGTATACTGACTATTTTACATCGTCTCAAAGTGTCAGCTCTTCAGTGTGGTCTCATGAATAGATATAATAAAATATTTGGAGAATGCAGTGGTCATGTCATTTAATGGTGGATTTTGCATCCATGTGTGATACCATATTTTAAATGTAATGCTGTGATTAACCATAAAAGTTAAATCGTGGAACCCCCGTAACTATTACAGACTCAGGCGCCATGTAATATTTCCAATTGCAAGATCACAACAACTGTGCCAACCATAGATACTGTGCCTTTCTTCAAGAGCATCTTCTACAAAACCCCCTCTGTTGCCTATCTTGATTAATCGACCCCCATTGTATTTTAGATGGCAAGAGCTAAAACCAGGAACTGACAGAAAATATAAGTTAGCATTTTTGCCATGGCTTAGACCCTGTCCTGGTTTCGGCTTATAAATACCGATGCAAAATACTGACCAAAATATTTCCATGTGAAACTGGTCATAACTAATGGTGAGCGAATATACTCCTTACTTGAGATTTCCCGCTCGGGTGTCCTCCGTCTATTTTTTAGTGCTCAGAGTTTTAGTTTTTCTTGCCGCAGCTGAATGATTTACATCTGTTAGCCAGCATAAGTACACGTGTGGATTCCCTAGCAACCAGGCAACCCCCACATGTACTTATGCTGGCTAACAGATGTAAATCATTCAGCAGCGGCAAATAAAAACTAAATCTCCGAGCACTAAAAAATACTCGGAGGACGCCCGAGCGTACTCGAGAAATTTTGAGTAACGATTATATTCGCTCATCACTAGTCATAACCAGAAATTTCAAATTATTGGCAGAATTGCTGTTTTTTTTTTCTTCAGCAATTTCTCATTTTATCAATTTTGAAGTTTTCTAGAAAAGTTGATGATTCAAAAACATATCAATTTTATGTCATTTTCTTTGGTTTCCACATGCTACCTTACCGGCTAAGTCTATGTGCCAAGCTAATTTTAAAATAACTTTTCTTTTATACAATTTTTTTTGTTTCACCTTGATTGGCTTTAAAGAGGTCTTCAAAATGTTTCTTTCTCCATTTTTCTTCTTAAAAGTAAAAAAGTTAGAATAGTTTATCATTCCAGAGCTCCATTAAGGAACCTTTTTTTTTTCTACAAAACTCCCATCTTCTACTTAGCATATACATTTTTTCATGCTTTGCCAACTCGTGTATTATGTTGTTTTTTTTTTACCTGGAAGAAATATTGTAAACACTTAATCTTTTCAGTTTATATCATTTTCACAACATGAGGCTTCTTTTGTAATGTTTCTGTCGACTTTGTTATGTTCCAAACCTTTGCAGAGATGACGACTCTTTCATCTTCATCCAAACTTTGACTTAGAGAAAAATCTTAATTGATGTGATTCATGGCTAGTAATAATTCTAGCAAGTGAGGAGTTTGTGAGAACTGAAACCCATCCACAGACATTCATGTCATCCAGTTCATGTAAGGTGCTAAAAATGACTTCCAATCTATCAAATCAATAAAATTACAATATGCAAGAATCTTAAAGTACTGACAACTAGAGATGAGCGAACCCTTTAAGGTTTCAGTGGGCCAAAAAGCTTCCCAAATAGCTCAAATTAGAGGCAGACACCAGGAAAAGTGTCATCAATGGACCCATCATTTGCGCTATAAATAAATAATAAAATAAAAAAAATCAAGTGGTTTCCCCTGTATTTTTGATAACAGCCAAGCAAAACTGAAAGCTGTGGTTGCAACCCTAAGCTGTCAGCTTTAGCAAGGCTGTTTTTTAAGAATACAGGGGTCCCCATGCTGTTTTTTTTAAATTATTTAAATAAAGTAAATAACTTAAAAAAATGGCGTGGGGTCCTCCAACCATTTTTGACAACGAACGAAGCTAAAGCAGCCAGCTGGGGACTGCTATTCTCAGGCTGGTAAGGGGCCATGGATATTGCCCCCCCCCCCCCAGCCTAAAAATAGCAGCCCTCAGTTGCCCCAGAAAAGGCTTATCTATTAGATTCTTCAAATCTGACGCTTTGCCCGGCTGTTCCTACTTGCCCTGTGGTGGTGGCAAGTGGGGTTCATATTTGTGGGGTTGATGTCACCTTTGTATTGTCCAGTGACATCAAGCACATGGCTTAATAATGGAGTGGCATCTATAATATAATTATTCATTACATAGTGATATTATTATTTTATTATTATTATACATTTTTATAGCGCCATTTATTCCATGGCGCTTTACACATGGAAGGGGCAAATATAGACAAGTACAATAAACATGAGCAAAACAAGGCACACACAATTACAGAGGGAGAGAGGACCCTGCCGGCGAGGGCTCACAGTCTACAGGGGATGGGTGAGGATACACTAGGAGAGGGTAGAGCTGGTCATGCTGTGGTTC
The DNA here is from genome assembly GCF_032444005.1 of Ranitomeya imitator. Taxonomy (NCBI): domain Eukaryota; kingdom Metazoa; phylum Chordata; class Amphibia; order Anura; family Dendrobatidae; genus Ranitomeya; species Ranitomeya imitator. The sequence goes on along the minus strand of NC_091284.1, from coordinate 47,167,230 downwards.
AACAGGCTAAGGATCAGTGCAGGTTGTAGGCTTGTGAGAAGAGGTGGGTCTTCAGGTTGTTTTTGAAGGTTTTTTTAGTAGGCAAGAATCTGATGTGTTGGGGTAGAGAGTTCCAGAGTAAGGGGAAGTACGGGAAAAGTCTTGTATGTGGTTGTGTGAAGAAGAGATAAGAGGGGAGTACAGAAGGAGATCTTGAGAGGATCGAAGGTTGTGTCTGAGTAAGTACCAGGAGACCATGTCACAAATGTATGGTGGAGACAGGTTGTGGATGGCTTTGTATGTCATAGTTTATGTTTTGAACTGGAGCCTCTGGACAATAGGAAGCCAGTGAAGGGCTTAGCAGAGAGGGGAGGTGGGGAATAACGGGGAGTCAGGTGGATTAGTCGGGCAGCAGAGTGTAGCATGATTGGAGAGGTGCCAGAGTGCTAGAGGGGAGGCCAGAGAGTAGGAGGTTGCAGTAGTCAAGGCGGGAGATGATAATAGCGTGCACCAGTATTTTGTGATTTCATGGTCAAGGAATGCACATATCTGGGAAATATTTTTGAGTTTGAGTCTGCAGGAGGAGGCGAGGGCTTGGATATGTGGCTTGAAAGAAAGGGCAGAGTCGAGGATCACCCCGAGGCAACGAGCGTGTTGGACTCGGGAAAGTGAGCAGCCATTGACATTGATGGATAGGTCTCATGGAGGGGCAGAGTGAGATGGGGAAAAGATGATGAATTCTGTTTTGTCCATGTTCAGTTTTAGAAAGCGAGCTGAAAAGAAAGCTGAAACATGATAGTGATATTGTATAAAAAACACACACACAAAATAAATTCCTTTATTTGAAAAAATGACACAGTCTTGTTTATTGACTCTGAATTAAACCATGCTCGTGTCATCGCCCAGTACGCTGAACCCAATGGCCCCTGTAAAAAAAGCTAAAATAATAAATAACCATAATACTCACCTGTCCAAAGTGAAGAGATAATCCGTAATGTCCCACGACTATCCACATTAGTGGACAGCAGGCTCGCTCAGTGATCTCACGGCACTTCTGCTGCACGAGAGCTTCACGATGCTGTAAGTGAGGTCACTGGGGCTCATCAGCTAATGCTGAGACCACTGCAAAATGTTCAGTTTGCCTGATTTTTCTCTTTATAGGTATATTTTTGAGTAAAACGCATATTGTCCTTTTATTTTATAAACTTCTGACAACATGTCTCCGAAGTTCCAAGGAATAAATTTTGTTTGTTTTTTAAGGCAATGAAAAATGCTGAAATCTTTTTTTTAAAAAAAACAGTGCTTTCAGACCTCAAATAATGCAAAGAAAACAAGTTCATAATCATTTAGAAACAACTATACTGATGTTTTAACTCAGGAAGGGTTCAGAAATCAATATTTTGTGGAATAATAATGAGTTTTAATCACAGCTTTCATGCGTCTTGGCATGCTTTCCACCAGTCTTTCACACTGCATCTGGTGCAAAAATTTAAACAGTTCTCCTTTGCTTGTGACTATCCATCTTCCTCTTGATTACATTCCAGAGGTTTTCAATGGGGTTCAGGTCTGGAGATTGGGCTGCCCATGACAGGGTTTTGATGTGGTGGTCTCTTAATTTTTGCCAGAGCTGTATACATAGTTTGGGGTGAGAAATCATGTTGACAGATTCCCTTCAAATGGGGTAGAAGGTAATCTAATGCCAAGCTTCAACTTAAAATGGGGTTGTCAACTTTTGCAAATATATTTTTGTTCTGATCTCCTTTGATCATAAAAGGAATTCCATTGATGATCTGTCATTTAGAAGGGAAGCATAACCTGTCTATTTCCCTATAGCACCACCAAAGGAGATGTGAAGTATTGTAATCAATAGGATGCTTCTGCACAAACAACAAACAAGTCGGGTCCTCCAAACAGAAACTGAAGATTGAAACCTCTCTCTGATTTCTATTCCAGCTGCAAGTTAAAAGTTCTGAATAGTGTCCCTGATTATTATTAGAAAATACAATCATTTCCTAATAGGATATGTTAAAATTAATGATCTACACCAAAAAACGCCTTAACCATTGAAAATGCATATTTATTCAATATTATTGCAGCAATTAATTAGTTAAAGGGAACCTGTCACCTGAATTTGGTGGGACAGGTTCGCGGTCACATGGTCGGGGTTTTCGAGTGTTTGATTCACCCTTTCCTTACCGGCTGGCTGCATGCTGGCCGCAATATTGGGTTGAAGTTCATGCTGTGTCCTCCGTAGTACACACCAGAAGTATCTTGCTGTGTTCCGGGACATAATGCACCGGCGCATGCGCACTAATGCTTTTCGGCTTTGCCCGCAGTTGGGCAAAGCATACTGTGCGTGCGCAAGGCAAGATTGCTTTGCGCAGGTGTGTACTACGGAGGACACAGCATGAACTTCAACTAAATATTGCGGCCAGCATGCAGCCAGCGGGTAAGGAAAGGGTGAATCAAACACCCGAAAACCCCGCCCATATGACTGCAAACCTGTCCCGCCAAATTAAAGTGACAGATTCCCTTTAAGAAGAGTTTGAGTTGACTCTATTTTTCTCAATTAATGTTTAAAATGCCAAAGTAGAGGAAGGTTTCCTAATATAAGACATTAAGGATACACATGCCTGTTTTGTCTGTGCATTACTTTGATTTAAAGTGAAAATGTAAAAAAAAAAGTGACACTTGTCGCACAATCTGTGGGCAGCGTGTACCAGGCACTGGCTGCATGATCTCAGCCATAACTGGCTGAAACCATGACAGGTTAACTTTAAAGGCTCATGCACATGACAGTATTTTCAGTCTGAGTATGATCCAACAAAACATTGGATCTCACTCAGACCAATGTTATTCTATGGGGTCATGCACATGTCCAATTTTTTTCAGTGGACTGAGCTTGTGCATGGAAAAATTGCTGAATGCCCGAGTTTGATCCAATTTTTCGGAACACACACAGACATGCAAGTGAATAGGGTTGAGCGACCTTGACCTTTTTAGAGTCGAGTCGTGTTTCGCGAAACCCGACTATCTTAGAAGTCGAGTCGAGTGGAATCGGCCAATTATCGCGAAAAGTCGGGTATCGCCCGAAACCCGAAACCCAATGCAAGTCAATGGGGGAGCATAGTCGGCAGTGAGTGGAGGCCAGGAAAACACCTACACTGCCCATTTTAATGGCAAAAACATCCATTCTTTTTACTGAAGCTTGTCAATCGTAATTTAGCTTATAATAATTGGAAGGCATTTGAAATTGGGGGTCATTTGGCTAAAGTTGTGGGGGGTAGGGCTGGTTCAAGTAATTAGTGGGCCCAGGAAATCTGGAACGCATCACGGCAGTGGAGCAGGGAGAGGAAAGTATTTCAACTTTGCAAGTGCTGTGATCCTGAGCAAGCAGGGGGGGCCCACTCGTTGGCACTGGCACTGGCACAGGGCCCCTCAAAGTACAGCGGTGTGTTTGAACGGCGGGGGCGCCTCCCACCGGCAGCAACACTTTTGCGTACTATGAGAGGCCCTGTGCCAGTGACGTCGCTTACTAGTATTCCTCCCCCCACCTGATGAAGGAACCTGCACTTTCATCTGCACCTTCCTCTTTGTCCCCGTGTAAGGTGGTATGGTATGCGGCAAGAGGAACCTGACTTTCAGCAGGGTCACAATCTTGCTGTGTAGCGTGCACGGGGAATTTAGCGTTATGGGTCAATGTACCAGCAGACTCATCTATCACTGGCTGGGCAATGGGCAGGATGAGGAGGAAACACAGATATAGGCCCAAAGAATAAAGTGGGCTAAATGCAGTTCAAAATTGGTAACACAGGACTAACCAGGGGGCATTGCAGTGGAGTACAACTGGAATGAGAGGCTGACACAGAGAGTAGGCCCAAATCAGTAAGTAGTCGAAATGCAGTTCAAAATTGGCAACCGTAGTAAACAGGCGGCATAGCTTTGTTCAGTGGAGGAGAACAGCAAGGAGTGGCAGACACCGATAGTAGGCCCAAACCCAACTAGTAGGCCAAATGCAGTCTAACATTAACAACTACTTAACGAGAGCCTGAAAATGGAATTTCAGGACAGGAAACCAGGAGAACAGCAAGGAGTGGCAGACACCGATAGTAGGCCCCAACCCAACTAGTACGCCAAATGCAGTTGTTCCATTTAACCACAATTTAATGAGAGCCTGAACATAGAAGCTCAGGAAAAGCAACCTGGAGAACACCTTGTAGTGTAACACACCATCTCTCTACACCCCATACCCAATTTGTAGGCCTAATGCAGTGTAGTTTCCAACAACTACTAAACGAGAGCAGGAAGATCGAAGCAATGGCGAGGAAACCTGGGGAACACCTTGGAGTAGAACACACCATCTCTCTACACCCCATACCCAATTTGTAGGCCTAATGCACTGTAGTTTCCAACAACTACTAAACGAGAGCATTAAGATCGCAGCAATGGCGAGGAAACCTGGGGAACACCTTGGAGTGGAACACACCATCTCTCTACACCCCATACCCAATTTGTAGGCCTAATGCACTGTAGTTTCCAACAACTACTAAACGAGAGCAGGAAGATCGAAGCAATGGAGAGGAAACCTGGGGAACACCTTGGAGTGTAACACACCGTCTCTCTACACCCCATACCCAATTTGTAGGCCTAATGCACTGTAGTTTCCAACAACTACTAAACGAGAGTCGGAAGACCGAAGCAATGTGGATGAAACCTGGGGAACACCTTGGAGTGTAACACACCATCTCTCTACACCCCATACCCAATTTGTAGGCCTAATGCAGCGTAGTTTCCAACAACTACTAAACGAGAGCATTAAGATCAAACCAGGGATTCAAGCTTCAGGAGGCTAATTTGCATATTCCAGGTGCCTTCTGGGAGAAGCGAAGTCTCCCTAAGCTAGAAGATCGTTGGGTACAGCCGGGACCAGCTGCTTCGAAAGCATCACCAAACCAGGGATTCAAGCTTCAGGAGGCTAATTTGCATATTCCAGGTGCCTTCTGGGAGAAGCGAAGTCTCCCTAAGCTAGAAGATCGTTGGGTACAGCCGGGACCAGCTGCTTCGAAAGCATCACCAAACCAGGGATTCAAGCTTCAGGAGGCTAATTTGCATATTCCAGGTGCCTTCTGGGAGAAGCGAAGTCTCCCTAAGCTAGAAGATCGTTGGGTACAGCCGGGACCAGCTGCTTCGAAAGCATCACCAAACCAGGGATTCAAGCTTCAGGAGGCTAATTTGCATATTCCAGGTGCCTTCTGGGAGAAACGAAGTCTCCCTAAGCTAGATCGTTGGGTACAGCCGGGACCAGCTGCTTCGAAAGCATCACCAAACCAGGGATTCAAGCTTCAGGAGGCTAATTTGCATATTCCAGGTGCCTTCTGGGAGAAGCGAAGTCTCCCTAAGCTAGAAGATCGTTGGGTACAGCCGGGACCAGCTGCTTCGAAAGCATCACCAAACCAGGGATTCAAGCTTCAGGAGGCTAATTTGCATATTCCAGGTGCCTTCTGGGAGAAGCGAAGTCTCCCTAAGCTAGAAGATCGTTGGGTACAGCCGGGACCAGCTGCTTCGAAAGCATCACCAAACCAGGGATTCAAGCTTCAGGAGGCTAATTTGCATATTCCAGGTGCCTTCTGGGAGAAGCGAAGTCTCCCTAAGCTAGAAGATCGTTGGGTACAGCCGGGACCAGCTGCTTCGAAAGCATCACCAAACCAGGGATTCAAGCTTCAGGAGGCTAATTTGCATATTCCAGGTGCCTTCTGGGAGAAGCGAAGTCTCCCTAAGCTAGAAGATCGTTGGGTACAGCCGGGACCAGCTGCTTCGAAAGCATCACCAAACCAGGGATTCAAGCTTCAGGAGGCTAATTTGCATATTCCAGGTGCCTTCTGGGAGAAGCGAAGTCTCCCTAAGCTAGAAGATCGTTGGGTACAGCCGGGACCAGCTGCTTCGAAAGCATCACCAAACCAGGGATTCAAGCTTCAGGAGGCTAATTTGCATATTCCAGGTGCCTTCTGGGAGAATCGAAGTCTCCCTAAGCTAGAAGATCGTTGGGTACAGCCGGGACCAGCTGCTTCGAAAGCATCACCAAACCAGGGATTCAAGCTTCAGGAGGCTAATTTGCATATTCCAGGTGCCTTCTGGGAGAAGCAAAGTCTCCCTAAGCTAGAAGATCGTTGGGTACAGCCGGGACCAGCTGCTTCGAAAGCATCACCAAACCAGGGATTCAAGCTTCAGGAGGCTAATTTGCATATTCCAGGTGCCTTCTGGGAGAAGCGAAGTCTCCCTAAGCTAGAAGATCGTTGGGTACAGCCGGGACCAGCTGCTTCGAAAGCATCACCAAACCAGGGATTCAAGCTTCAGGAGGCTAATTTGCATATTCCAGGTGCCTTCTGGGAGAAGCGAAGTCTCCCTAAGCTAGAAGATCGTTGGGTACAGCCGGGACCAGCTGCTTCGAAAGCATCACCAAACCAGGGATTCAAGCTTCAGGAGGCTAATTTGCATATTCCAGGTGCCTTCTGGGAGAAGCGAAGTCTCCCTAAGCTAGAAGATCGTTGGGTACAGCCGGGACCAGCTGCTTCGAAAGCATCACCAAACCAGGGATTCAAGCTTCAGGAGGCTAATTTGCATATTCCAGGTGCCTTCTGGGAGAAGCGAAGTCTCCCTAAGCTAGAAGATCGTTGGGTACAGCCGGGACCAGCTGCTTCGAAAGCATCACCAAACCAGGGATTCAAGCTTCAGGAGGCTAATTTGCATATTCCAGGTGCCTTCTGGGAGAAGCGAAGTCTCCCTAAGCTAGAAGATCGTTGGGTACAGCCGGGACCAGCTGCTTCGAAAGCATCACCAAACCAGGGATTCAAGCTTCAGGAGGCTAATTTGCATATTCCAGGTGCCTTCTGGGAGAAGCGAAGTCTCCCTAAGCTAGAAGATCGTTGGGTACAGCCGGGACCAGCTGCTTCGAAAGCATCACCAAACCAGGGATTCAAGCTTCAGGAGGCTAATTTGCATATTCCAGGTGCCTTCTGGGAGAATCGAAGTCTCCCTAAGCTAGAAGATCGTTGGGTACAGCCGGGACCAGCTGCTTCGAAAGCATCACCAAACCAGGGATTCAAGCTTCAGGAGGCTAATTTGCATATTCCAGGTGCCTTCTGGGAGAAGCAAAGTCTCCCTAAGCTAGAAGATCGTTGGGTACAGCCGGGACCAGCTGCTTCGAAAGCATCACCAAACCAGGGATTCAAGCTTCAGGAGGCTAATTTGCATATTCCAGGTGCCTTCTGGGAGAAGCGAAGTCTCCCTAAGCTAGAAGATCGTTGGGTACAGCCGGGACCAGCTGCTTCGAAAGCATCACCAAACCAGGGATTCAAGCTTCAGGAGGCTAATTTGCATATTCCAGGTGCCTTCTGGGAGAAGCGAAGTCTCCCTAAGCTAGAAGATCGTTGGGTACAGCCGGGACCAGCTGCTTCGAAAGCATCACCAAACCAGGGATTCAAGCTTCAGGAGGCTAATTTGCATATTCCAGGTGCCTTCTGGGAGAAGCGAAGTCTCCCTAAGCTAGAAGATCGTTGGGTACAGCCGGGACCAGCTGCTTCGAAAGCATCACCAAACCAGGGATTCAAGCTTCAGGAGGCTAATTTGCATATTCCAGGTGCCTTCTGGGAGAAGCGAAGTCTCCCTAAGCTAGAAGATCGTTGGGTACAGCCGGGACCAGCTGCTTCGAAAGCATCACCAAACCAGGGATTCAAGCTTCAGGAGGCTAATTTGCATATTCCAGGTGCCTTCTGGGAGAAGCGAAGTCTCCCTAAGCTAGAAGATCGTTGGGTACAGCCGGGACCAGCTGCTTCGAAAGCATCACCAAACCAGGGATTCAAGCTTCAGGAGGCTAATTTGCATATTCCAGGTGCCTTCTGGGAGAAGCGAAGTCTCCCTAAGCTAGAAGATCGTTGGGTACAGCCGGGACCAGCTGCTTCGAAAGCATCACCAAACCAGGGATTCAAGCTTCAGGAGGCTAATTTGCATATTCCAGGTGCCTTCTGGGAGAAGCGAAGTCTCCCTAAGCTAGAAGATCGTTGGGTACAGCCGGGACCAGCTGCTTCGAAAGCATCACCAAACCAGGGATTCAAGCTTCAGGAGGCTAATTTGCATATTCCAGGTGCCTTCTGGGAGAAGCGAAGTCTCCCTAAGCTAGAAGATCGTTGGGTACAGCCGGGACCAGCTGCTTCGAAAGCATCACCAAACCAGGGATTCAAGCTTCAGGAGGCTAATTTGCATATTCCAGGTGCCTTCTGGGAGAAGCGAAGTCTCCCTAAGCTAGAAGATCGTTGGGTACAGCCGGGACCAGCTGCTTCGAAAGCATCACCAAACCAGGGATTCAAGCTTCAGGAGGCTAATTTGCATATTCCAGGTGCCTTCTGGGAGAAGCGAAGTCTCCCTAAGCTAGAAGATCGTTGGGTACAGCCGGGACCAGCTGCTTCGAAAGCATCACCAAACCAGGGATTCAAGCTTCAGGAGGCTAATTTGCATATTCCAGGTGCCTTCTGGGAGAAGCGAAGTCTCCCTAAGCTAGAAGATCGTTGGGTACAGCCGGGACCAGCTGCTTCGAAAGCATCACCAAACCAGGGATTCAAGCTTCAGGAGGCTAATTTGCATATTCCAGGTGCCTTCTGGGAGAAGCGAAGTCTCCCTAAGCTAGAAGATCGTTGGGTACAGCCGGGACCAGCTGCTTCGAAAGCATCACCAAACCAGGGATTCAAGCTTCAGGAGGCTAATTTGCATATTCCAGGTGCCTTCTGGGAGAAGCGAAGTCTCCCTAAGCTAGAAGATCGTTGGGTACAGCCGGGACCAGCTGCTTCGAAAGCATCACCAAACCAGGGATTCAAGCTTCAGGAGGCTAATTTGCATATTCCAGGTGCCTTCTGGGAGAAGCGAAGTCTCCCTAAGCTAGAAGATCGTTGGGTACAGCCGGGACCAGCTGCTTCGAAAGCATCACCAAACCGCGCGCCGTGCCTGTAGGACATTATTGCAAGAGAGCTTGGCTGAGTAGATTACACAAGAAGGAAAACACACAGCAAGTCAGCAGGATCTAGGAGCAACATGGCAGATGTGACAACCTACATGGTGAGCTGCAGCATGTGCTACATGTTCACAGATCGACCAGAAGAAGAATCCAATTTCACCTGTCAGAAGTGTAGACTAGTGGCCCTTTTAGAAGAAAAGGTGCGGGGTCTGGAAGAAAGAATAGCAACTTTGAAACTCATCAAAGAGAATGAAGACTTTCTAGACAGAACAGAAGCATCTCTACTGGTCACAGAAGGTGCAAAAAGTGTCAGAGAACCTCCAAAAGCAGATGAGTGGAAGCATGTGACCAAAAGAAGCAAGAAGACCATGGAGAAATCACCAACCACACAACTGAAGAACCGATATCAAATCTTTGTAGAGGATGAAGATGGCACACCTAAGAATGAAGCAATACCAGCAAGCAAAAAAGAAAAGGGCACACAGCAACAAGTGACAGCAAAAAGTACAGCCAAGAAGCAACGAAGAGTGGTGGTGGTGGGAGACTCACTACTGAGAGGCACCGAAGCAGCCATCTGCAGACCGGACATAACTGCAAGAGAAGTATGCTGCCTTCCAGGTGCGATGATCAAGGATGTGACCGATAGGATACCAAAGCTCTTCAGCTCCAAGGACGTCCACCCATTTCTTCTGATACATGTTGGCACCAATGACACGGCAAGGAAGGACCTACCGACAATCTGCAAGGACTTTGAAGAGTTGGGGAAGAAAGTAAAGGAACTGGATGCACAGGTAGTTTTTTCTTCTATCCTTCCAGTAGACGGGCATGGCACCAGGAGATGGAACAGGATCCTTGATGCAAACAACTGGCTAAGACGATGGTGCAGACAACAAGGATTTGGATTCCTGGACCACGGTGTGAATTACTGGTATGATGGACTCCTCGCCAGAGACGGACTACACCTCAACAAACCTGGGAAACACACATTCGCCAGAAGACTCGCTACACTCATCAGGAGGGCGTTAAACTAGAAGAAGAGGGGACGGGAAGAAAAACATTAGACTCGAACAAAGACGACCCAGGAAAACATACTCAGAAGGGAGGTAAGAACATTTCTAAAACAATCCACAGTGAGGAGATTGGAACAAAACAAAATCCTCTAAACTGCATGCTCGCAAACGCCAGAAGCCTGACAAACAAGATGGAAGAACTAGAAGCAGAAATATCTACAGGTAACTTTGACATAGTGGGAATAACCGAGACATGGTTAGATGAAAGCTATGACTGGGCAGTTAACTTACAGGGTTACAGTCTGTTTAGAAAGGATCGTAAAAATCGGAGAGGAGGAGGGGTTTGTCTCTATGTAAAGTCTTGTCTAAAGTCCACTTTAAGGGAGGATATTAGCGAAGGGAATGAGGATGTCGAGTCCATATGGGTCGAAATTCATGGAGGGAAAAATGGTAACAAAATTCTCATTGGGGTCTGTTACAAACCCCCAAATATAACAGAAACCATGGAAAGTCTACTTCTAAAGCAGATAGATGAAGCTGCAACCCATAATGAGGTCCTGGTTATGGGGGACTTTAACTACCCGGATATTAACTGGGAAACAGAAACCTGTGAAACCCATAAAGGCAACAGGTTTCTGCTAATAACCAAGAAAAATTATCTTTCACAATTGGTGCAGAATCCAACCAGAGGAGCAGCACTTTTAGACCTAATACTATCTAATAGACCTGACAGAATAACAAATCTGCAGGTGGTTGGGCATTTAGGAAATAGCGACCACAATATTGTGCAGTTTCACCTGTCTTTCACTAGGGGGACTTGTCAGGGAGTCACAAAAACATTGAACTTTAGGAAGGCAAAGTTTGAACAGCTTAGAGATGCCCTTAATCTGGTAGACTGGGACAATATCCTCAGAAATGAGAATACAGATAATAAATGGGAAATGTTTAAGAACATCCTAAATAGGCAGTGTAAGCGGTTTATACCTTGTGGGAATAAAAGGACTAGAAATAGGAAAAACCCAATGTGGCTAAACAAAGAAGTAAGACAGGCAATTAACAGTAAAAAGAAAGCATTTGCACTACTAAAGCAGGATGGCACCATTGAAGCTCTAAAAAACTATAGGGAGAAAAATACTTTATCTAAAAAACTAATTAAAGCTGCCAAAAAGGAAACAGAGAAGCACATTGCTAAGGAGAGTAAAACTAATCCCAAACTGTTCTTCAACTATATCAATAGTAAAAGAATAAAAACTGAAAATGTAGGCCCCTTAAAAAATAGTGAGGAAAGAATGGTTGTAGATGACGAGGAAAAAGCTAACATATTAAACACCTTCTTCTCCACGGTATTCACGGTGGAAAATGAAATGCTAGGTGAAATCCCAAGAAACAATGAAAACCCTATATTAAGGGTCACCAATCTAACCCAAGAAGAGGTGCGAAACCGGCTAAATAAGATTAAAATAGATAAATCTCCGGGTCCGGATGGCATACACCCACGAGTACTAAGAGAACTAAGTAATGTAATAGATAAACCATTATTTCTTATTTTTAGTGACTCTATAGCGACAGGGTCTGTTCCGCAGGACTGGCGCATAGCAAATGTGGTGCCAATATTCAAAAAGGGCTCTAAAAGTGAACCTGGAAATTATAGGCCAGTAAGTCTAACCTCTATTGTTGGTAAAATATTTGAAGGGTTTCTGAGGGATGTTATTCTGGATTATCTCAATGAGAATAACTGTTTAACTCCATATCAGCATGGGTTTATGAGAAATCGCTCCTGTCAAACCAATCTAATCAGTTTTTATGAAGAGGTAAGCTATAGACTGGACCACGGTGAGTCATTGGACGTGGTATATCTCGATTTTTCCCAAAGCGTTTGATACCGTGCCGCACAAGAGGTTGGTACACAAAATGAGAATGCTTGGTCTGGGGGAAAATGTGTGTAAATGGGTTAGTAACTGGCTTAGTGATAGAAAGCAGAGGGTGGTTATAAATGGTATAGTCTCTAACTGGGTCGCTGTGACCAGTGGGGTACCGCAGGGGTCAGTATTGGGACCTGTTCTCTTCAACATATTCATTAATGATCTGGTAGAAGGTTTACACAGTAAAATATCGATATTTGCAGATGATACAAAACTATGTAAAGCAGTTAATACAAGAGAAGATAGTATTCTGCTACAGATGGATCTGGATAAGTTGGAAACTTGGGCTGAAAGGTGGCAGATGAGGTTTAACAATGATAAATGTAAGGTTATACACATGGGAAGAGGGAATCAATATCACCATTACACACTGAACGGGAAACCACTGGGTAAATCTGACAGGGAGAAGGACTTGGGGATCCTAGTTAATGATAAACTTACCTGGAGCAGCCAGTGCCAGGCAGCAGCTGCCAAGGCAAACAGGATCATGGGGTGCATTAAAAGAGGTCTGGATACACATGATGAGAGCATTATACTGCCTCTGTACAAATCCCTAGTTAGACCGCACATGGAGTACTGTGTCCAGTTTTGGGCACCGGTGCTCAGGAAGGATATAATGGAACTAGAGAGAGTACAAAGGAGGGCAACAAAATTAATAAAGGGGATGGGAGAACTACAATACCCAGATAGATTAGCGAAATTAGGATTATTTAGTCTAGAAAAAAGACGACTGAGGGGCGATCTAATAACCATGTATAAGTATATAAGGGGACAATACAAATATCTCGCTGAGGATCTGTTTATACCAAGGAAGGTGACGGGCACAAGGGGGCATTCTTTGCGTCTGGAGGAGAGAAGGTTTTTCCACCAACATAGAAGAGGATTCTTTACTGTTAGGGCAGTGAGAATCTGGAATTGCTTGCCTAAGGAGGTGGTGATGGCGAACTCAGTCGAGGGGTTCAAGAGAGGCCTGGATGTCTTCCTGGAGCAGAACAATATTGTATCATACAATTATTAGGTTCTGTAGAAGGACGTAGATCTGGGTATTTATTATGATGGAATATAGGCTGAACTGGATGGACAAATGTCTTTTTTCGGCCTTACTAACTATGTTACTATGTTACTATGTTAAGATCGAAGCAATGGCGAGGAAACCTGGGGAACACCTTGGAGTGTAACACACCGTCTCTCTACACCCCATACCCAATTTGTAGGCCTAATGCAGTGTAGTTTTCAACAACTACTAAACGAGAGTCGGAAGACCGAAGCAATGTGGATGAAACCTGGGGAACACCTTGGAGTGTAACACACCATCTCTCTACACCCCATACCCAATTTGTAGGCCTAATGCACTGTAGTTTCCAACAACTACTAAACGAGAGCAGGAAGATTGAAGCAATGGAGAGGAAACCTGGGGAACATCTTGGAGTGTAACACACCATCTCTCTACACCCCCTACCCAATTTGTAGGCCTAATGCAGTGTAGTTTCCAACAACTACTAAACGAGAGCAGGAAGATCGAAGCAATGGTGAGGAACCTGGGGAACACCTTGGAGTGGAACACACCATCTCTCTACACCCCATACCCAATTTGTAGGCCTAATGCACTGTAGTTTCCAACAACTACTAAACGAGAGCATTAAGATCGCAGCAATGGCGAGGAAACCTGGGGAACACCTTGGAGTGGAATACACCATCTCTCTACACCCCATACCCAATTTGTAGGCCTAATGCACTGTAGTTTCCAACAACTACTAAACGAGAGTCGGAAGACCGAAGCAATGTGGATGAAACCTGGGGAACACCTTGGAGTGGAATACACCATCTCTCTACACCCCATACCCAATTTGTAGGCCTAATGCACTGTAGTTTCCAACAACTACTAAACGAGAGCATTAAGATCGCAGCAATGGCGAGGAAACCTGGGGAACACCTTGGAGTGGAACACACCATCTCTACACTCCAGACCCAACTTGTAGGCTGAATGCAGTGTTGTTTTCAACAACTACTTAAGAAGAGCCTGAAGATCAAAGCTCAGAAAAGGCAACCCGGGGAACACCTTGGAGCGGCAGACACTGGTAGTAGGCTGTAAACCCCAAATTTTGGTCAATGGAGTTTATGAAATGTTCCAGGGGTACACAGGCAGCATTGGTGTGGTAAGCGGAGGACAATTTATATTTGGGACTGCAGACAGACTTTGTAGGCTGTCCCCTGTGGACCATGCATCCACAACATTAACCCAGTGCGCCGTAATGGACATCTAACCTTTCGTGGACATGCCTACTGGTCCATGCATCTGTTGTCATGTGCACCATTCTACTATTAGATAGCCAGAGAGCATGGACAATGCAGATTTTTACATGATGCTGCAGTGCTGGGATGGCTTTTCTCGCAAAAGAAGTGACGACTGGGTAGCTCTTACCGTGGTACAGCGTAGTCCATCTGGGCTTTATAATTGTAAAATAGAGAATAAAAATTGGCTGTATGCACTTTAAAATAGGTTACAGGGGTACACGGGCGGCAGTGGTCTGGTCAGTGTAGTAGTAGTAGAAAGAAGGGACTGCAGACAGGCTTCGAAGGCCTAACATAACAAAATTGGGCTGTTGGCAATTTAAAATTGGTTCCAGGGGTACACGGGCAGCAGTACAATGGTCAGTGGAGGCCTAGTGGAAGGAGGGACCGCAGACAGGCTTCGAAGGCCTAACATAACAAAAATAGGGGTGCAGGCAATTTAACATTGGTTCCAGGGGTACACGGGCAGCAGTGGTCTGGTCAGTGTAGTAGTAGTAGAAAGAAGGGACTGCAGACAGGCTTCGAAGGCCTAACATAACAAAATTGGGCTGTTGGCAATTTAAAATTGGTTCCAGGGGTACACGGGCAGCAGTACAATGGTCAGTGGAGGACTAGTGGAAGGAGGGACCGCAGACAGGCTTCGAAGGCCTAACATAACAAAAATAGGGGTGCAGGCAATTTAACATTGGTTCCAGGGGTACACGGGCAGCAGTGGTCTGGTCAGTGTAGTAGTAGTAGAAAGAAGGGACTGCAGACAGGCTTCGAAGGCCTAACATAACAAAATTGGGCTGTTGGCAATTTAAAATTGGTTCCAGGGGTACACGGGCAGCAGTACAATGGTCAGTGGAGGCCTAGTGGAAGGAGGGACCGCAGACAGGCTTCGAAGGCCTAACATAACAAAAATGTCAATACAATGGTATTGTCAGTGCCAGGCATTGAAGGATGTCAGTGCATAGACTAAACATTGGTGGAGCTGTGAGAGATAATTTTGCAAGTGGTAGAGCACTGTTTGAGCTGGGGGGGGGAACTGTCTTGTGGCCGGCGGTACAGGCCCAGGGCCCCTCATATTACAACGGTGTGTCTGACGTTGGGTGCGCACCACCACCGC
Organism: Ranitomeya imitator; assembly: GCF_032444005.1. Taxonomy (NCBI): domain Eukaryota; kingdom Metazoa; phylum Chordata; class Amphibia; order Anura; family Dendrobatidae; genus Ranitomeya; species Ranitomeya imitator. Next base: position 47,151,915 of record NC_091284.1, on the reverse strand, counting down.
CAGAGACACTTTATTGTACTGTGAGGGACCCAGTGGCAGTGCCGTCGACCAAAAGCGGGCACACCCACCTCTTCAGAAAAAAAACAGCACTCTCACGGGTGCTGGCGCCAAGTGGCGATACCACGGCCCCGTGTGGGGAGTTTGGCCATTTAGGGAGGTGTAAACATGTCGTATGCTGGACAATCAGGTGCAGCAAATTACGATATTGGAAAAGTCATTCATAATAGTCTACAGGCAAGACCTTTTCATAGGAAAGCTAGGTGTCAGCCGGGCAAGGTGGGGCAAAAGATTTCGAAATCCAGTTGTGGTTCATTTTAATGAAGGTTTGATCATCTACATTTTGGGTAGCCAGACGAGTCCTTTTTTCTGTTAGTATTGAACCTGCAGCACTGAATACTTTTTCTGATAGGACACTAGCTGCCGGGCAAGCAAGCTCCTGCAATGCATATTCTGCCAATTCTGGCCAGGTGTCTAATTTGGATGCCCAGTAATCAAATGGGAATGACGGTTGAGGGAGAACGTCGATAAGCGATGAAAAATAGTTTGTAACCATACTGGACAAATGTTGTCTCCTTTCACTTTGAATTGATGCTGCAGTACCTGTCCTGTCTGCGGTCATAGCAAAATCACTCCACAACCTGGTCAGAAAACCCCTCTGGCCAACGCCACTTCTGATTTCTGCCCCTCTAACACCTCTGGTCTGCTGGCCCCTGCAGCTCGTGTGAGAACGATCACGGGCGCTGTGTGCAGGGAATGCCAGAAGCAAACGGTCAACAAGAGTTGATTGTTTGGTTGCTAATTAGAGTTGAGCGACCTTGACCTTTTTAGAGTCGAGCCGGGTTTCGCGAAACCCGACTATCTCAAAAGTCGGGTCGAGTGAAATCGGCCGTTTATGACGTAAAGTCGGGATCGACCGAAACACGAAACCCAATGCAAGTCAATGGGGCAGCATAGTCGGCAGTGAGTGGGGGCCAGGAAAACACCTAGAGTGCCCATTTTAATGTCAAAACCATCCATTCTTCTTAATGAAGCTTGTCAAGCGTAATTTACCTTATAATAATTGGAAGGCATTTGAAATTGGGGGTCATTTGGCTAAAGTTGTGGTGGGTAGGGCTGGTTCAAGTAATTAGTGGGCCCAGGAAATCTGGACCACGCCACGGCAGTGGAGCAGGGAGAGGTAAGTATTTCAACTTTGCAAGTGCTGTGAACCTGAGCAAGCAGGGGGGGCCCACTCGTTTGCATTGGCACTGGCACAGGGCCCTTCAAAGTACAGCGGTGTGTTTGCATGGCGGGGGCGCCTCCCACCGGCAGCAACACTTTTGCGTACTATGAGAGGCCCTGTGCCAGTGACGTCGCCAATAAGTATTCCTCCCCCCACCTGATGAAGGAACCTGCACTTTCATCTGCACCTTCCTCTTTGTCCCCGTGTAAGGTGGTATGGTATGCGGGAAGAGCAACCTGACTTTCAGCAGGGTCACAATGTTGTTGTGTAGCGTGCACGGGGAATGTTGCGTTATGGGTCAATGTACCAGCAGACTCATCTATCACTGGCTGGGCAATGGGCAGGATGAGGAGGAAACACAGATATAGGCCTAAAGAATAAAGTTGGCTAAATGCAGTTCAAAATTGGTAACACAGGAATAACCAGGGGGCATTGCAGTGGAGGACAACTGGAATGAGAGGCTGACACAGAGAGTAGGCCCAAATCAGTAAGTAGTCGAAATGCAGTTCAAAATTGGCAACCGTAGTAAACAGGCGGCACAGCTTTGTTCAGTGGAGGAGAACAGCAAGGAGTGGCAGACACCGATAGTAGGCCCCAACCCAACTAGTAGGCCAAATGCAGTCTAACATTAACAACTACTTAACGAGCGCCTGAAAACGGAATTTCAGGACAGGAAACCAGGAGAACAGCAAGGAGCGGCAGACACTGTTAGTAGGCCCCAAACCAACTAGTACGCCAAATGCAGTTGTTCCATTTAACCACAATTTAACGAGAGCCTGAAGATAGAAGCTCAGGAAAGGCAACCTGGAGAACACCTTGGAGTGGAACACACCATCTCTCTCCACCCCATACCCATTTTGTAGGCCTAATGCAATGTAGTTTTCTACAACTACTAAACGAGAGTCGGAAGACCGAAGCAATGGCAAGGAAACCTGGGGAACACCTTGGAGTGTAACACACCATCTCTCTCCACCCGATACCCATTTTGTAGGCCTAATGCAGTGTAGTTTTCTACAACTACTAAACGAGAGTCGGAAGATCGAAGCAATGGCGAGGAAACCTGGAGAACACCTTGGAGTGTAACACACCATCTCTCTCCACCCCATAGCCAATTTGGAGGCCTAATGCAGTGTAGTTTCCAACAACTACTAAACGAGAGCATTAAGATCGAAGCTCTGGAAAGGCAACCTGGAGAACACCTTGGAGTGGAACACACCATCTCTCTCCACCCGATACCCATTTTGTAGGCCTAATGCAGTGTAGTTTTGTACAACTACTAAACGAGATTCGGAAGACCAAAGCAATGGCAAGGAAACCTGGGGAACACCTTGGAGTGTAACACACCATCTCTCTCCACCCGATACCCATTTTGTAGGCCTAATGCAGTGTAGTTTTGTACAACTACTAAACGAGAGTCTGAAGACCGAAGCAATGGCAAGGAAACCTGGGGAACACCTTGGAGTGTAACACACCATCTCTCTCCACCCGATACCCATTTTGTAGGCCTAATGCAGTGTAGTTTTCTACAACTACTAAACGAGAGTCGGAAGACCGAAGCAATGGCAAGGAAACCTGGGGAACACCTTGGAGTGTAACACACCATCTCTCTCCAACCGATACCCATTTTGTAGGCCTAATGCAGTGTAGTTTTCTACAATTACTAAACGAGAGTCTGAAGACCGAAGCAATGGCAAGGAAACCTGGGGAACACCTTGGAGTGTAACACACCATCTCTCTCCACCCGATACCCATTTTGTAGGCCTAATGCAGTGTAGTTTTCTACAACTACTAAACGAGAGTCGGAAGACCGAAGCAATGGCAAGGAAACCTGGGGAACACCTTGGATTGTAACATACCATCTCTCTCCACCCGATACCCATTTTGTAGGCCTAATGCAGTGTAGTTTTGTACAACTACTAAACGAGAGTCGGAAGACCAAAGCAATGGCAAGGAAACCTGGGGAACACCTTGGAGTGTAACACACCATCTCTCTCCACCCGATACCCATTTTGTAGGCCTAATGCAGTGTAGTTTTCTACAACTACTAAACGAGAGTCGGAAGACCGAAGCAATGGCAAGGAAACCTGGGGAACACCTTGGAGTGTAACACACCATCTCTCTCCACCCGATACCCATTTTGTAGGCCTAATGCAGTGTAGTTTTCTACAACTACTAAACGAGAGTCGGAAGACCGAAGCAATGGCAAGGAAACCTGGGGAACACCTTGGAGTGTAACACACCATCTCTCTCCACCCGATACCCATTTTGTAGGCCTAATGCAGTGTAGTTTTGTACAACTACTAAACGAGAGTCTGAAGACCGAAGCAATGGCAAGGAAACCTGGGGAACACCTTGGAGTGTAACACACCATCTCTCTCCACCCGATACCCATTTTGTAGGCCTAATGCAGTGTAGTTTTCTACAACTACTAAATGAGAGTCGGAAGACCGAAGCAATGGCAAGGAAACCTGGGGAACACCTTGGAGTGTAACACACCATCTCTCTCCACCCCATACCCAATTTGTAGGCCTAATGCAGCCTACTTTCCGACAACTACTAAACTAGAGCATGAAGATCGAAGCTCAGGAAAGGCTACCTGGGGAACTCCTTGGAGTGTAACACACCCTCTCTCTACACCACGGAAGGGCTGATTCTTAGGAAGGAAGGCTGTCGGAAAGAAGCAGGGCGCGTCCGAGGGTGATTATATTCTTATTAGGTATATACTCACCCTCGGACGCGCCCTGCTTCTTTATTTGTAATGAATGTTTATTTGCAATGTGGTTTTGACTTACTCAATTTTTTTGGTAAATAATGATTTTATTATTTTCATTGTTTTGCATCTTCTTGGCAATAATATAAAGAAGACGCGACAGGGCAACACTCGGTCGATGCCATATCTGTGTTTTAAATTGAAAAAAACTTTCAGTTAACTACTTGCAGGAGAAAGTTATTGTAGCTGGTGGCCATTTTTAGTACTGTACCAGATTTTTGTTGTATGTGTTTGTTTTTAATGTTAAAATGTCTGCATTTGATATCTCTCCAGTATTTTCTTTTTTATAAGCAAAATACTTATTTTTATATTTTCTGATGTTGGTTCAAGGGGTACACGGGCAGCAGTAGACAGGTCAGTGGAGGCCTAGTCGAAGGAGGGACCGCAGACAGGCATCGAAGGCCTAAAATAAAAAAATTGGGCTGGCTGTAGGCAATTGTAAATTGGTTCCAGGGGTACACGGGCAGCAGTGGTGTGGTCAGTAGAGGCCTAGTGGAAGGAGTGACCGCAAACAGGCATCGAAGGCCTAACATAATAACAGATGGCTGTAGGCAATTTAAAATTGGTTCCAGGGGAACACGGGCAGCAGTGGCCTGGTCTGTGTAGTAGTCGTGGAAAGAATGGGCCGCAGACAGGCTTCGAAGGCCTAACATAACAAAAATTGGGATGTAGGCAATTTACAATTGGTTCCAGGGGAACACGGACAGCAGTAGACAGGTCAGTGGAGGCCTAGTGGAAGGAGGGACCGCAGACAGGCTTCGAAGGCCTAACATAATAAATTGGGCTTGCTGTCGGCAATTTTAAATTGGTTCCAGGGGAACACGGGCGGCAGTAGCCAGGTCAGTGTAGTAGTAGTGGAAAGAACGGGCCGCAGACAGGCTTCGAAGGCCTAACATAACAAAAATTGGGCTGTAGGCAATTTAAAATTGGTTCCAGGGGAACACGGGCAGCAGTAGACAGGTCAGTGGAGGCCTAGTGGAAGGAGGGACCGCAGACAGGCTTCGAAGCCCTAACATAATAAATTGGGCTTGCTGTCGGCAATTTTAAATTGGTTCCAGGGGAACACGGGCAGCAGTGGCCTGGTCAGTGTAGTAGTAGTGGAAAGAACGGGCCGCAGACAGGCTTCGAAGGCCTAACATAACAAAAATTGGGCTGTAGGCAATTTAAAATTGGTTCCAGGGGAACACGGGCAGCAGTAGACAGGTCAGTGGAGGCCTAGTGGAAGGAGCGACCGCAGACAGGCTTCGAAGCCCTAACATAATAAATTGGGCTTGCTGTCGGCAATTTTAAATTGGTTCCAGGGGAACACGGGCAGCAGTGGCCTGGTCAGTGTAGTAGTAGTGGAAAGAACGGGCCGCAGACAGGCTTCGAAGGCCTAACATAACAAAAATTGGGATGTAGGCAATTTACAATTGGTTCCAGGGGAACACGGACAGCAGTAGACAGGTCAGTGGAGGCCTAGTGGAAGGAGGGACCGCAGACAGGCTTCGAAGCCCAAACATAATAAATTGGGCTGGCTGTAGGCAATTTAAAATTGGTTCCAGGGGAACACGGGCAGCAGTGGCCTGGTCAGTGTAGTAGTAGTGGAAAGAACGGGCCGCAGACAGGCTTCGAAGGCCTAACATAACAAAAATTGGGATGTAGGCAATTTACAATTGGTTCCAGGGGAACACGGACAGCAGTAGACAGGTCAGTGGAGGCCTAGTGGAAGGAGGGACCGCAGACAGGCTTCGAAGCCCTAACATAATAAATTGGGCTGGCTGTAGGCAATTTAAAATTGGTTCCAGGGGAACCCGGGCAGCAGTGGCCTGGTCAGTGTAGTAGTAGTGGAAAGAACGGGCCGCAGACAGGCTTCGAAGGCCTAACATAACAAAAATTGGGCTGTAGGCAATTTAAAATTGGTTCCAGGGGAACACGGGCAGCAGTAGACAGGTCAGTGGAGGCCTAGTGGAAGGAGTGACCGCAGACAGGCTTCGAAGGCCTAACATAAGAAAAATGTCAATACAATGGTATTGACAGTGCCAGGCATTGAAGGATGTCAGCGCATAGACTAAACATTGGTGGAGCTGTGAGAGAAAATTTTGCAAGTGGTAGAGCACTGTTTGAGCTGGGGGGGGACTGTCTTGTGGCCGGCGGTACAGGCCCAGGGCCTCTCATATTACAACGGTGTGTCTGACGTTGGGTGCGCACCACCACCGCCACACACTTTATTGTACTATAAGGGACCTAGTGGCAGTGCCGTCGACCAAAAGCGGGCACACCCACCTCCTCAGACAAACAGTACTCTCACGGGTGCTGGCGCCAAGTGGCGATACCACGGCCCCGTGTGGGGACTTTGGCCATTTAGGGAGGTGTTAACATGTCGGATGCTGGACAATCAGGTGCTGCAAATTACGAGATTGGAAAAGTCGTTCAGAATAGTCCACAGGCAAGACCTTTACATAGGAAAGCTAGGTGTCAGCCGGGCAAGGTGGGGCAAAAGATTTCGAAATCCAGTTGTGGTTCATTTTAATGAAGGTTAGATCATCTACATTTTGGGTAGCCAGACGAGTCCTTTTTTCTGTTAGTATTGAACCTGCAGCACTGAATACTCTTTCTGATAGGACACTAGCTGCCGGGCAAGCAAGCTCCTGCAATGCATATTCTGCCAATTCTGGCCAGGTGTCTAATTTTGATGCCCAGTAATCAAATGGGAATGACGGTTGAGGGAGAACGTCGATAAGGGATGAAAAATAGTTAGTAACCATACTGGACAAATGTTGTCTCCTGTCACTTTGAATTGATGCTGTCCTGTCTGCGGTCATAGCAAAATCACTCCACAACCTGGTCAGAAAACCCCTCTGGCCAACGCCACTTCTGATTTCTGCCCCTCTAACACCTCTGGTCTGCTGGCCCCTGCAGCTCGTGTGAGAACGATCACGGGCGCTGTGTGCAGGGAATGCCAGAAGCAAACGGTCAACAAGAGTTGATTGTTTGGTTGCTAATATTAGTTCCAAGTTCTCATGTGGCATTATATTTTGCAATTTGCCTTTATAGCGAGGATCAAGGAGGCAGGCCAACCAGTAATCGTCATCGTTCATCATTTTTGTTATGCGTGTGTCCCTTTTGAGGATACGTAAGGCATAATCCGCCATGTGGCCCAAAGTTCCAGTTCTCAAATCTGTGGTTGTGCTTGGTTGAGGGGAAGTTTCAGGCAAATCCACGTCACTTGTGTCCCTCCAAAAACCAGAACCCGGCCTTGCCGCGCCAACAATTTCCACTGGCCCCGGAAAAGCTTCCTCATTAAAAATATAATCATCCCCATCATCCTCCTCGTCCTCCTCCTCCTGTTCGCCCGCTACCTCGTCCTGTACACTGCCCTGGCCAGACAATGGCTGACTGTCATCAAGGCTTTCCTCTTCCTCAGCTGCAGACGCCTGATCCTTTATGTGCGTCAAACTTTGCATCAGCAGACGCATTAGGGGGATGCTCATGCTTATTATCGCGTTGTCTGCACTAACCAGTCGTGTGCATTCCTCAAAACACTGAAGGACTTGACACATGTCTTGAATCTTCGACCACTGCACACCTGACAACTCCATGTCTGCCATCCTACTGCCTGCCCGTGTATGTGTATCCTCCCACAAAAACATAACAGCCCGCCTCTGTTCACACCGTCTCTGAAGCATGTGCAGTGTTGAGTTCCACCTTGTTGCAACATCTATGATTAGGCGATGCTGGGGAAGGTTCAAAGAACGCTGATAGGTCTGCATACGGCTGGAGTGTACGGGCGAACGGCGGATATGTGAGCAAAGTCCACGCACTTTGAGGAGCAGGTCGGATAACCCCGGATAACTTTTCAGGAAGCACTGCACCACCAGGTTTAAGGTGTGAGCCAGGCAAGGAATGTGTTTCAGTTGGGAAAGGGAGATGGCAGCTATGAAATTCCTTCCGTTATCACTCACTACCTTGCCTGCCTCAAGATCTACAGTGCCCAGCCACGACTGCGTTTCTTTCTGCAAGAACTCGGACAGAACTTCAGCGGTGTGTCTGTTGTCGCCCAAACACTTCATAGCCAATACAGCCTGCTGACGTTTGCCAGTAGCTGCCCCATAATGGGAGACCTGGTGTGCAACAGTGGCAGCTGCGGATGGAGTGGTTGTGCGACAGCGGTCTGTGGACAAGGTCTCGCTTCTGCAGGAGGACGAGGAGGAGGAGGAGGGGGTGCGAACGGCTACAGCCAACTGTTTCCTAGACCGTGGGCTAGGCAGAACTGTCCCAAAATTGCTGTCCCCTGTGGACCCTGCATCCACCACATTTACCCAGTGTGCCGTGATGGACACGTAACGTCCCTGGCCATGCCTACTGGTCCATGCATCTGTTGTCAGGTGCACCTTTGTGCTCACAGATTGCCTGAGTGCATGGACGATGCGCTCTTTAACATGCTGGTGGAGGGCTGGGATGGCTTTTCTGGAAAAAAAGTGTCGACTGGGTAGCTCATAGCGTGGTACAGCGTAGTCCATCAGGGCTTTGAAAGCTTCGCTTTCAACTAACCGGTAGGGCATCATCTCTAACGAGATTAGTCTAGCTATGTGGGCGTTCAAACCCTGTGTACGCGGATGCGAGGCTAAGTACTTCCTTTTTCTAACCATAGTCTCATGTAGGGTGAGCTGGACTGGAGAGCTGGAGATCGTGGAACTAGCGGGGGTGCCGGTGGACATGGCAGACTGAGAGACGGTGGGAGATGGTATTGTTGCCGCCGGTGCCCTAGATGCAGTGTTTCCTACTACGAAACTGGTGATTCCCTGACCCTGACTGCTTTGGCCTGGCAAAGAAACCTGCACAGATACTGCAGGTGGTGCAGAAAATGGTGGCCCTACACTGCCGGAAGGGATGTTGCGTTGATGACTAGCTTCATTGGCCGAGGGTGCTACAACCTTAAGGGACGTTTGGTAGTTAGTCCAAGCTTGCAAATGCATGGTGGTTAAATGTCTATGCATGCAACTTGTATTGAGACTTTTCAGATTCTGCCCTCTGCTTAAGGTAGTTGAACATTTTTGACAGATGACTTTGCGCTGATCAATTGGATGTTGTTTAAAAAAAATGCCAGACTGCACTCTTTCTAGCATCGGATACCTTTTCAGGCATTGCAGACTGAGCTTTAACCGGATGGCCACGCTGTCCTCCAACAGGTTTTGACTTTGCCACGCGTTTTGGGCAAGATACGGGCCCGGCAGATGGAACCTGTTGCGATGTTGATGCCTGCTGCGGCCCCTCCTCCTCCGCTTCAGAACTGCTGCCGCCTGCACCCTGTTCCCCCAATGGCTGCCAATCGGGGTCAAGAACTGGGTCATCTATTACCTCTTCTTGTAGCTCGTGTGCAACTTCGTCTGTGTCACCGTGTCGGTCGGTGGTATAGCGTTCGTGATGGGGCAACATAGTCTCATCAGGGTCTGATTCTTGATCATTACCCTGCGAGGGCAATGTTGTGGTCTGAGTCAAAGGACCAGAATAGTAGTCTGGCTGTGGCTGTGCATCAGTGCACTCCATGTCAGATTCAACTTGTAATGGGCATGGACTGTGAACTGCTTCACTCTCTAAGCCAGGGACGGTATGTTTAAAGAGCTCCATGGAGTAACCCGTTGTGTCGCCTGCTGCATTCTTCTCTGTTGTTGTTTTTGCTGAAGAGGACAAGGAAGCGACTTGTCCCTGACCGTGAACATCCACTAACGACGCGCTGCTTTTACATTTACCAGTTTCACGAGAGGAGGCAAAAGAGCTAGAGGCTGAGTCAGCAAGATAAGCCAAAACTTGCTCTTGCTGCTCCGGCTTTAAAAGCAGTTTTCCTACTCCCAGAAAAGGGAGCATTCGAGGCCTTGTGTAGCCAGACGACGAACCTGGCTCCACAGCTCCAGACTTAGGTGCAATATTTTTTTTCCCACGACCACCTGATGCTCCACCACTACCACTACCCTCATTACCAGCTGACAATGAACGCCCCCGGCCACGACCTCTTCCACCAGACTTCCTCATTGTTTTAAAAACGTAACCAAACTAACAGTATTTGTTGCTGTCACACAACTTACACGGTGAGCTATAACTTCAGTATGATTTAGCTACCCCTTTACAGGTGGGTGAGACCACAACGAAAATCAGGCACAATGTTACACACTCTGTTTTTGGTGGCACCAAATGAGAGAGATGCCACACACGCAGGACTGTCACTGAAGCACAAATGTAAATATTAATCTCCCACTGTTTATTTTAATTTTTTTATTTTTTTTCAGGGAGACTTTAGAAACAAAATAAAATAAAATGATTTTTTCAGGAAGAATTTAGAAACCAAATAAAATAAAATGATTTCTTCAGGGAGAATTTAGAAAACAAATAAAACAAAAAATAGGCTTTCTATGGCCCACTGAGTGAGAGATGACGCGCACAGGAGTCAGGAGTGGCACACAAGCCCAGAGGCCAATATTTTTCTCCCAATGATTGATGTAGTGATTTTTTCAGGTTGATTTTGGAACCCAAATCAAGCTACAAAAATAATAGGCTTTCTATGGCCCACAATTGGAGAGAGAGAGAGAGATGGCACACCCAGGAGTCAAGACTGGCACACAAGCAGAAAGGGCAATATTAATCTCCCACTGATTTTTTTTTTTTCAGGGAGACTTTACAAAAAAAAAAAATAATAAAAAAAAAATGATTTTTTCAGGAAGAATTTAGAAACCAAATAAAATAAAATGATTTTTTCAGGGAGAATTTAGAAAACAAATAAAACAAAATAGGCTTTCTATGGCCCACTGAGTGAGAGATGACGCACACAGGAGTCAGGAGTGGCACACAAGCCCAGATGCCAATATTTTTCTCCCAATGATTGATGTAGTGATTTTTTCAGGTAGATTTTGGAACCCAAATCAAGCAAAAAAAATAATAGGCTTTCTATGGCCCACAATTGGGGAGAGAGAGAGATGGCACACCCATGAGTCAAGACTGGCACACAAGCAGAAAGGGCAATATTAATCTCCCACTGATTTTTTTTTTTTTTTTCAGGGAGACTTTAGAAAAAAAAAATAATAGAATAAAATGATTTTTTCAGGAAGAATTTAGAAACCAAATAAAATAAAATGATTTTTTCAGGGAGAATTTAGAAAACAAATAAAACAAAAAATAGGCTTTCTATGGCCCACTGAGTGAGAGATGATGCACACAGGAGTCAGGAGTGGCACACAAGCCCAGAGGCCAATATTTTTCTCCCAATGATTGATGTAGTGATTTTTTCAGGTAGATTTTGGAACCCAAATCAAGCAAAAAAAATAATAGGCTTTCTATGGCCCACAATTGGAGAGAGAGAGAGAGATGGCACACCCAGGAGTCAAGACTGGCACACAAGCAGAAAGGGCAATATTAATCTCCCACTGTTTTTTTGTTTTTTTTTTCAGGGAGACTTTAGAAAAAAAAAATAATAGAATAAAATGATTTTTTCAGGAAGAATTTAGAAACCAAATAAAATAAAATGATTTTTTTCAGGGAGAATTTAGAAAACAAATAAAACAAAAAATAGGCTTTCTGTGGCCCACTGAGTGAGAGATGACGCACACATGAGTCAGGAGTGGCACACAAGCCCAGAGGCCAATATTTATCTCCCACTGATTGATTTATTGATTTTTTCAGGTAGAATTTAGAACCCAAATCAACCAAAAAAATAAATAGGCTTTCTATGGCTCACTATCTGAGAGAGAGAGATGGCACGCTCAGGACTGGCACATCAGCCCAAAGGTCAATATTAATCTCCCTTTTTTTTTTTTTTTTTTCAGGGAAAATTTATAAACCCAATAAAAAAAATAATAAATAGGCTTTCTATGGCCCACTATCTGAGAGAGAGAGATGGCACACTTAGGACTGGCACACAAGCCCAAAGGCCAATATTAATCTCCCTTTTTTTTTTCAGGGAGAATTTATAAAACCAAAAAAAAAAAAAAAAAGGCTTTCTATGGCCCACTATTTGTGAGAGAGATGGCACGCTCAGGACTGGCACACAAGCCCAGAGGCCAATATTAATCTCCCACTTATTTTTTTTTTTTTCAGGGAAAATTTATAAACCCAATAAAAAAAATAATAAATAGGCTTTCTATGGCCCACTATCCGAAAGAGAGAGATGGCACGCTTAGGACTGGCACACAAGCCCAAAGGCCAATATTAATCTCCCTTTTTTTTTCAGGGAGAATTTATAAAACCAAAAAAAAAAAAAATAAATAGGCTTTCTATGGCCCACTATTTGTGAGAGAGATGGCACGCTTAGGACTGGCACACAAGCCCAAAGGCCAATATTAATCTCCCACTGATTGATTTATTGATTTTTTCAGGTAGAATTTAGAACCCAAATAAAGCAACAAAAAAAAATAGGCTTTCTATGGCCCACTGAGTGAGTGATGATGCACACAGGAGTCAGGAGTGGCACACAAGCCCAGAGGCCAATATTTTTCTCCCACTGATTGATGTAGTGATTTTTTCAGGTAGATTTTGGAACCCAAATCAAGCAAAAAAATAAATAGGCTTTCTATGGCCCACTGAGTGAGAGATGGCACAGACAGGGATGGCACTCTAGCAGAAATGCCAATCTTAATCTCCCACAAAAAAAAACAAAAACAAAAAAAAAACGGAGTGTCCTACAATTACTATCTCCCTGCAGTAATCTCAGCCAGGTATGGCAGGCAGCAATAAGGAGTGGACTGATGCACAAATTAAATAAAAAGTGTGGACAAACAAACAAGATAGCTGTGCAGAAAGGAAGGAACAAGAGGATTTGTGCTTTGAAAAAAGCAGTTGGTTTGCACAGCGGCGTACACACAGCAATGCAGCTATCAGGGAGCCTTCTAGGGCAGCCCAATGAGCTACAGCGCTGAGAAAAAAAAAAAATGTAGCTTCCACTATCCCTGCACACCGAAGGTGGTGTTGGACAGTGCAAATCGCTACAGCACAAGCGGTTTGGTGGTTAATGGACCCTGCCTAACGCTATCCCTGCTTCTGACGAAGCGGCAGCAACCTCTCCCTAAGCTCAGATCAGCAGCAGTAACATGGCGGTCGGCGGGAACGCCCCTTTATAGCCCCTGTGACGCCGCGGACAGCAAGCCAATCACTGCAATGCCCTTCTCTAAGATGGTGGGGACCAGGACCTATGTCATCACGCTGCCCACACTCTGCGTTTACCTTCATTGGCTGAGAAATGGCGCTTTTCGCGTCATTGAAACGCGACTTTGGCGCGAAAGTCGCGTACCGCATGGCCGACCCCGCACAGGGGTCGGATCGGGTTTCATGAAACCCGACTTTGCCAAAAGTCGGCGACTTTTGAAAATGAACGACCCGTTTCGCTCAACCCTACAAGTGAATGATTGTGTGAGAAACATTGCTCTGCTCTTGGATGACATCTTAGTGAAGTCCAATTTTCGTGGTCTGACAGAATGGAGAAGATGGAGACTTTTTTTTCCTTCATCTTCTCCTCATCCGAGAAAATCAGAGGACAGTATGATCACATTCTGATCAAACTCTGTTGAGAACCAAACAAAAACTGTGCAATCCTTACCCTGTGGTGGCACTGCATGAAAATTGAACACCTGCTTTTGGTTCCTTCAAAGATTTCAGCAAATTACTGAAGTTTCAGCTTTGAGAAACTCTTACGAAATAGCAATATTTCTCATAGGACAACTTTAAAATAAATTTTGTTCAATATGTTTTTCTTTTACTTTTTTCTTTAGAAAACCTAGTTTTAAAATGGGGTGAAATATTCTACACCAAAATTTCTAGCTTCCGCCATGCACTTGGAAAGCAGCTGAAATGAATACTATTAGGTTGCACAGTTCAAACCACCTCTACTAGACCTCCATACAAGTGTCTTGTCCGGGAACAGACTCACGGCCAACATTAAACAGATTCTACCATGATGTCTACCACGTCTGACATGTATGTTAAAAACAAAGCTATGTTCTGCGTCACCGGCAGTCATCGAATTTCACTTGTCAGCTTTATAAAGGCCTCCAAGTAGGCACGATAGACAATTCCCCTTCAGCACAGTGGCCACACATGACGTTATTCCGAGCCTGTGAATTACCAAAAACTATTTAATGCTTCACAAGACATATTGTCCAGTCTGACACATTTACACATCAAAGGACAATTGACGTAAGCTTTCCATGCCCAAGACGCTTCACATGAGGCCTGTCACTTGCCTTATTAAGGACTTTCAAGACATTATATCTGAGGATTTCAAAGCTTTAACATTTTCAGATGAGGCTATGGATAAAGTCTACATCAATAAAGAAGCATTGATTCATTATTTATGATTCATGAAAGATGCATGGTAAGCCAATTATTCATAGGATAAAAGAATAGTAGTAAATAAATATATTTAATAAAAATATTGCTACATTATAAAATAGCTAAATCAATAAAAAAGAAAACATTTTTACAAATAGAAAAAAATAATAGGTCTCAAAAATAAAGAGAAAATCTGAATATTTCAAAACGTTTTATAAGATGTGACGCAAAATTATATGGTGATGTTGTTATTACCCTTTTAAAATATAGGATGCAATGGTTCTTGTTGACCATGTTGTTTTTCTTTTAGGAATGAAGCATGGAAATAATTCAGCATTTACAGAAAATAGTATGACAATTTTACTCACAAGGAGGCAACAAGTTTGATGCTTTATGAGGCAACACACTTGGTGGCTTTAGAATCTCACATGAGATAAAAAAAGATTTAAAAGATGTAAATAGTTGGCAAACAGGAATAATCTGAAACTTCTGACACTTTATTTGTTTTTCGAATAGTTTACTGGCAATCCCCTTGTCTGGCACTTTGCACACTCTTGTGGCCTAATATCCCAGTTACTGCATATCTGTCCCTCGCAGACAAGAGAAAGAAACTGGAAAGGAGACAAGCCCAAATAGGGTCTTATCTGGGTACAAAAATAGAAGGATATGCAATGTTGTGCTCACCTGGATGGGTTGTGTTCACACAACCACTTAAAACGCTTACGGCTGCTTCAGACCTAGGAGCAGATACATACATAGAACTGGAGAAGCAAATGGGTTATCCTGCACTGCCATAGAGAACAAAAAGAAGAAGGATGCCAATCCAATTTCAGGCGGTTTTATTCGTCTAATTTCAGGTGATTTATTCATCTTATTCTAGGAATAAAACCACCTGAAATTGGATTGGCATCCTTATTCTTTTTTTTCTCTATGGCAGCACTGAACGACCCATTTGCTTCTCCTGTTCTATATATGTCTCTCACAGAAAAGGAACCTATTAGGCCCCAGGATTCTCCTGCTGCACAGGGTAGATCTCAAGCCTTGCCTGCATCAACGGTCTCCCATTCAGCTTTGGCCGCTGCGGGTGCTGCTCAGCAAAGACGTTGGTGCCAGCATCTTGCTCAGGCTCATGCTGTTTGTCTGGTTACTGCTGGCTCTTCTGCCAAGTCTATTGTAACCAGTGGTAGGCAGCAACAAACGGATGCTCTGGAGGCTAAGTCCAGAAATCACCCTACTGAGTATGCTCGTGATGTGGCAGTGTCTCATTGGCAGTTGCTCGTCAGCTGTGCTGGTGATGTGGCAGCTCGGGACTGGTCCGCAAGCAAGGTCCTGTCTGACTGGACATGAACATATAAAAGAGTGTCAGAGGCGCACGCGGGCGCGCTAGTATCATCCTCATTACATGAGTGTATGGGAGATTGCATCAGTATGGTCTTTATCAGCATGTGCTCAGGGTCGGTGGTAAGCCGTTAGAATTCCGGTTCTCCAGATAGGAGTTTGTCTGTGTGAATTCAGGGTTGGCGTCTAGCCATTACAATTCCAGCACCTCCAGAGAGGAGTTGGTTGAGTGCTTTTGCTAACTGTGTGACCACTGTTTGCTTCTTATCCCGTGAGCGGGCTTCGTTCCCCTGTGAGGTTAACAAGGATCGTATGTAGCATCATTCCTATTCCATTACTGTGTGCGACTGACACAGCTCTACTGCAGAGAATCTATTTCGTTACTTTGTGCAAGTGACACAGCTCTATAGCAGAGCATCTTTTCCATTACTGTATTCAAGTGGCACAGCTCTATTGCAGAGCATCTATTCCATTTCTGTGTGCGAGTGACACAGCTCATGTGCTGTTCACTGAGTGGCGTTTAACTCAGTGTGTGCAATCAATCGCTCACTGTGTGTTCCACCATTGTTCACACCAGCTGCAGTTTATCATCTCTGCACGGTGGACCCGGGTTGCGATTGCGATTGCACTTCACTATTAAATTTATTTAGTGCAATATACCAACCTTAACACCCATCTCCATCCATTTCTGGTGTCCTCTTCAAATTCAGGCATCACCACCCAAACTCCTCTGATGCGCTATCCCTACAGACAGTAATAAGCCTACACACTTCAAACTGTGTTAGAAAATCCTCACCCATAGGACTCATGCACATAACCAATTTTCTCATCCAAGTGCTAGCCGTAGTTTTCATGGATTGCACTCATACATATGATATTCTATGGGATTGTGCACATGTCCATTTTTTTTTTCATATTGAGCTGTAAGCAGAAAAAAACATTGACATGCCCGATTTTGATCCAAGTGTCGGTTTAAAATTGGCATGGCTCCATGAAAAAAAATCAGATGCAATCTGATTTTCATGGACGGACAAAAGGGAGATGGTGTAGAACCATTTTTGTTCTTTCTCTCCACTTCTGAAAAAAAGCTGATGCCACTCTGATCAATAATGAGACCGTTTTTCTCAGATGTGGAGAAAGCAGTAGTGTTACCGCATCCTTATGGTGACTAATAAAGAAGAGTGAACCTATTCCAATGGAATCAACTTTGCTATGAATTTCTCCCCCAAAAATGGATTTGTACGGAATCTGACATTTTACAGATTCAATTTGTGTGAAGTCAGTTGGCCACCTATTTGCTGGATTTTGAAGTTTGGGAAAGGATTAGATAAAAAACTTCTTATATTTATCTATCTTCAGTGCTACTATCCTGCTGCTAACACTCTGCATCCTGTTGTCCTTTTTGGCCTTCTTCTAGTTCTGAATATTACAGTGGTGATGCCGCTGACTACACACGACATGGCCACATGGGGTCTAATCAAAGAGTGAATAAAGACCAAGAAATCCATGGAAGAAGAAGATGGACAAAGAGGAGCCAAATAAAGGACTGTCCCTGAAGCTGGAGCCCTCATTATCCTTGTCACCAGGGTACTCTTGAAGGTAGAGAAGCCTGGGTCTCCAACCTTATTATGCTACTGAATGCAGAATGAAATAATTCATCAACCACCCAGGGAGGTATTGGATTGAAGAAATATGGGAAACAGACTGCGATGAAAGGAAACTGCAATCATACAAAAATGTTCAAGAAACAACAAAGTAGAAAACAAGGGAACATTAGGAGCAACCAACAAAATGGGAAAGGAAAAGGAAATACACACTACAAAAACCACACAGAAAACTCCTAGAGTAAACACCAACTAACTGTCATAAATAAGGACTACTTCTTCACCACCAAACTGGGTAGATGTAAGCTATCAACAGCAGGAAACAGAGGAAGCAGTGAGGTTTCAATAGAAGCCCATGCAGAGTGATAGGATATGCTAAATAGCAAATGGAAAACACCTGCTGTAAATAAGGAGTAACAAACGGCAAAGGGAAATAAGCATACAGACCGCCACTGGATCTCCAGTGGCTCAGCGGATAGAGACACTGGCAGACAGTCGCAAGACTGTTGGATTAAATCCTAAGGCATGACAGGTATGAGGAGGATCAAGGAGTAGTAAGTATAAGAGTTTAGCATTTTATCCACTTCCAATGATATAAAATGTGCATCAATGTGACATCTGCCTAGTAGAAAGGCCACTAAGTGGATCGTTCAACACAACATGGTTGAAGGTAACCCATACTAGTTATCCTAGAATAGTTCTGAATTTTATAGTGTTATCCAGGTGGCATCAGTTCTTAAATGGTTACTTATTACCCTCTTGACAAGTGTGGTTACTCCTCTTTTGTAAACGAGCATGTTTTCAGATTATTGGGGGTTCCAGCTATTGGATTCCTACAGGAAGCCAACAAATTCAGATAGATGAAAATTTGCTGAAAATTGGCCATGTTGATAAAACTCAAAAATCCCTAAAATTATAATGATCCAAGAAGTATCGTTTCTACTTGAAGAGAGTGACATGATAAGCATGTCGAGGTGAGGAGACTTAAAGCTGCAATGCTCCTCTGGTAAACATGCTAATTATGCAAATTGTCTCTTCAGAGAGGAAGATAATTAGAAGTCTAGTGCCAACTATTTGAAGGTAGCAATCCTACAAGTCAATGTCGACACTTTAACGAGCCTTGTCACATGACTTAGGATAATAGCCAAACCAGAATCTCAATTTGCGGACACTGTGTTTCGGGGCACTGCCCCGAATCAGTACATAGTGGAGATCTGGTTTGACTGATTGAGAGGCGTCTGACCGGGATCCAAGAAGTATTGTTTCTCCTTGCAGAGAGTGACATGATAAGCATGTTGAGGTGAGGAGACTTAAAGCCGCAATGCTCCTCTGGGAAATATGCTAATTATGCAAATTGTCTCTTCAGAGAGGAAGAGAACTAGAACTCTAGTGCCACCTAAGGTAGCAATCCTACCAGTCAATATCGACCCTTTAGCGAGCCCTGTCACATGACTTAGGATAATAGCAATTACAGTGAAAATTCTAACTAGATCTCAATCTAATTGGATCTGATCTTATGGCATACAAAAAATAAGTACACATCATAGGACACTCATAGAATCATAGAATAATAGAATGTTAGAGTTGAAAGGGACCTCAAGGGTCATTGTGTCCAACCTCCTGGTCAATGCAGGATTGCAGAATTCACTAAACCATCTCAGACAGATGTCTGTCCAGCCTCTGTTTGAAGACTTCCATTGAAGTAGTACTCATCACCTCTCGTGGCAGCCTGTTCCACTCACTGATCATCCTTACTGTCAAAAAGTTTTTTCTAATATCTAATTTTTATCTTATCCCTTTCAGTTTCATTCCATTGCGTCTCATGTTTCCATGTAAATGAGAATAATGATGATCCCT
The DNA here is from genome assembly GCF_032444005.1 of Ranitomeya imitator. NCBI lineage: Eukaryota > Metazoa > Chordata > Amphibia > Anura > Dendrobatidae > Ranitomeya > Ranitomeya imitator. The sequence continues at coordinate 47,132,831 of NC_091284.1, read as the reverse complement.
ATACACTGTGACATTCCTTCTTTTTTTAAATGTAGTGCCCAGAACTGGACACAGTATTCTAGCTGAGGCCTGACCAAGGAGGAGTAGAGGGGGATAACTACCCTGACTCACCCAGTCAGGGATTCCATTATAGAAGGAAATTAGATTAGTCTGGCATGTCTTGCTTGCTACAATCACATGCTGGCTCTGGTTAATTACTGTATCCTTGCTCAAGTACTTACATTCAGTACATGCTGTTTAATAATTTGCTTAAACATCTTTCCTAGTATAGAAGTAAGGCTCACAGGCCTATAATTTCCTGGCTCCATCTTCTTTCCATTTTTGAAGATAGGGATGACATTTGCCCTTCTCGAATCTTCTCGGACTTCTCCTGTTCAGGATTTTTTAAAGATTCTGGCTAAGGCTATATGCACACGTTGCGGATTAGCCTTATGAATTTCTGGTGCGGATTCTGCATCTCCTGGCAGAAAACACAGCTGCGGATTTGTCGTGTTTTTTGTGCGTTTTTGCTGCGCTTTTTTTGCGGATTTGCTGCATTTTTTACCCCTGGGGATTTCTATAATGGAATGGGTACAAAAACGCTGCAGATCTGCAAAAAAACAGTGACATGCTACTTCTTTTAAACCGCAGCGTTTCCGCAGTGGATTTTCTGCAACGTGTGCATAGCTTTTTTTTTTCTCATTAATTTACATTGTACTGTAAATCAATTGCGGATCTGCAGCATTTCTGCATCGCAAAAAACGCTGCGGATCCGCGGAGAATCCGCAACGTGTGCAAATAGCCTAATAGTTCTTCAATTTCCTCTGCTAATTCTTTCAGTACCCTAGGATGTAATTAATCTGAACCAGGAGATTTAAATTAATTTAAATTAGCTAAGTGTTCATCACCATCTCTCTTTTAATGGATAGAGTGGATTATTTTCTTCCTTTGATGGCACCATGAAGATCAGTTGATGTTGCATTTGCTTTCTTAGAGAACACAGATACAAAATAGGAATTTAAAAGTTTGGCCTTCTTAACATAATTTTTGACCACTTCACCCTTCTCATCCTGTAAAAATCCTATGGCATCTTTCACTTTTCTTTTGCTTTTGACATACCCTCAAAATCCTTTGTTCTCCCTTGCAGGCCTTACTTCATTACTGGCTTTAGCTCTTTTAACCTTTGCCCTGCATTCCCAGCAAGCAGCATTATACTCTTCTTTAGATATGCCCACCTCTTTCCATTTAGTATACATTTCATCCTTCTTGGATATTTCTGGTCTTTAGAACATCCAGCCATTGAAGGTTTCCTACCTTCTTTCTGAGTCCATTAAAAAGTTTGCCTTTCTGAAGTCCAGCCTTAAAGTTTGAGTCCTCACTGGTCTTCCTCCTCTTCTAATCCAAAATTGGAGGACAGCATGATCGCTGAATCCTAAATTCCAGGCCACCTTTACTTCCTTAACCATTTCCTCCATATTGGTAAGAATTAGGTCCATGATTGCAGATTATCTCTTCTTCCGTTTGAAGGATAATAATGATCTGGACCCAGTACTTTTGCCTGAGAGAGATTCCCAACAAATATCTGGATAGTTAAAATATCCCATGATCAATATGTCATACTTTTTTGAGAACAGAGACATCTGTTGTAGAAAGAGTTCATCAATAGTGTCCTTTCTGCTCTTCTCTCCTTGAATTCTTACCAACCAGTTCCTACAGAGCTACCAGTCTCCGTGGAGCTTGGATCTCTGTGGAGAAATGTTTTCCTAACATACAATGCAACTTCTCCTCCCTTCTTGTTAATCCACTCATTAAAAAAACAAATCACTACAAAAAAATGGGAACTACCTCATCATAGTAAAATGTTAAAATGTGTCTTAATATTATAATTAAAATGTGCAATTTATCAATAGCACTTTTTTTGCGTGGAATTACTGAGATAAATGGAGTCATGCATCATCCAATGATTAGAAATTAAACATTCTAAGTTTATTATAACACATTAACATGAACTTCAAACACATTTAGGCTATGTGCACACGTTGCGGATTAGGCTTAGGAATTTCTGGTGCGGATTCTGCCTCTCCTGGCAGAAAACGCACCTGGGGATTTGTCGCATTTTTTGTGCGGTTCCGCAGCGTTTTTTTGTGCGCTTTTGCTGCGGTTTTCTTGCAGATTTGCTGCGTTTTTTACCCCTGTGGTTTTCTATAATGGAATGGGTACAAAAACGCTGCAGATTCACAAAAAAGAATTGACATGCTACTTCTTTTAAACCGCAGCGTTTCCGCAGCGGATTTTCCGCAAAGTTTGCCCAGCATTTTTTTCTCATTGATTTACATTGTACTGTAAATCAATTGCGGATCTGCAGCGTTTCTGCACCTCAAAAAACGCTGCGGATCCGCAGAGAATCTGCAACGTGTGCACATTCCCTTAATGAGAAATGTGAATTGAGGTCTACATTGTCTGGTTAGAAAATCTCGGACATGAATAAGGTTTCTCAATTTAACATATGAAGCCAAGCGTGAATTTAGGTCAGCCCATGCACATATATTTATCAAGAAATATGTAACAGTTGCTGGTTTTCTATACAGTATACTACCAAATGGTTCGCTTCGAGAAGTTCTAAATGAACACAAAAATATTTCAAAAATTAAATAAAACAAACAAGAATTTGACCTTCAGGCTAAGTTGTCACAATGAGTAATTGGTGCGTTATTGGAGCTGCAGTATTTGCATACCGTTAGCTAAATTAGGTTGCTTATATTTTTTTCATTGTGTTTTTGATTGCATTTTTTTTACAATAGTTTTCATTACATTTTTTACACTGCGGTTTTTGACTATTTTTGGTTTGTCATGTTTTAAATAAAACTGCTTTGTTTTGGAAACTTGCCCATTGGTCATGAGTATTTCTATAACTCCCATCCACATTGCTGGAACTTTAAGACGCCACTTTTTTTTGTGCAAGGAAACATGCAGCGGAAAAGAGGCACCAAATAATCATTGTGAGAATTTAGCCTAAATCTCCTCCTTTTTGTTTTTAATTCAATTTTGTCTCATATTATAAGGCAAACTAACAAATATAAAAAGCCATGTCCCCCATTCTTCTTCACTGTGCTGTGTCGCCTGGTCTGAAACAATGGAGTCTCAATCAGCCACCAGTTTAAAATGGAACAGTATCAGGATTATGGAGAAAATGTTTAATTTGAACATTCATTTCTAAGTTTTGTGTTCTTTTACAGAGGCAGTCCATTTTAGAAAAAAAGAAGAGTCTTTAGTGATGAGCGAACGTGCTCGGATTATGTATTATCCGAGCATCTGGGAGTGCTTGTATGTTATGTTTTAGTCCCTGCACCTACATGATTTGTGGCTGTTAGACAGCCTCAACATTAGTGATGAGCGAACGTGATCGGATAATGTCTTATCCGAGAACGCTTGGGTTTTATCCACAGGCATTCCCCACATGTATTGAGGATTAGGGTTGAGCGAGTATACTCGTTGCTCGGGTTTTCCAAAGCACGCTCGGGTGGTCTCTGAGTATGTGTAAGTGCTCGGAGATTTAGTTTTCGTCACCGTAGCTGAATGATTTACAGCTGCTAGACAGCTTGATTACATGTGGGGATTCCCTAGGAACCAGGCAACCCCCACATGTACTCAGGCTGTCTGGCAGCCGCAAATCATGCAGCTGCATCAACAAAAACTAAATTTCTGAGCAGTCACAAGTACTCGGAGACCACCGGAAAACCCGATCAACGAGTATACTCGCTCATCACTATTGAGGATGTTTAACAGCCACAAATCACGCAACCGCAGGGACTGAAACATAATATACGAGCACTCACAGATGCTCGGATAACACCCGGGCATGCTCGGACAAGATGTTATCTGAGCACATTCACTCATCAACACTAGTCTCTATATTTATAAGCTGTCTACTGGCTGTCGCAGTGCCAGTATGCAAAGAGATCAGTTGCAAATAGTTCATTGTATATGAAAGCGTTAAAAAAATAATGAATACCTCTCAGGTCATCTGTCCTGCTGCCACTCACTCTCCAGTCAGCCACTTTTTTTCCCCGTTCCACTGGCACAGGAATGTCATTTTCGAGAAAGATTCTGATGTCAAAAAGCACATCATGACATCATGACTTACGTTAACCAAGATGTTCTTAACACCTAGGCAGACGCACGTCATTGCATCGCGATTTCACTATATGCATCATGAAGTCAAAAGCTGAAAAGGATGTCATGCTGGAAGAAGGAAGAAAGAAGAGGTCACACAGATCAGAGAGCCAATGGGTGAGCTGCAACAGTGGTTGAAAAGGTAAGAGGCGAGGTGAGTATGAATTTTTTTTTTTTTACACTATGTTTATTTTGCTTTGTGGTCTGGAAAGACTACAGAGTTTAAAGAGTTATCCAGGACTTTTTAATTTCTTTAATATGGGCCTAAACACTAACAGGCCGGTCATTGCTACCTACCGGCCTGGTGTGCTCAGCGCCAATCTCTGCTGGAAGAGAGCAGTCACAGACTGCATTTGCTGGATTTTTATCGACTTCTGCTGATGTCTCATTAACAGTGAATCGGCCTCTCTGCTCTATTGATGGTACGTGAGTGCTGACACCATGCTGAATGACAGCCGGCTCCCTGCTCCAACTGTGGGGAGCCTACTGTCAGTTAGCATAACGTCCTCAGTCATGCTCCATCAACATAGCAGATGGTAAATCAGATAGAGAAAAAATGTATGCAACAATCAATCATAATAAACAATTTTATTAACAAAAACCAAAAAGCAGACAAGGTTATTAAAAAGTGGAAAACCAAAAAATTAGCACCAACAACCCACCATATATTATAAAGAGGAACACAGGAACACATGGGCTAATTGCACAGTGAACAAGTCTGTAGGAACATGTTCACACACCACCAAGAAACCTGAAGACACAAAAGAGCACAGTAAAACCAAAATCACTCAGTTTCAAAAAATCACAGTAATCCGCTCTATATGGGTATACCTTGACGTCTGGTGGAGGAGCTTAGTATACATTTTTTTGCAAAAAACGTATGAACCAAATACCCTGTTTTTTAAATCTTTTTACTAGCACTTGCGGATTACTGTGATTTTTTGAAACTGAGGTTCTACATAGAGATTGATGAAAAGTGCCATGCAACCGCAGGGACTGAAACAATATACGAGCACACACAGATGCATTTTAGGCCACTATGGCTTTGTCTCTATTGATGGTCCCTGGATGAGCCCCTATATCAGCAAGGGGTGAAACGCATAGGGACGTGGACTATGAAACAATTTACGTGACTCAGATAAGTAACTTGTTTTAGTTTCTATAGCTTGCTGGCCACAAACATTTATGGCAATAGATTTGATACTACATGTGGCACAGCGGTACCAGGAGAACTTGGTGCATGCATACATCTATTGGACTGTACCAAAGCTTGCTATGAAACTATTTCTATTCCTTTGGCTCACAATTTACTAAAGAGTAGATCTGGATGTTAATTTGAAATTAGAGGACAATATATACATAGTCATCTTGGATTTGCACTTTTTCTTAGTCATGCCAATGACAGTTACAGCATGAGCCTTTAATATAAGGGCAATTTGTAGTCCTTTGAATGGACACTGCTTGGCAACTCACAATAAACTCTAGTGAATAGTGTTGAGCGATACCGTCCGATACTTGAAAGTATCGGTATCGGATAGTATCGGCCGATACCCGAAAAATATCGGATATCGCCGATACCGATATCCGATACCAATACAAGTCAATGGGACACCAAGTATCGGAAGGTATCCTGATGGTTCTCAGGGTCTGAAGGAGAGGAAACTCTCCTTCAGGCCCTGGGATCCATATTAAGGTGTAAAATAAAGAATTAAAATAAAAAATATTGATATATTCACCATTCACCTCTCCGGCGGCCCCTGGACATCACGCTGGTAACCGGCAGGCTTCTTTGTTTAAAATGAGCGCCTTTAGGACCTGCGAATGACGTTGCGGCTTCTGATTGGTCGCGTGCCGCTCATGTGACCGCCACGCGACCAATCAGAAGCCGCGACGTCATTCGCAGGTCCTAAATTCCTAGAATTAGGAGTTTAGTGAATGAGAATGACGTCGCGGCTTCTGATTGGTCGCGTGGCGGTCACATGAGCGGCACGCGACCAATCAGAAGCCGCGACGTCATTCGCAGGTCCTAAAGGCGCTCATTTTAAACAAAGAAGCCTGCCGGTTACCAGCGTGATGTCCAGGGGCCGCCGGAGAGGTGAATATATCAATATTTTTTATTTTAATTCTTTATTTTACACATCCCTATGGATCCGATACCGATACCCGATACCACAAAAGTATCGGATCTCGGTATCGGAATTCCGATACCGCAAGTATCGGCCGATACCCGATACTTGCGGTATCGGAATGCTCAACACTACTAGTGAATACTAGAGGGTTTATTTCTATTTTCTATCTTAGGAGAGGCTATTTATATATATTTTTATAGCCAAATGAATTAACTATTTGTGTGCATGGTGGTGGGTCTTGGGTTGGGTAGCTGACAGGGCCTTCAGGGATAGAAGGGACAGCCGTCACGGAGTGGGGGCGCTGTGTCGAGCTTAGGGTGCCAACCTCCACTGTTAGGAAGGTACAGTGTGTGTAGGACTTTATCAGGGCCACATTAGGTTTGTGTACCATTATCTTTAATCTGGCACCTTCCAGATTAGTACCCTTGTACCAATACCCAATTTCAGTTTGGTTATGTTAATTTATGTATCTGTCTAGTGTTGATCATTTGGTCTTTTTAAATATTTATGAATAAAAAATGCTTTTAGGGTTTTGCTTTTTCTGTGGTTTAGTTTATTTCCAATATACCCTAGTTACCATTTAGGTTGGTTTCACTAAATCAAGCAACATCTTGAAACTTCATTGCCTTTTACAACCCAGGATGATGTGTCCCTGATTTCCACTCAAAAATGACACTGTGACCAACTAAATAAAGCTTCAAACAGCAGAAAAAAAACAATTAAACAAAACTGCTATCATAAATGGACTAATATACCTTTTATAGAAACACATTTACAATTTCTGCTGCAAAAAAAAATCTAAAAAAAAAGCTTGACATTCCGTTGGACGCACTTTACTTGCTCACAAAATTCTCTTAATGGTTTCCCCCTTCCTCTTCATTGGACTGGTGGAATTATCTTTGTTTTCTTTTGACTTTTTTGGCATCAGAATGTACCTATAACAAGCCAATTTCTATTTTTTCTTACCCTTAAAAGCGCTTTAAATATTTTCAGGTTATTTCAGACATTTGTAAAGGGAGAGGGGGAGTCACATAGAATATCACCTTACTATATAAGATTTCCATTTGCCTATAGCCGTCAGGGAATAGTTAGTAATTTATTCTTGGACTTTATGGAGACCGTTTTACATTTAAAGTGTATTTTGGGTCACTTCCAATTGTAGTCTGGTCAGGTGGTATAAATTACAAGAGTCTAGTAAATTTACTATTTTTTTTTTTAAGAAAATCTCCTAACTTCTTATATATTTTAAAGTTGTATATCAGAAATCTTTTGCCTTTTCTGAAAGTATGAAATTTTGCACATCTACTTTTATCACATTTTTGTTATAGTAACATAGACTTTGTTAATTAGTTTTTTTTCTATTTGACTTTTCTTTTATGAATTGCAAAATGCACAATTCCCCACGTCAGGTAATCGGCATGAAAAATAACAGTGTTTTGTCTTACTTTTATTCTACAGCAAGGCTAGAATTTCATGTTTTATATTATGTAGTTATACTTGCCCAGAAAAATAGTTTTAAAGCATTTTTGAGCAATTGACTTTCACGATTCTTGTCATTTGGTTTGCAAACATAAAATTTGAATGGAAGTTAATGCTTGCACGCCACGGTGGGGTTTATCTTGGACAGTCATAAATGTTCTAGAATGAACCAAAGGGTAAAAAAGAAAAATGTATGTCGCTCGGGGAAGGAGATGAATGAACATGAGGTCTAACGTGAGTGATTTTTTAAAATTAAATTACTAGTATTGAATCTGCAGGAATGTCTGTCCAACTTAGAAGAAATTTCTTGTGTTTGGTAAGAAGATCTCAAGACAATCACTAGAGAAATTAAAGCATAAAATAATTTTAGTTTGGTGTAAGGTTTGTGAAAATATGCTAAAAAGATTAGTAGTGTTATTCAAGCTGACATATAAGACAAAGGTGTAAAATACACATAGAGCCCAGATACAGCACAGATGTAGCATAATTCCCAATGCTATATCATCAAGTTCACGGGGCAGAAGACCATTGAATAAACTAGGGACATATTGTTAAAAGAAACATTTGAATCACCATTAATGTTGTTTCAATGGAAATAATGTGATCAGACAAAATACTTAATTAACGCCTCAAAAATATAGAACCTGGACCAGATAAGAGTGGAGCACTGAACTGAATAAAAATATATTTGTATTAAAGTTAAGAGCCTTACATCAGCAAGCACAATGCTGAGCTGTAGGATTTGTGGAACTCCTAAGGTGAACCCGGAGAACCGCGACAACAAACCTCCCAAGGGTGAGCTGGCCTGGTAAACCACCCCCTATACAGGGAGCGTCAGGGGCAGGCCCAAAGGAGACTATTGCCGCGGATTCTGATACCTGAGGACAGGACATAGGAGAAGCATGAAAGGCAGGTGAGGGAAAAACCGGGAAGCGGAGACTGGAGATAACAAGAGGGACTGATACAAAACAGACAGAGGAGGACAGAGGGAGGAACCTCAGGAGAGACTGGGAAACGGGAGATCAAGGAGCTGACAGGGATGGGCAGAAGGCACACCGAGAGTGCTTCTGAGGGGTACCAGGAGAGGGAAGCACTGGATACGAGACAGTGCAAAAATACTGGACTGAGTGGCAGAGAAACAGGAAAGCTCAGGGAAGCAAGGGACCTGAAGCTAGCGAGAAGCACAATGGACAATCAGGCAAAGAGCAGGGGGAGAGGCTAGAGAGGCTACCTGATATAGGATGAGTAGCGCAGAATTTCCAGGTCAGGCAACCTCCAGGATCACAAAGGGGAGGAACGGAGCGAGTGAAGACCAGCCTGTGGGAGTGGGCGTGCACCGCCAGAGCAGGAAGGTGAAATGCGCATGCGCCACCACCGAGAACCAGGATTCAGCGAGGAGACAGGAAGAGAGGAGGCCAGGCAGCGCGCAGAGCCGGACACATATGCCGGGAGCCGGATGAAGACCCAGCAGAAGTGGCAGCAGCGGCAGAAGTGCGCCAGGACAGGTAAGTATGTAAAGAGCCAGAGGGAGGTGCAGCAGGTGTGACATGAGCGTTGGATGGAGTGGTGTAAAGCCACCACCACCGGACTCCAGTGAAGTAAAGATATATTCTGCTGAGTAATAGATAACCGGGAAGGGATAATGCTTTAGGCATGTTTTTCAAGGGTCGGAATAGGCCCCTTTTTTCCAGGAAAGGCAAAATCTTAAAGGGGACCTGTCACCCCCAAAATCAAAGGTGAGCTAAGCCCACCAGCCTCGGGGGCTTACCTACAGCATTCTATAATGCTGTAGATAAGCCCTGATGTATCCTAAAAGATGAGAAAAAGAGGTTAGATCACCCAGGGGTGGTCCCGGTCCGGTTCTGGTCCGATGGGCTTCACGGTCCGGTCTGGGGCCTCCTATCTTCATAGGATGATGTCCTCATCCTCTCTTCACACTGCGGCTCCAGCGCAGGTGTACTTTGTCTGCCCTGTTGAGGGCAGAGCAAAGTACTGCACTGCGCAGGAGACTTTGCTCTGCCCTCAACAGGGCAGACAAAGTATGCCTGCTGCAGCGTGAAGAGAAGAAGAAGACATCATCGAAACAAGATGGGAGGCCCTGGACCGGACAGCGACGCCCATCGGACCAGAACCAGACCGGGACCGCCCCTGGGTGAGTAAAATCTAACCTCTTTTTCTCATCTTTCAGGATACATCGGGGGCTTATCTACAGCATTACAAAATGCTGTAGATAAGCCCCTGATGCTGGTGGGCTTAGCTCACATTCGATTTTGGGGATGACAAGTTCCCTTTAATACTTTCACAAAATGAGACATCTTGAATAATTTTATTTCTCCAACTTTGTGAAAACAGTTTGGGGAAGGACCTGTTTTGTTGCAGCATGACAGAATCTGTCGCCATGTTTTTGATGCCCCATTTGAGCATGGTTCATACAGACATGGCTGGGTGATTTTGGTGAGGAAGAACATGCCTGACTACACAGAGTCCGGACTGCAGTCTCATACAATGCCTTTGGGATGAGCTAGAATAGGGATGGTGAGCCTGACCTCTCCCCAACAGTAGTATCTGACCTCACAAATACTCTTCTCGATAAATCGGCAACAATTCCCACCTCCAAAATGTTGTAAAGAGATGGAACAGTGGGATCTGATATAGCTGATAAGGAGGAACCAACTCATATTAGTGCTTATGAATCGTAAAATGGATGTCATAATAGCTTTTATAGTTGTAATTCAGCATTTTTGTAGATTTCACCCATACTAATGAGTGGAGAAAAATCTGCTCTATAAACACAAGTGAAAACACAGCAATTAGGCTACGTTCACATTAGCGTTCCGCTAATGTGCGTCGCTGTTGCGTCGGCGACGCAGCGGCGACGCGCCCCTATGTTTAACATGGGGGACGCGTGCGTTTTTTTTGTTGCGTTTTCCGACACGTGCGTCGTTTCCGACGCTAGCGTCGGACGCAAGAAAATGCAACAAGTTGCATTTTTCGTGCGTCCGATTTTCGTCAAAAAACGACGCACGCGTCGCAAAACGCAGCGTTTTTGCGTGCGTTTGCGCGTGTTTTTTTGTGCGTCGTGTGTTGCGTCGCCGACGCAGCGGCGCGCAACGCTAATGTAAACATAGCCTTACACAGGAAAAATGGGCATTTTTGCCTGTGCATTTTTCCTGCCAAGAGATTCCGAAATGGTGCAGAAATTTGTGCACCAAATACTTAACGTGTGCAAATACCGTGCAGTCAGTTTTTCCCACACAAGTTCTGGTCACGTTTTTCATGGACTGAACTCATACATATCATAGTCATAGTCTATAAATCTATAGGTACGTGAAGAAAATTGGACAACGCTCGGATTCCACCCATATGCAGTCCATTTTTCATGGATGGTGTGAAAGGAGAAACTTGAGAAACCTCAAAAAGATTATTTTTTCTTCCAAAAAAACCTGATGAAACTGTAAAAACTCTGATAGTGAAAAATGACATAAACTCTGAAGTCTACCTGAGCCCTATTATGCATTATTTCTTCTGATGTTGATTTATTTATTAGTCATATTTATTTTCCTCACTTATATAGTGCCATTAATTCCACATTGCTTTATAAATATCATCATCACTGTCCCTACTGGAGCTAATCTAATTCCCTACAATACTGTACGTCTTTTATAATATGTCTTTGGCAAGAAATCGGAGAACCTGTAGGAAACCCATGCAAACACAGCTGAACATTCAAACTGCTTGCAGATGTTGTCCCTTGTGAGACCACTGAGCCACCATACCGTCCAAATGCCCATAATGTGCATCTCAATTAATTCTGGATATTCTGTTCATCTCTAATTATCTCCTGTTATGTTATATTATATAGCGTTTTATGCATTTGTTCATTTTTTAATTCATATTTATATGTTTATACCTATCCTACAATGTGGTGCCACTGTATTTATACTGGTCACATTGTTGCGGCTCCTATCACATGGCTATCCATGAGTAAAGAAAGTCCAAAACATATCAGCTGGACCATATGTGGCTTCATGTAGATTTTACTATGGGTTTGATAAAGTTGGATGATTTTATGAAGAGCTCCAATTCATTGTCTATAGACTGATGATTAGGTCTATTTAGATGGGACCTCAGAACAAAAAAGCAATGAAGCTCTTGTTGGTTTCCCGACATGTTGAAGGTGTCTACCCTGTGAATTTGGAAGACTATCGAAAGGGAAAGCCTTTGCCAGTTGGCTTGCACAGTCCAAAAGAAAGGTAGATAGCCCTAATTTTAACTAAGTCTTATTCCTTGTGTATCATTAGTTCCCTATAAAAAGTTTGCCTTTGATCTTTAGAAAAGCACTGGGTAGAAGAGATGAGTGGATAGATCTGAAAAGGATCTTGAGTTTCTTGAAATTCCCTGCAGACTCAATTGCTCTGTGTTTCCATTCGCGAAGATTGACCAAAAAGTAAAAAAAAACAGGTGCCATATTACACACTACTGGAAACTCAGGCTGTAGGCTAATTGCATCGGGCACTACCACACGAATTTCTCCATAATGCGCTGGAGCAGCACTGGTCCAGGAGATGAGTGCCTTTTTTAAATACCATATTTTAAAAGGATTGACCAGTAGTAGAAATCCTTGTTAAGGATGGTGACCGTGCCTCTACAACCTTTTCTTATTTAAGTTACATGTATTGAATTTTTTCCTTTTTTTCTACAATATCTGTCTATTGTTTTACTCCCTTTCTTTCCTCCTAGTGTAGCTTGTCCCCCTTGCTCTTGAGTTAAGGTACCGTTACACTAAACGACTTACCAACGATCACGACCAGCGATACGACCTGGCCGTGATCGTTGGTAAGTCGTTGTGTGGTCGCTGGGGAGCTGTCACACAGACAGCTCTCTCCAGCGACCAATGATCCGGGGAACAACTTCGGCATCGTTGAAACTGTCTTCAACAATGCCGAAGTCCCCGGGTAACCAGGGTAAACATCGGGTTACTAAGAGCAGGGCCGCGCTTAGTAACCCAATATTTACCCTGGTTACCATTGTAAAAGTTAAAAAAACAAAAAACAGTACATACTCACATTCCGATGTCTGTCACGTCCCCCGGCATCCACAGGGTTAAAACTGCTTTCGGCAGGAGCGCTGCTAATGCACGCGCTGCTGCCCAGAGCTTTCCCTGCACTGTGTCAGCGCTGACCGTAAAGCAGCGGTGACGTCACCGCTGTGCTTTGCTTTACGGCCGGCCAGCGCTGACACAGTGCAGGGAAAGCTCTGGGCAGCAGCGCGTGCATTAGTAGCGCTCCTGCCCAAAGCAGTTTTAACCCTGTGGACGCCGGGGGACGTGACAGACACCGGTATGTGAGTATGTACTGTTTTTTTTTTTTAACTTTTACAATGGTAACCAGGATCGGCGTCACACATGCCGATTCAGCAATGACAGCGGGTGATCAGCGACCAAAAAAAGGTCCTGATCATACCCAGCGACCAACGATCTCCCAGCAGGGGCCTGATCGTTGGTCGCTGTCACGCTTAACGATTTCGTTAACGATATCGTTGCTACGTCACAAAAAGCAACGATATCGTTAACGAAATCGTTATGTGTGAAGGTACCTTTAGTGTCAAAGATTGGTCAATCTCCTTTAGTCCTCTAACACATCAATAGTATAACTTGTTCACAATAACCATTATTTTCCCTGGGTGACATACAACATTACATAGACAACTTGCGACAGAGTATCACAAAATAACGTTCTTGTTTGTTTTTTTGTTTTTTTTAAAGGCTTTAAATATCATGGTTTATATATTAATGCTTGTAAAATTTGCACCAACACATTTTAGGATATTGTAAGCCAGTCGCAAAGCATGAATGGACACATCTATAGTAAGGTCTCTAAATTGAGACATCTCTATGGACCTGATTCATCATTTGTGAATTTTCTTTTAGTCACTTTCATAATAAGGCATAAATGAAAAACAGCTGAAAACTGCAAAACCTACTGTAAACAAAAAAGGTCCAAATTCAATAATAAATACAGTCCTATGATTTTGCTATCAATGCAACTAGAGGTTTGATCACAGGACCATAAAATTTGAACGACTGCTATCCGTAGTTTTGACAGATAGGCTGTGCACACGTCTAATTTTTTGCCTCGCAAACATGAATTGCCTCCGATATTTGGATCACACTCAACCATTCAACCATTCTATCAGTCCATGGAAAACATTGGACCACACTCGGATGAGACGGACAGACTGAATGGAAAAAGTGGAGAAATTTTCGATCTTACCACCTCTGAGAAAATCTGATAACACTCTGATCACCCTCTGATCGAACTCTGATCAGACTGTGATTAGCACAAGAGAGAAAAATAGCCTTTGCTTAAGATGGATTCAATAATAGCAGAGTAATTACTGATCAGTTCAGCACTGAATCCCTGATAAGTTAGAAAATTATAAAATAAGTGCTCAAAAATAAGCAATTATTATCAGCTCTTGATGCATCTGGAGCGCCCCCAAGGGCTAGGGGTTACTCGGTATCGGGCCCTTCGGTTCTCGTCGGGGATGTCACGGTGGCTGACCCAGTCCGTGGCCCTCGGGAGGTCCATTGAATAAATGGGGGAAAGGTCTTTAAAGGGATAATGTTCGTGACGCCACCTGTGGTATTCGGTCAGGGTGACCGACGCTGCTTAGGAGTCCGCAGGGGTGATGTTATGGCAGCCAGATGGTATACCTTCCCACAGGTGAAGTGTGTCCCCAGGGCTTCCCAGTGTGTAGATGGTAATGGTGTGAGGTACAGTGAATAACGAGGACACAAGGTTGCAGTCTCTTTACCTTTACTGAAGGCTTCAGCATCCACAGTCTAGGGTACGGACCACAGGGCAGGCAGAGTCCAGCCGGTCTGAGGGCAATTCCAGAGTTCCCCTTATCCAGGTGGAATTCAATAGCCTTCCTCTAGCGCTGGGCGTTGTAGTACCTCCCTGATGAGCAATTCGGTAAGGTCCTCACAACTATTGTAGATGTTAAGTCTCTTCTCTCTCTGTCCCCCTGACGGATAGGACAAACCCGTATGACTGGTGGCCTGAGGCTTTTTACAGGAACCCTAGAGATGCCCTTGCCCCCACAAGTTGCCACCCTGCCTCCTGGGTAAATGGTCGGGCAGCCAATGGGGAATTAACTGTCCTGCCAGTCTCTGAAGTAAAGCATAGAGATCCTTACTCCCTCGGTGTTCTGGCTACCGGCACTGCGCTTCAGAAGGAGGCAGCCTGCTTCTAGCTGGTCCCCATCTGATATTCTTCTCCTTTTGCTATGACTTCGTGTCTCACTCACTGCAACACAATTCCTTTCAATGTCTCTGTCTTGGGATGCTGCTGCATGGGATGCAGGCGCAGCTCCGTGTACCTTCGTCTTCTGCAGGCCGCAGTCTGGAGCTGGCTGGAACTCACTCCAACCAGCCTCTGCCAAACTCGGTCGGGACGTGACTGACTATCTCCTTCTCTCTCCAGTCAGCTTCTGCTTAACTTCCTAACCAACCCACCAGTTTTACCTAAGTGTGAGGAGTGCCCTAATAGATAGAAGCATGGCTCCCCCTGGCGGACTGGAGTGTGAAGTGTGTTTTGTGGTTGTGATACCTGGACAGAAGATTTCCTTCATTGCCTTCAGACATAACATCACTCCCCCTGGTGGAAGAATAACATTAATGCAACGACCAGGACTCTGGGGCGCTGCACATCCAGTAATTCCTAATAGCACTGCACCTTCTATAGGTCCTTTAGATAAGACCTAGAAGATAAGTCTTCTGATTTATCTTAACTCAATGAAATATCATTGTACAAAATTACTTCTACCTTTGTACTGTTATACAAATGTGTTTTTCCCTACCTTTTTTTCTTGGCTCAAAATATCTAGACTATGTGCGCACATTGTGTATTTCCTTGCAGAAATTTCTGCAAAGTTTCTGCATCTCTTGGAAGAAAAATGCAGCTGAAAATACCCACATTTTTATGCGTTTTTTCATGCGTTTTTGTAAATCTATAGAGCTAAATAAAGATATGTTATTAAAAAAAAGAATTGTGATGTGATTTCCTTGTTCAATCTCTTCAGCCAGGTACCCTTATTAATAGTAAATAAAGACACATATATGTGATGCCCCAGGGTCCTGGTTGTCACAGTGGCATTGCTTTCCTCATGGGGAGAGTGATGTCACGATTGGAAGCAATGGAAGATTCCTCTTAACAGGTAATTAGCACATACAACACCGTTCTGACACTGGGCCAGAAGGGGGAGCTCTACACCCAACTTCAGGAGAGCTGCTCTCTCTGGTCTGGAGGAGGAGTTGGTTGCTAGACAGTTAGGGAGAGTTGACAGTTGGTGCCAGACAGCAGACGGGAGAAGTCTGAGACAGAAGGACGAGTGAGGGGCTGTACAGCCTGAGGTGCTGAAGCTCCTAGATAGCGAGATACAGAAGGAAGAACAGCCTTTAGCTAACATGACAGAGAGCGAAGCACAGGAGAGTGACAACAAGGGAGAATAGCAGCGACTGGGCTACCTCCCGGATGGAGCCCAGATACCGGTAACCGGAAGACCGAGGCTGTGTCATACTTTAGGAGGCACAGAAGAAGCCGGTAGGACAGGTGGACTACATGTAACTTGTCCGCCCTAACACCCAGGAGACACAGTGACACATAGAGCTCGGGTCGTGATAGAGACACTGTAAAAAGGCTCGAGTCACCTGTCATACGGGTTTGAGTCCTATCTAAAGGGGGACAGAGAGAACTGAGAGGACCTAGCCAGAAGCTTTAGGCAGTAAGCGACTACAATACCACCGCGCTAAAAGGAAGGCTTTTAACTCCACCTGGTTAAAGGGGACTCTGATCTCGCTTCCAAGCCAGCCATACCCTGCCTGTACCTGTGATCTGGTGCCCTGGACTGGGGCTGCCTGCTACCATCAGTAAACCAGGTAAAGAGACTGCAAACCTGTGTCCTCCATTCTTTATTGCACCACTCACCTTCTTCATCTACTAAACCGGGAGCCCTGGGGACCCATCTTCACCTGTGGGAAGCTACACCATCCCAGGTGCCATATCATCACCCCAGTGGACCTCTTAAAGCAGCGTCGATCATCCCTAACCGAATACCACAGGTGGCGTCACAAACTCTTATCTCACAAATCCCTTTCAAGACAATCCCTTTAACATGGGCGCCCAGGGCCACGGACCGGATCGCTGTCACCATGACACATCCCTTTAAGTACCGGACCCGGTACCGAGTACCCCACAGCTTTGGCGGGTGACTCATATACACACATAGTCACTAGCCTATGTAGAAGCATTAACATAATTAACCTACATATGCTGTAACATAACAGCAACTGTCAGAAATCTGCGTTAAACTCAATATATGTTTATTTTTCAAAAAATTTAAAAAAAATTATTGTGTGGGCTCCGGCATAATTTTCATAACCAGCAAAGGGAAAGCTGAGGGCTGGTGTTAATATTCTGGGAAGGAGCCAATAGCCAAAGGTTCCCAGGCTATTAATATCAACTCACAGCTGTTTGCTTAGCCTTTACTGGCTAGTTTACAGGTGAAACCCAGAAAAAAATTGACATAGAGTCCTCCTATAAAATCGAACCAGCTGCGGCCTGATATTAATAACCTGGGAAGGGGCCATGGATATTGGCACTCCCAGGTTAAAAACATCAGCTCTCAGCCGCCCGAGAAATCTTATTGGCACTCAATTCTGGAACTTAGTCTCGCTCTTCCCACTTGCCCTGTAGTGGTGGCAAATGGGGTTCATATTTGTGGGGTTGATGTCACCTTTGTATCGTCAGGTTAGTAATGAAGAGACGTCTATAAGACAACTATCCATTAATAAACCCATAGTGATATTGTATAAAACACAGACACCCAGAATAAAGTACATTATTTGAAATAATCACACAGACTTATTTATTGAATCTAAATTCAACATACGTACTGAAAACCTAGTCCCTGATGCCCTCATTCCCTGCAAACATTAAAAAAATAATAAACCAACACATAATACAATCCTGTTTGACGTAGTCCATTTAATACCGAGTGTCCCATGGGGATCTCATATGTAGAACAGTCACATCGGGAGATGTGACCACTCTACTCAGCCACCGGCGATAGACTGACAGGAGGTAATTGCTCTCACAGTGTATCACTGTGTTGCCTTGAGAGTTCACCGGAGTTCATCACTTATGGCACTACCGCTGTGTGAGAACATTCCCATGCAGCGGTGCTGCATGTGAGAGCATCGGAGCTGATCAGCTGATGAACTCTGGTGAACTCTCACGTCAACTCAGTGATACATTGCGGGAGCGATCACCTCCTGTTTGTGAATCGTTGTCAGCTGGGTGAGATTGACGTGGGACACTCGGTATTAAATGGACTACTGCGGAAAGGTGATTAATTATATGCTGGTTTATTATTTTTGATTGTTTGCAGGAGACATGGGCATTGGGGATTAGGCATTCAATGAGTATGTATTTTGAATGTAAATATGTATGTAATTATGTAAAAATGTTTTTATTTTTTTTTTTTTACAAATGAACACAGGCGCGGGATGATGAGACTATTCTTCCATCATTGGCTCATGCTGTCTCTGTTATATGTGACAAAAGACGCAGCCGGATGGGAGTAGTAGTTCCATCAGACGACATTTAAGTACAATCACTATGGAGATGTCTCTGGTAAACAGTATGTGACTACATGAAGCCACCAATGGTTGTGATCTACAGTATATCAACAGTTTTGCTAGTAGGTCAAATTGGCATCATGAGCAATAGAAGTAAACAAAAAATAAATAAATTCAAGAAAGGTAAGGGTGGACACATCTGCAAGACTTTTGTTACGGTGCACAGATTCTCAGAATTGTAACTAAATCTCCCAACCACCTACGGTACTTCAGTTCTGCTTGAAAATTGTCCATGCCTGTTCTTGATTATGACGACTCTTATATAACACATTATAACATTTTTTTTTGTATTTCATTATTTTTCTTTGGGTTTTTATTTTCGTTTATTCTTATTTTCAGCAATAAAGTGGCCTAAAGTAAACTATTAAACCTCCTAAAGCGTGTGGTGTCAGGGAAATAATGCATGTTTTATTTGGAAGTGAGGTTTCATTTGCTTTAGCTATGAATCTTGGAGGACTTGTCAAATACATATTTATCCTGTTTTCAAATCTTTCCTGGTTTATGCAAGGAAATTGAATGTGCTGCTTACATAATATCAGGCTTATGATGTGTGCACTTGGAGTCTTTTTGCTGAGTTTTCGGAGCATACATTGAGCAGACGCAAAGATTTTGATGAGTTTTGGGATTTGGAGGAGGATTTGGAGAGATTCCGCTCAGTGGCTATGTGCACGTGACGTTGGTGCATCCTCCCTAGTTTTTTCTTCGTTTTTGAGATTTTTCATTTAGCAGTTAAAAGATGTAGCAAAAGACTAAACATGTGCACAGCAATGACAGTAAAATCCTGATATATATATAAAAAAACCATTTTTTGGCTCCAGCTATAGAATGATATAGCTCAGGAGTCCAAGTGTTTTCTCAGACTGCTCACACAGACTGATGGACGGCTGCAGCTGGTACTGAGCAATGTGAGATTTAAGCAGCAGCAAAGAGGAGGGACACTGAGGAACTGTCAATTAGGTAACGTGCACAAGTTCAATATCTGTAGTACAACAATCTGCTGCAAATTCTAATGTGCTGCCAGAAAAAACACAGCATAAAATATATGTATTTTTTTAATGAGTCTTTGATGTGCTTTTCTGTTATGATCTGGTGGTTTAGGAACAACATGAGACAAGCTCTGAAGGAGGTGGAATCTGTACTGACCGCAAACCCTGAACCTAGCAGCGCAACTAGAAATAGCCGTGGGGGGTACCTGACGCTCCCTAGACCCCTCGGCACAGCCTAAGATCTAACTTCCCCTAAAGATGGAAACAGGAAACCTATCTTGCCTCAGAGAAAATCCCCAAAGGAAAGATAGCCCCCCACAAATATTGATGGTGAGAGGAGGGGAAAATAACATACGCAGAAATGAAATCAGATTTTAGCATAGGAGGCCAGTCTAGCTTGATAGATAGGACAGGAAAGGATACTGTGCGGTCAGTATAAAAACTACAAAACAATCCACACAGAGTTTACAAAATTTCCACACCTGACTAAAGGTGTGGAGGGTAAATCTGCTTCCCAGAGCTTCCAGCTAACAGAAAAAATCCATAATGACAAGCTGGACAAAAATAGAATGCACAGAACAATAAGTCCACAACATGTGGACTGAAATGAGCAAAGCCAGAACTTATCTTTGCAGAACTGGTCAGGAAACCAGGAGAATCCAAGCAGAGATGTGAATCCAGCCTGGAACATTGACAAGTGGCAAAGGCTGAAGAAAGAGCTAGACTTAAATAGCGGACAATAAGTGGAGGCAGCTGATGACAGCTAACTGCAAGGAGCAGCCATACCACTAGAAACCACAAGAGGGAGCCCAAGAGCAGAACTCACAAAAGTGCCACTTACAACCACCGGAGGGAGCCCAAGAGCGGAATTCACAACACTTTTCCCATTAATTAGTATGGATGAAATCTGCAGCCAAAACACTGAAAGAATTGACATGCTGCAGATTTAAATCTGCTCCAAATCTGAGAGATAAAAATAAGCAACGTGTATCTCATGCACTTTATTTGTACTAGGATCAGGTTTATTGACAAATCAGCACAGAAAAAAAGCTGCAAAAATGCTACAAAACAGCAACGTGGGCACAGGCTATTAGACTAGATGATTCAACAGCAGCAGGGAGGAGGGGCACTGAGGACCTGTCATTCAGGAAAAGTGGACGGAGATTCAAAAGCAGCAGGTAAGGCTACTTTCACACTAGCGTCGGGCTCGGCCCGTCGCAGTGCGTCGGGCCGAGGTACCGACGCATACTGTGCAAGCGCCGCACAACGGGGGCAGCGGATGCAGATAAAATGCTTTGAAATTCAGACACATTATTGTCTGCTTTCTATACGCAAAACGCCTTTTTACATGTTTTACCTACATCAGCTATTCAGTCAATGACAACATTAAAAAAAACTGTAGCAATTTGAGGTAAAATGAATTTTTTATTCATGCTACCTCAGGAAGAGGAAGCTATGATTATCAATGCAACAAATATAGGAAACTGGAAGAGATTCAGTGGCGGCTGCAGAATACGGTACAGAAATGATGGTTTTACAGTTGTTATGCACTTCCAGCTTGAATTGTTAGGGTTTTCCTGAGGTTTTCAAAAACAAGTTTTTCAAATTGAGAAAGCTTCAGGATTGCAAATTTTTTGAAGAGTTTTTGGAGTTTTTGTTTTTCTGAAGCATTTCTTGAACTGATTTTGTAAAGTTTTGGGAAATAATTTTGTAACTGAAGACTAGAGATGGGTTAACCCCTAACAGTAAATTTCAGGGTCTGTACCAAACACCTACAGTTTGGGTATGGACACTGAATATGGACTTCACCAGGAAGTCCGTGTTAGGTTAGACTACAGACGAGTGCGAGAAAACATTGCATACCACTCGGACCAGTGTTAATCTATGGGGCAGCTCACATCACCATATTTTTTCTCAGGCATATTCGACGTGCATGTAAAATCGCAACATGCTGCGATTGTACGCTTATATCATCCGAGACTCGCCAATGCCAGTCTATGGGTGCAGAAAAACTCGTACACCACACGGACAATCCGTGTGACTTGCGAGAAATACGCACACATTTTCCTCATTTCAGCCCATTGAACCATTAAATTCAATGGGGAAAAAAGCAGTGAGAAGTGTAAATCCATACAAATGTCATACGGATGCCATACAGATGCATAGGTGCGAGAAAATCGCATCATCGCATTGCAAAAGCGTTACACACGAATGACCATACGGAGAACATTTGTGCGATTCACAGCAGGGAGACTCGGATCGATTTTCTATACGGCAATTGTGACCCCGGCCTTACTGTTTGAGGTTGGCACCCTGAACATCAGGTGTTTCTCGTGTGCTATCATCTGCATGACAATGCGAGAAACACCATTGGCTCTGATTGTCTGTAAAATTAATATGACCGGTCAGAGTGCTACGGTTTCCACGCTGTCAAATGACAGCATGAGCCTGCAGCTATAATCAGACGTAAAAAGTTACCTTCGGTCAATAATGCCAGCTGATGGGACTACTTCTCCAATGAGCCTACAACTGCTGCCACTAATAACAAAGAGAGCAGGCAGCTGCTGATGGGAGTATTGATCAGCCGGCATCTGCGCTCTAAATAAATAAATAAAAAACCTGTGTTGGTTCCCCTATATTTTTGATAACAGCCAGGCAAAACTGACAGTTGAAACCATCAGCTTTAGCCAGGTTGGTTGTCAAGAATAAAGGGATCCCCATGCCTTTTTTTTATTATTTAAATAAATAATTTAAAAAAAGGCGTGTGGGCTCTCCCATTTTTGGACAACCAGCCAAGCTAAAGCAGACATTTGGGGCTGGTATTCACAGGCTGGTAATTGGCCATGGTTATTGGTCCCCCCAGTCTAACAAAAACAGCTCACATCCGCACAGAAAAGGTGTATCATTTAGATGCACCAATTCTACTGTGATCTCAGCCTCAGTGACTAGCTGTGTCGTCATTGAGGTTACTTCAGGTCACTGAGGCTGTGTTCCCAGTCGGGCCCCTGAACTGCGGTGACCCCAGTGAGATCACTGCTAGCACAGTGAATAAAAAGTCTCATGGTGCAGTTCACGCAGTTTACTGTGTGAACTCATCACTGCACCGCTGATCAGAGGCAGTGTTTCCCTCGCTGTCATGCACATGACAGCTTAACAAATGTTTGGGCCCCCCATTCAAATGAATGGATCCGGGTTTGGGTACTGTTCTGATACCTGATCCAAACTTTTTATCACTGCTTGGCCGAACAAGCAGGACCCGAACAACCAGGGGTTGGCCTATCACTACCGAAGACTTTTTTAAAGCCTCCTCATGTGACAGTGCCTAATGCTTGATGAGGTTTCTTTGAAGATCTGTTTCAGAGAAATTACATGACTATCTTTTTTCCAACAGGTGCTTTCAAAATTTCTTCAGTAAATTAATAATGGCAAACTCTTCATAAGTATCTGATAGTGGCTTTCCCTTTGAAATTAATATAAATAATTTCTCAAGCATTTTTGGAGCAGGTTTTGAGGATGAGTTTGTAGAGTATCTGCTCCCAAAAACTCCTAAAAGAACTCAGTGTGAATCTAGTCTAAGGGTATGTGCAAATAGAGTCATTTTGCTGAGTTTACTGATCAGAAACTAATTGAGGAGTATAGAGATTTGGAGGAGGATTTCGAGAATTTCCCCCTCCGTTTCTGTTCCAAAAATGCATTGAAAAACTCTGTGTGCACATAGCCTTATTATGCAACAACCTAGGCACTTTATTCTGACATATTACTACTCAGGAAAATACAGCTGTTGCATTAAGTATCATGATTAGTGGTGGAAATTAATTTAATTAATTTTAATTATCATAATTAATGTAATTAATGTAATTAAAATGGCGGATACTGCACACATTGAGGTTTTCAGAAAATGGAGATTCCAATGCAATTATTTTCAATAAAGTTACTTAAAGCTCAGAGCAAAGTAAAATGTATAATAATACAGGGTCATAAAGGCTAAAGTGTCTATTAAATCTGACAAATAAAATCATAATAGCACATAAATTACAGCGTTTATACCAATTGGGGATTTTCCTGAGTTTATGCTCCAGGCATATGGTAGGTTAATTTGTAATTTTAGAATTACAGCATGATTAATCTTCATTAGGAGAATGTGATCCAAGATCATAAACAGGTTTCCAAAGTAGCTGACAAAACCATTTTTTTGTGCTAAAACTCGAATTAAATATTATCTGAAAATATAATCAACGTCTAATAATTGAGCATTTTATAGTTATGCACTTCTACGCAAAAAAATTGCACATCATGTTTAAAGGTGACTTAGGACTCATTTATTTGATGGATTGAAGGTGCCTGGCAGGAACTAGAATGAGGATTAGAGTTGAATGAATCTCCTGAAGGTAAAGTCTCGATTTGTATGGAAAATATTTGGTCTGAAAAAAGTTAAAAAAAATAATAAATATTAAAACTCATCTCTCCTCGCCCCTCCTCATATCTATCCTGACAACAAAGCTCTCTGCCCAGACCACTGATTGGAGCCATTTTGCTCTTTAATCTTTTCCTCCCTTTGGATCTTCTAGGTTGGTGCCACCGGTGTGGAGGCTTCACATTGTCACACTTAAACAGAATCTGTCAGTGGCATCAACCCTCCCAAGCCTTCTTCATGGGCATGTAGGTCACAGGAAGCTGAATAAAATGATACCTTAAAGGCACTCTGTCAACACAGAATGACTGTTCAAACCATGTACAGGCGTTTGGTGCTTCATGGTGGAACAATCATTTAAATGCACCTATCCACCTGCTTGTTTTCCATATTTCTCCTTCCTTCTCTTGCTCTATGAAGCCAGAGCTGTTAATCAAATAACGAAAGGAGGGTGGAGATAGAGGGGAAACAAGCAGGTGGGAAGGTGTTTATAAATCGCTTGTCCCGCCATGAGCTGTTAAGAACTATGGGCTGGACAGAGATCGTCCCGAAAATCTGCTCCCAGAGCTTATTATTAAAGAAAGTGGGAGTTAATAGTGTGGTAGGAAATGACGGACAGTTTGCTCTCATAATTATACACAGCTCTGAAATAAGATCAAAATGAACACAGTACAGCAGAGCTAACCCAGTAAATTAGATCTAACCCAGTACAGTAGAGCTAACCCAGTACAGTAGACCTAACACAGTACATCAGAGTTAAACTTTGTTTCATAACACTAAAAGTTCTGTCAGCTTTTCTGCAGACTTGTGCCTGATTATAACCAACACAGTACAGCAGAGCTGAACTCTGTATCATTACAAACACAATAAACATATTTGCAGTTCTCCTGTGACAGTGATGTCAACTTTGCTTTACGGTCCGTCCCTCGCACTGGCTACCTGTGAGATGGAAATTAAAGCAACTGCTGCTGACAACGTTCACAAAGTTCATTTTTGCTGTACAGTGTGAGCGCTGTTGTTTTTGTGTTAGTTCTTGTCTCACTGCAGAGCTGTGTGTGATTAGCGGAGCAGTCTGTCAGTCATTACATGTCTCACATTGGTAACTCCTCCTTTCATTTAAAATTAGCACTGGAGGCAGATTGTCGGGGAGATCTGTGTATGGCCCATAGATCTCAACAGTTCATTTACATATTGAATTACGTGGTTGCTTCTGGAATAAGACATCAGATCGCAGCTATCAAGGTATCATTTTAATCCGCTTCCTATAACCTCCATGCCCACATAGACGGCTGAGGAGGATAGATCCTAGATAGATTTACTTTAAGTCACAATTTTGGACTAACCTAATCCATATTACCTAAATTTATTGAAAATGCAATTAGAAATTATATAAATACCAATGTTATTATTTTCTAGACAACCCTGAGAGTCCCCGAGATGAATTCCATGATGTTGTATCTGTAGTTCTCCCACAGCACCTTATCCATCTACAAGTCTATTGTTTATATCATGTCTGTAAAATATAAAGTAACTTTATCTTTTCCTCCATTTCCATTTCCAATGCATCATTTCTTTCTACACAACCGACAGCTGCAGTGACTGTAGGCTGAGCGTCCTATCCTGCAAAGCTCCTGGATGAATTTTTTTCCAGATCTACCTAATTTATAAACTGAGAGACATAAAGTGTGATGCAGAAGACAGATCTTAGACGGACAGTAATGTCTTTGTTGTTTTATGATTATTACAAATTGCGTGCGATAGTTGTAAAGTTGAGTTTAACTCTGAATTTTCCATATTTAAAGAATTACCAGAGTGGTCTCTCTGTTCTCTGAAGATTTGTAAAAGAAATGTAACATTATATAAAATAAAACAATCTACTTGTTGTCCAATTGTGTAGGGAAATGATTACTGTTTTTATTAAATTCCAGTATAATTCAATTCTTGTCAAATATATTAGCTCATCTCTACTTTATACATACAGTGAGCCCCTAAGCTGCTGTATTTACCGGTTATTTTGTCTCTTCAGATGGAGGTCACCTATGCCCAGGGCCATATTTGCCACTAGGCACTTGAGGGCACGTGCCTAGGGTGGGATGAAGTGGGGGGGCGACACCTGAGCAAGTTTTTTTTTTTTTAAATTAAAGTCCGGGGTCACCTTCCTCCCAACCACCTCCCCCTGGCCGCCCGCCCACCTCCCTGCCTCCTTGATGCCTGGTCTCAGCGCGGTGGCCATTTTCCTGCAGCCGAGATGCGAACTTGGCTTGAGGAAAATGGCCGCCGAGATCGCCATGTGTGCACGCGTGGCATCCCGCGGCCATTTTCCTGAAGCCCCGGGAAGCCGAGAAGAACCATCTGCGCACGGGCGGCCTCAGGAAGATGGCCGTGCCCACCGATAAACGGCTGAATAGCGCAGATCGCGCTCTTTTCCTTCAAGCTGTGCAATGGATTCGCCAGGTGGACATGCGCACACCACTACGCCACCAACGGAGATCTGGGGGAGAAACAGCGCTGTCACCACGCCCACCTGACCAGACCAGCATGGGTGACAGCCCAAAACGGCGACTTTACAAAGGTATTTCGGCAGCATAGGTGGGGAATAAAGGCTCACAAAATACACTAATGTAAAGCACAGCTCTGTCCCTATTTAACGCTATTTTTAGCTCATCTTGAAAAAATGGGGTGACAGGTTCCCTTTAAACAGTATGGAGCATCATATGGGGTCATTATACAATATTGAGCATCATGCGGGGTCATCATACAGTATGGAGCATCATGTGTGGCCATTATACAGTATTGAGCTTCATGTGGGGTCATTATACAGTAATGAGCATCATGTGTGGCCATTATACAGTATAGAGCACTGTGTGGTCATTATACAGTATGGAGCGTCATATGTGGCCATTATACAGTATTGAGCACTGTGTGGTCATTATACAGTATGGAACACTGTGTGGTCATTATACAGTATGGTACACTGTGTGGCCATTATACAGTATGGAGCATCATGTGTGGCCATTATACAGTACGGATGTTAGGAGTCGAGTTTCTTCTGCTGCACAGGGGGAATCTCGATCCGTGTCTGCTGCAGTCTCCCATTCTGCATCGGCCGCAGTGGAGCCTGCTCAGCTAAGTCGTCGCTCCCAGCGTCTCGCTGAGACTGGTACGGTGCAAAGGGTTACTACTGCCTTTCCAGACTCAGCTATTGTACCCTGCACTGATCTGCAGCGAGCAGGCTTTTCTGGGTCTAAGTCCTGCTTTGCACACACTGAGCATGCCCAGGGCAAGCTCTCTCAGTGGAGATCTAGGGTCACATGCTCAGGAAGGTCCTGAAGGTGCTAGGACTAAATCCTGCTTTGCTCACACTGAGCATGCCCAGGGCAAGATCTCTCAATGGAGATCCAGAGTCACATGCTCAGGTACTGCTGCAAATCCATTGGTCCTTCTTTGAAGGGTCCTGAACGCGCTGCAGCTATATAAGCTTCGCCTGACCGCACAGCCATGCGCTAGTATATAATTGTTATCGTGTGTGTGTTTATGAGTGCAAGTCGTTCCTTAAAAAACCCATCCCTTTGCGTAAGGCGTATGGCTGCAATCTAGCGCCCGGCTGAACTCACAGCTTTAACACACGAAGCAGCGTCTACTGCTGTGACCGCCAGTGCACCGCCGTGCGCTATTAGAGCGCTTACCTTTCCCAAGTCTGGGTGGTTAGTGGCGTCCGCTAGTGTGGCACAGCATGCACTTCTGTGCATAATAGTTACCGTTGATACCTCAATTGTGGTGCCGATCGCAAGAGGTCTACACTAACTCTAATCCTGTGTCCTGGGATAGAGTTCTGTGGTTCCTTGCTTGTGCTCTCTGTGCGGTACCGCGACCTTGTGACTTATCAGGGATCGCTACCTTCAAACAGGGTGAAGTTAACCCGTGTGTGAAATCTTATTGTACCGCGATATAGTGCCGCCATTCACTTAGCAGCAGGTTCTTTCCTGCACGGTGGATCCCGGGTGGCGAACGCACCAATCTTACCTAATAAATATATTCGGTGCGTTCCGCCAACCCTAACAACGGAGCATCATGTGTGGCCATTATACAGTATAGAGCACTGTGTGGCCATTATGCAGTATAGAGCACTGTGTGGCCATTATACTGTACGCAGCATTATGTGGGGCCATTATATAGTATTGAGCATCATGTCGGATCATTATACAATATGGAGCACTGTGTGGCCATTATACAGTATGGAGCACTGTGTGGCCATATATTTTTGTTTATAATTATTGTTTATGAAGCAGTGTGATCAGCAGTACTAAATGGGTGTGGTTGGGAGTGGATATGGGTGTGACTAGTTGTGAAAAGGTTGTGGTCAGAGGCATGGCCTAAAATTTGCTGCTTTGTCCCTCTTTCCCTTCTTCAAAAGTTGGGAGATATGATACCGCATTTGCCAGATCGCGGCAAGTGCTGCAAATGTCCACAAATCCCATAGGGAATGAATGAGGCCGAACGCAGTGTTGACGTAAGTGATCCGTTACGCGGCCGATGAGGAAAAATGGCCGGAACTGCTGCAAAAAGCTACTTTCACAGCAGCAATATTTGACAAAGTCACTGCTAATAGTTTCATACTCACCCAAGGGGGAGGCAGCACTAAAAGTGCCTAGGGCAGCATAAACTCTAAATAAGGCCCTGACTGCAGGAATAATTAACACTTATTGCCGGATTTTCTGAAAGATGAAATCTGGTCACTGGTCGTCCCAGAAAGGAGACGATTTGTGATTAACATGATGTCAAGCAACTGATCTAACATAGGGACCGTGCAAAGCGGAAAACTATTACTGTATACCTAGAAAAATAACATAAAAATGCTTTATCTCCTAATACCGTTGCAACAATCCATTTCTTTTGACTTTCTTGCTGTGTTGACAGATTTTCCTTCTTATCCAAGAATAACGTGGCATATTTTGACATTGCACCATGGGTGGTTGGGATTAAGGAAGCATGAGTTATCTGAAAAAGATTTTTCAGCAAATTTACATTTTATCTGTTCTACCAGAATACATTTTAACGTAGAGGTTTCATATACGGTATCTTGAATTGTTAGGTTTTCGCAAATATTTTCTTTATATTTGACTGTTTTTTCTGTACATTGTTTAAATAAAATATCTTAAGAAGACAAATCCTTTTTTAAACACTCAAAACTGGTGAGTTAATATTGAGAAATATTTTTAGTTTGTGTGAGGCCACCTAAGTAGCTTACAGGACAACACTAAATGACTCTTCAAACCAAGCAGAAGCATCTAGGGCACCCTCAGTGTGGCCGAAAAGTTTATTGTATCTTATACTTATGTGCTTTCCATTTATCTCTGAATTCCTCTGGCTCCTAAGATAGAAAGACAATGAACATATACCCTGCTGTAAGTAAGCATGCAAAAGCAATAGTGCTAAAACTAACACAGACGTCACCTTGACACATAGTAAAGTTTCAATACTAGAGGTTAGAACCATCCCAAATTGGGTACACCTTGCCCTTTTTTTAATCCAAAAACAGTGTTTACTAAGTGCCTTACATTATTTACATGCACTATTGCTTTCACTTATTTACCTAGAGTAGGGTACATGTTCATTTTGTTTCTATTTTAGGTTTCGTCTGTTTAATGGCCAGTGTGAACATGCTACTATATCGCGCATGCATACCAACTTATATTCCAGTTCATTTTTTTCAGTTCGACTCCTCTGACTCCAGTAAAGCAAGAGCTGTTAATTAAAGAAGAGGAGTGGTGGTGAGGTAGATAATAAAAATAAAAACAAAAAGGAAACACTTAAACAAAACAATGTGTTAGGAGTCGAGTTTCCTCTGCTACACAGGGGGAATCTCGATCCGTGTCTGCTGCGGTCTCCCATTCAGCATCGGCCGCAGTGGGGTCTGCTCAGCAGAGACATCGCTCCCAGCGTCTCGCTGAGGCTGATTTGGTGCATAGGGTCACTACTGCCTTTTCTGGCATTCCTATGGTACCCTGCACTGATCTGCGGCGAGCAGGCCTCTCTGGGACTAAGTCCTTATTTACACACACTGAGCATGCCCAGGGCAAGGTCTCCCGTTGGAGGTCGAGGGTCACATGTTCGGTCACATGTTCAGGTACTGCAGCGCATCCCATTGGTCCTCCAGGAAGGTCCTGAAAGGGCAAAACTTTGGTAGCAGCTTCCTGTGCTGTAACTATCTAAACTGCGCATGACCGCACGGCCATGCGCTAGTATCGTCTTTTGTCATATGCTTTGCGCCAATGTGGTCATGCGTTTGTATGTGTTCAGGGACCCGGCTGAAATAAGCCCCTAGAATGCTGGCACCTCCGGCGAGGAGATTGTGTATAAGTGTGTTCAGGGACCCGGCTGAAATAAGCCCCTAGAATGCTGGCTCCTCCGGCGAGGAGATTGTGTATGCATGCATGACCACTCACTGCTCACATCTGGGTAGTTGGCCTGTGCCTCTGTGAAAGTCTAACAGGGCACAGAGCCTGCCTCTCGCGGTTACTCTGTGACGCTAACAGAGTTGGTATATAGCGCCATATAGAGCTGCCATTATTTAGCAGCAGGTACTTTCCTGCACGGTGGATCCCGGGTTGCGAACGCACCAATTCCATTTAATAAACAATATATTTGGTGCGTTCCGCCAACCCTAACAGTATACTAGCGCCAGGATCTGGCTAAGTAATGGCGGATGAACAGCGATTGCAGGGGTACATCCAGCTGCTGGAGGGCCGGTTGGCGTCTCTTGAGCGTGCAACCTCGGCGGTGGATGTTACCGCAATAGCTGTTCAGGCTGCTAGCGTGGCTGCAGCAGTTTTACCCACTGCCACCTCTGTTCCGACCCTATCTCACCTTCCTTTGCCTGAGAGATACTCTGGGGACAGTAAGTCCTGTAGGGGTTTCGTGAGCCAATGTGGTATACACCTCGAGCTCCTGGCTGCATGTTTCCCTACTGAGCGGGCAAAGGTGGGATTCATAATCTCCCTCTTGTCGGACAGAGCGTTGGAGTGGGCTACGCCGCTGTGGGAGCGCAACGATCATGTGGTGCGGAGTGTTCCTCGGTTTCTGGACTCTCTGAAACAGGTCTTTTTAGGACCTCAAGTCACCCATGATACAGCGCTCCAACTGCTGGCTTTGACTCAGGGTTCAACCATGGTCAGCCATTTTGCTGTTCTCTTCCGGACATTAGCGTCTGAGTTGGAATGGCCAGATAAAACCCTCATTCCCATATTTTGGAGGGGGCTGGCTGACCATGTGAAGGACGCTTTGGCCACTAGGGAGATTCCCGCCACACTGGAGGAACTCATAGCCATATCTACTCGCATAGACCTTTGTTTTCACTAGCGAAGGTTGGAGCGAGCCCAGTGTAGGCAGAGGTTTCGGCTCGCTCCCACCTTTGCCAAACCTTTGGAATCTCCAGTCCAGGCGTCCGAGTCACATGAGGCCTTAGAGGTGACACGAGCGGGATCCAAGTCTCAGTCCGCCCATGCACATAAGGTCCGTCATGTTTGCCGGCAGTCAGGACATCTTGCCTCCAAGGGTCCCCAGCGGTCGGGGAAACGTCAGCGTCTAGTGGCAGTTGGAGGAGGTACACTAGACACGGCGACGTTTGCCTCAAAGTTGTCCTTCAAGGGGACAATTACCATAGGCCCATCCACTCTTATGGTCGAGCTATGCGTGGATTCTGGGGCAGAGGGTAATTTTATGTCTTCCTCTTTTGCCCAGCGTCACGCAATACCGTTGGTGATGCTCGCCAAGCCTGTAACCGTTCGAGTGGTAAATGGGTCAACACTACCCTCACAGATTACCCACCAAACCATTCCTTTCACGCTTTCTCTGTCTCCATCACATCAGGAGATAATCTCCCTATTAGTCATTCCTGAGGGAATTGATGAGGTCCTGTTGGGGATACCATGGCTTCGCTACCATTCTCCTCATATTGAGTGGTCCTCTGGGAGAATTTTGGGATGGAGTAAATCCTGCGAGGGTAGATGTCAGAGGGAGTGCGTTCAGGTTGCTACTACACAGGTACCCGCAGATCTTTCCTCTCTCCCCAAGCACTATTGGCCCTATGCAGACGTGTTCTCCAAAAGAGCTGCGGAGACCCTTCCACCTCACCGCCCCTATGACTGTCCTATTGACCTCTTGCCTGGTGCTGAGCCTCCCCGGGGTTGAGTCTATCCGTTATCTCTCCCGGAGACAGAGGCAATGTCTCAGTACATCCAAGAAAATCTGGCAAGAGGATTCATTAGGAAGTCAGTGTCACTGGCAGGGGCTGGGTTCTTCTTTGTACAGAAGAAGACTGGAGACTTACGTCCATGCATAGACTACAGGGGTCTTAATGCCATCACCGTTAAGAACAAGTACCCATTACCCCTGATATCTGAGCTGTTTGATAGGCTACGGGGAGCGAGGGTATTTACGAAGTTAGATCTGCAGGGTGCTTACAACCTGATTCGCATCCGTGAGGGGGATGAATGGAAGACGGCTTTTAACACCAGGAATGGGCACTATGAATATCTGGTGATGCCCTTTGGGCTCTGTAATGCCCCAGCCGTTTTCCAAGACTTTGTGAACGACATCTTCCGGGATATGCTCACCACCTCGGTTGTAGTCTATCTGGATGATATTCTCATCTTCTCTCCAGATATTGACTCCCATCGGAGAGATGTTCGCAAAGTCTTCGACCTCTTACGGGCAAACTCCCTCTACGCCAAGTTGGAGAAGTGTGTGTTTGAGCAGGAGTCCTTGCCTTTCCTTGGTTACATCATCTCTGCCCAGGGTTTGGCTATGGATCCTGCCAAGCTACAGGCTGTAATGGACTTGCAGGAACCCCAATCTCTTAAAGCGGTGCAGCGCTTTATGGGGTTCATTAATTACTATCGCCAGTTCATTCCACACTTCTCAACTTTGGTAGCTCCCTTGGTTGCCCTCACCAAAAAGGGAGCAAATCCCAAGTTGTGGTCAGAGGAGGTCTCCAAAGCCTTTCTCTCGATCAAGTCACACTTCGCTAGCGCTCCCATCCTACATCGCCCCGATGTTGATAAACCATTTATCTTGGAGGTGGATGCCTCATCCGTTGGTGCTGGAGCAGTCCTTTTCCAAAAGGATGCTCAAGGTCGGAAGCATCCTTGCTTCTTCTTCTCCAAGACCTTCACACCAGCGGAGAGGAATTATTCCATCGGGGACAGGGAGTTGCTAGCCATGAAGTTGGCTTTTTCAGAGTGGAGACATCTCTTGGAGGGAGCTCGCTTTCCCTTCCAAGTCTTCACTGACCACAAGAACTTGGTATATCTACAAAAGGCCCAGCGGCTGAATTCTCGCCAGGCTAGATGGTCCCTGTTCTTCTCCCGGTTCCATTTTACTCTCCATTTCCTCTCCGGGGAGAAGAACGTTCGTGCTGACGCTCTCTCCCGCTCCGTAGTGTCATCGGAGGAGGAGGAGGAGGAGCCTCGGCTTATTGTCCCTTCTGAGAGCCTGAGAACTGTAGCTCCAGTTTCGCTTGAGTCTGTGCCCCCGGGCAAGACTTTCGTACCAACTAACTTGCGACTGGAGGTTCTCTCTTGGGCTCACTCCTCCAGAGTGGGTGGGCATTTTGGGACCAAGAGGACATCTGAGCTTTTGGCGAGAACATACTGGTGGCCGCATATGGCCCGAGATGTCAGGGACTATATTC
The DNA here is from genome assembly GCF_032444005.1 of Ranitomeya imitator. Classification (NCBI taxonomy): domain Eukaryota; kingdom Metazoa; phylum Chordata; class Amphibia; order Anura; family Dendrobatidae; genus Ranitomeya; species Ranitomeya imitator. The sequence goes on along the minus strand of NC_091284.1, from coordinate 47,099,281 downwards.
AGGCGTGCGTTTCTTGCGCCCAGAATCGGTCTCCTCGGCAACGGCCTGCTGGGTTGCTTTACCCTCTACCGGTGGCAGACAGGCCCTGGGAGATGGTCGGGATGGACTTTGTGGTGGGCCTACCCAAGTCGCGTGGCTGCTCCATTATTTGGGTTGTCACCGACCATTTCTCTAAGATGGTGCATTTGGTGCCGCTTCCTCGGTTACCCTCAGCACGGGCCTTGGCGGTGTTGTTCATTAAGCACGTTTTCCGATTGCATGGTATGCCTGATAAGATTGTCAGCGATCGGGGTCCCCAGTTCGCGTCTCGGTTTTGGAGAGAGCTCTGCCGTTTACTCAGCATAGAGTTAAACCTCTCCTCTGCATACCATCCCGAGACGAATGGGTTGGTGGAGAGAACCAACCAGATTCTGGTGACATATTTGCGACATTTCGTCTCTGCCAGGCAGGATGACTGGACATCTTTGCTACCTTGGGCGGAATTTGCCTTGAACAACGCCGTAGCCGATTCCACTGGTCAAACTCCATTTTTCCTTAATTTCGGCCAGCATCCGCGTGTCCCTGTGCCCATGCCCGTGTCATCCACCGATTCTAGGGTGGCAGACTGGGCGGTGGAGGCACGTGACATCTGGGACCGCACACAGGATGCCATCCGGGCCTCCAAGGAGAGAATGAGGGTTTCGGCTGATACACACTGGCGCCCCGCTCCGGTTTTTGCTCCTGGCGACTTAGTGTGGCTCTCCGCCCATAACATCAGGCTGCGAGTTGAGTCCACTAAGTTTGCTCCTCGCTACATTGGCCCGTTTAAGATTCTGGAACAGGTCAACCCTGTGGTCTACCGTTTGGCTATTCCTCCACACCTTGGTATCACCGATACTTTTCATGTTTCCCTCTTAAAGCCCGTTCATTTGTCCCGCTTTTCTGAGTCATCTGCTGGGACATCGGGTTCATCCACGGATGAGTTTGAGGTGAATGCTATTGTGGGGTGCAAGGTGGTACGTGGCAAGAAATTTTATCTGGTGGACTGGAAGGGTCACGGCCCAGAGGATAGAACCTGGGAGCCTGTGGAGCACATTCGGGCTCCGCTGCTTATTGCAGCTTTTGAGCGTAGTGAGGCTCAAGGAGGGGGGGGCCTAGGAGGGGGGGTAATGTTAGGAGTCGAGTTTCCTCTGCTACACAGGGGGAATCTCGATCCGTGTCTGCTGCGGTCTCCCATTCAGCATCAGCCGCAGTGGGGTCTGCTCAGCGGAGACGTCGCTCCCAGCGTCTCGCTGAGGCTGATTCGGTGCATAGGGTCACTACTGCCTTTTCTGGCATTCCTATGGTACCCTGCACTGATCTGCGGCGAGCAGGCCTCTCTGGGACTAAGTCCTTATTTACACACACTGAGCATGCCCAGGGCAAGGTCTCCCGTTGGAGGTCGAGGGTCACATGTTCGGTCACATGTTCAGGTACTGCAGCGCATCCCATTGGTCCTCCAGGAAGGTCCTGAAAGGGCAAAACTTTGGTAGCAGCTTCCTGTGCTGTAACTATATAAACTGCGCATGACCGCATGGCCATGCGCTAGTATCGTCTTTTGTCATATGCTTTGCGCCAATGTGGTCATGCGTTTGTATGTGTTCAGGGACCCGGCTGAAATAAGCCCCTAGAATGCTGGCACCTCCGGCGAGGAGATTGTGTATAAGTGTGTTCAGGGACCTGGCTGAAATAAGCCCCTAAAATGCTGGCTCCTCCGGCGAGGAGATTGTGTATGCATGCATGACCACTCACTGCTCACATCTGGGTAGTTGGCCTGTGCCTCTGTGAAAGTCCAACAGGGCACAGAGCCTGCCTCTCGCGGTTACTCTGTGAAGCTAACAGAGTTGGTATAAACCGCCATATAGAGCCGCCATTATTTAGCAGCAGGTACTTCCCTGCACGGTGGATCCCGGGTTGCGAACGCACCAATTCCATTTAATAAACAATATATTTGGTGCGTTCCGCCAACCCTAACACAATGTAACTCCAAGTCAATCACACGTCTGTGACATCAACCTGTCCAGTTAAGCTGCTGTTGTGCAAATGGAACAAACAGACAACAGGTAGAAATGATAGGCAATTAGCAAGACAACTCTTACAAAGGAGTCGTTCTACAGGGGATTAACCACAGACCATATCTCGTTCTCATCTTTTTTGGCTGTTGTTTTGGTCACTTTTGAATTTTGCTATTGCTCTCACCCCTAGAGGTACAGTAGCATGAGGCTACAACCCAAGGATGTTGCTCAGGTATTGTAGCTCATCCAGGATGGCACATCAATGTGAGATATGGCAAGAAGAGTAGCAGTGTCTGTCAGCACAGTGTACAGAGCATGGAGCAGATACCAGGAGCTAGGCTAGTACATCAGGAGATGTGGAGGGGCCGAAGGAGGGAAACAACGCAACAGAGGACTGCTATCACCTTCTTTGTGCAAGGAGGAACAGAAAAAGCAGTGTCAAACCCTGAAAAATGACCTTCAGCAGGCTACTAACATCCATGCGTCTGCTCAAACTGTCAAAAACAGACTCCATGAGGGTGATATGAGGGCCCGACGTCCACAAATGTGTGCTGCACTTGCAGCCCAAAACCATGAAGGGCGATTGGCCTTTGCCAGAGAATACTTAGATTGTCAGATTTGATATTGGCTCCCTATGCCCTTACAGATGAGAGCAGGTTCACGCTGAGCACATATGACAAACGTGACAGTCTGGAGATGCAGTGGAGCACATTCTGCTGCCTGCAATATCCTACATCATGACCAGTTTGGCAGTGGATCAGAAATGGAGTGGGGGAGGCATATATTTGAAGGGCTGCACAGCCCTCCATGGGCTAGCTAGAGGTAAATTGAGTGCCTTTAGATACCGGAATGAGACCCTCAGACCCATTGTGAGACCATATGCTGGTGCGGTTGGCCCTGGGTTACTTCTGATGAATGACAATGCTAGGCCTCATGTGGCTGATGTGTGTCAACAGTTCCTGCATGAAGAAGGCATTGATGCTATGGACTGACCTTCCAGTTCGCCAGTCCAATTGAGCACATCTGGGACGCTGCATGTCTCGCTCCAACCACCAACGCCAATTTGCACCACAGACTGTCCAGGAGTTGACTGAACATCCGCTGCCTCATCAGGAGCATGGCCAGGCATTGTAAGGAGGTCATACAGGTATGGGAAGGCCACAAACACTTCTGAGCATCATTTCCTTGCCTTGAGGCATTTTCACTGAAGTTGGATCAGCCTGTAATTTGACTTTCCACTTTGATTTTGACTATCATTCCAAATGCAGATCTCAATGGGATATTAATTTTGATTTACATTGATCACTTTTATGTTTTATTGTTCTCAACGCATTCTACTATGTAATGAAATGTGACACAGCTCAGCTTTTGGAGCGCTGCTAGATCTGCAGAAGAGAAAACAGTGATTGTTTCAAAATAATAATGTCATGGTCCAGTCCGGGGTTTACTTTCTTCTTTCCTCTCTCGGGGCTGGTTGTGCGGGGGTTGGTCTTCTCGGCCTCGATCTGGAGCTGGCTGGGCTGTTTCGGTCCGTCACGGTCTGCTGACCAGTGTTGGTGGTAGTTCTTGCTTCCTGGCTTGAGCTCCTGACCTGTATTAGTGATCCGTGTGCCTCTGACTGCCTGTACCCGTGTATGACTCGATCTGATCTCTGGACTTTGCCCCGGTTTTCCTTTTCTGATACCACGACTGGCTTCAACCCTTGTTTGTACCCCGACTTCGTCTTACATCTCACATTTTGGTTACCATGTTTCCGGTAGGCTCTGACCTCTTGCTTGTCCCTGACTATTCTTCTGACTGCCCCTGTGTACTGTGCTGACCTCTCTGTGTATGACCTTGGCTTGTCTAACTACTCTTTCATTACCTGTGGCTCCTGTACTGCTATTCAGTGTTGCTACGCTGTGTGTGCAACCTCTCTTCCCTCACCAGCACCCCCTGGTACTATACTGCACTGCAGCAGCACATTACAAATAACAAGCAGACCAGCAAATGAAGCATCACTGTAATCACTGGGGGCATTTTATAAACAACTCTCCATTACTAACCCCTGGGCTTGATGTCAGCTGCCAATACAAAAGCTGATATCAACTCTACAACTATTACCCAACTTGCCACCACACCAGGGCAAGTGGGAAGAGCAAGGCTAAGCAGCCTAATTGATTAATCTTATTGATGCTCCATTTTAGGGCAAGTGAAGGCTGATGTTCTTAGCTTGGGAGGAGGGCCAATTTCCCTGGCCCCATCCCTGGCTATTAATATCAGTCCACAGCTATCTGTCTGGAATTATGGGGGGAGCATAAGACATTTTTTGCTGGGCCCCCCATGTAATAACCAGGAGAGACTAACCAAACAAATATGAGCTGATAATAATAGTCTGGGAACATTTGGGGATATTGCCTTCATTCCCAGAATATTAACATCATCCCTCAGCCATCAGTTTTCCCTCTGCTGCTTATGAAAACTACTGAGAACCCAACTCATTTTTTTAAATTTATTAACAAGAACAGTAAGGTCACATCATAGAAACTGTTTCTCTAGCTTTGCAAGTGCCAGTACCTAACTGATGAACACCCGTGAGTCCAGAACTCCACACTCTGGCATTTCAACAGTCCAGCACTGGAGCTATCATGATAGCTGGTAACTTGAACTCAGGTGTTACCAGAATTCACAGCCATCGGGTCTCTCAGCAACTGCGAGGCCCGGAAACCTCATACTTTGAGGGACATTTTAAGGTTACTGGAGTTTCCAACTGCTGGAACACATGGAGGCTGTGAACTAAGGTTATATTGGATGTATATTTTACTGTACTTATTAATAAATTTAAAAAAAATGAAAATGAAAACAACGATGTGGGGTCCCCCATAATTTAGAGGGAATGACGATGGCAGGGAGGCTGATGTAAATATTTTGGGAGGGAGTCAATAACCATAAAGGTTCTCAGGCTGCTAATATCAGCTCACAGCTGTTTGATTAGCCTTTTCAGGCAATTATAGGGGATACACCCCCCAAAAATGATGTTGAGTCCCCCCTATACTCAGTAACCTGCAAAGGATATGCAAGCAGCTGCAGGCTGATATTAATAGCCTAGGAAAAGGCCATGAATGCTGACCCTCTCCCAGATTAAAAACATCAGCTATCAGCAGCCTCAGAAATGACACATCAATAAGATGCACCAAATCTGGTGCGTAGCCTCATTCTTCCCACTTGCCCTGGTGTGGTGGCAAGTGGGGTAATATTTGTGCGGTTGATGTCAGCTTTGTATTGGCAGATAACATCAAGCTCAGGGGTTAGTAATGTAGTGGCATCTATGAGACACCCGTAATGCTAACCCCATAGTTAGATTGTAAAAAAGACACAGTCAGAATAAAATTGTTTAATTGAAATAAAGACACTGACACTTTTATGTATGCCATTTTTATGGAACCGTAATAATGTCCTTAGTAACATACATAGTAACATAGTAACATAGTTAGTAAGGCCGAAAAAAGACATTTGTCCATCCAGTTCAGCCTATATTCCATCATAATAAATACCCAGATCTACGTCCTTCTACAGAACCTAATAATTGTATGATACAATATTGTTCTGCTCCAGGAAGACATCCAGGCCTCTCTTGAACCCCTCGACTGAGTTCGCCATCACCACCTCCTCAGGCAAGCAATTCCAGATTCTCACTGCCCTAACAGTAAAGAATCCTCTTCTATGTTGGTGGAAAAACCTTCTCTCCTCCAGACGCAAAGAATGCCCCCTTGTGCCCGTCACCTTCCTTGGTATAAACAGATCCTCAGCGAGATATTTGTATTGTCCCCTTATATACTTATACATGGTTATTAGATCGCCCCTCAGTCGTCTTTTTTCTAGACTAAATAATCCTAATTTCGCTAATCTATCTGGGTATTGTAGTTCTCCCATCCCCTTTATTAATTTTGTTGCCCTCCTTTGTACTCTCTCTAGTTCCATTATATCCTTCCTGAGCACCGGTGCCCAAAACTGGACACAGTACTCCATGTGCGGTCTAACTAGGGATTTGTACAGAGGCAGTATAATGCTCTCATCATGTGTATCCAGACCTCTTTTAATGCACCCCATGATCCTGTTTGCCTTGGCAGCTGCTGCCTGGCACTGGCTGCTCCAGGTAAGTTTATCATTAACTAGGATCCCCAAGTCCTTCTCCCTGTCAGATTTACCCAGTGGTTTCCCGTTCAGTGTGTAATGGTGATATTGATTCCCTCTTCCCATGTGTATAACCTTACATTTATCATTGTTAAACCTCATCTGCCACCTTTCAGCCCAAGTTTCCAACTTATCCAGATCCATCTGTAGCAGAATACTATCTTCTCTTGTATTAACTGCTTTACATAGTTTTGTATCATCTGCAAATATCGATATTTTACTGTGTAAACCTTCTACCAGATCATTAATGAATATGTTGAAGAGAACAGGTCCCAATACTGACCCCTGCGGTACCCCACTGGTCACAGCGACCCAGTTAGAGACTATACCATTTATAACCACCCTCTGCTTTCTATCACTAAGCCAGTTACTAACCCATTTACACACATTTTCCCCCAGACCAAGCATTCTCATTTTGTGTACCAACCTCTTGTGCGGCACGGTATCAAACGCTTTGGAAAAATCGAGATATACCACGTCCAATGACTCACCGTGGTCCAGTCTATAGCTTACCTCTTCATAAAAACTGATTAGATTGGTTTGACAGGAGCGATTTCTCATAAACCCATGCTGATATGGAGTTAAACAGTTATTCTCATTGAGATAATCCAGAATAACATCCCTCAGAAACCCTTCAAATATTTTACCAACAATAGAGGTTAGACTTACTGGCCTATAATTTCCAGGTTCACTTTTAGAGCCCTTTTTGAATATTGGCACCACATTTGCTATGCGCCAGTCCTGCGGAACAGACCCTGTCGCTATAGAGTCACTAAAAATAAGAAATAATGGTTTATCTATTACATTACTTAGTTCTCTTAGTACTCGTGGGTGTATGCCATCCGGACCCGGAGATTTATCTATTTTAATCTTATTTAGCCGGTTTCGCACCTCTTCTTGGGTTAGATTGGTGACCCTTAATATAGGGTTTTCATTGTTTCTTGGGATTTCACCTAGCATTTCATTTTCCACTGTGAATACCGTGGAGAAGAAGGTGTTTAATATGTTAGCTTTTTCCTCGTCATCTACAACCATTCTTTCCTCACTATTTTTTAAGGGGCCTACATTTTCAGTTTTTATTCTTTTACTATTGATATAGTTGAAGAACAGTTTGGGATTAGTTTTACTCTCCTTAGCAATGTGCTTCTCTGTTTCCTTTTTGGCAGCTTTAATTAGTTTTTTAGATAAAGTATTTTTCTCCCTATAGTTTTTTAGAGCTTCAATGGTGCCATCCTGCTTTAGTAGTGCAAATGCTTTCTTTTTACTGTTAATTGCCTGTCTTACTTCTTTGTTTAGCCACATTGGGTTTTTCCTATTTCTAGTCCTTTTATTCCCACAAGGTATAAACCGCTTACACTGCCTATTTAGGATGTTCTTAAACATTTCCCATTTATTATCTGTATTCTCATTTCTGAGGATATTGTCCCAGTCTACCAGATTAAGGGCATCTCTAAGCTGTTCAAACTTTGCCTTCCTAAAGTTCAATGTTTTTGTGACTCCCTGACAAGTCCCCCTAGTGAAAGACAGGTGAAACTGCACAATATTGTGGTCGCTATTTCCTAAATGCCCAACCACCTGCAGATTTGTTATTCTGTCAGGTCTATTAGATAGTATTAGGTCTAAAAGTGCTGCTCCTCTGGTTGGATTCTGCACCAATTGTGAAAGATAATTTTTCTTGGTTATTAGCAGAAACCTGTTGCCTTTATGGGTTTCACAGGTTTCTGTTTCCCAGTTAATATCCGGGTAGTTAAAGTCCCCCATAACCAGGACCTCATTATGGGTTGCAGCTTCATCTATCTGCTTTAGAAGTAGACTTTCCATGCTTTCTGTTATATTTGGGGGTTTGTAACAGACCCCAATGAGAATTTTGTTACCATTTTTCCCTCCATGAATTTCAACCCATATGGACTCGACATCCTCATTCCCTTCGCTAATATCCTCCCTTAAAGTGGACTTTAGACAAGACTTTACATAGAGACAAACCCCTCCTCCTCTCCGATTTTTACGATCCTTTCTAAACAGACTGTAACCCTGTAAGTTAACTGCCCAGTCATAGCTTTCATCTAACCATGTCTCGGTTATTCCCACTATGTCAAAGTTACCTGTAGATATTTCTGCTTCTAGTTCTTCCATCTTGTTTGTCAGGCTTCTGGCGTTTGCGAGCATGCAGTTTAGAGGATTTTGTTTTGTTCCAATCTCCTCACTGTGGATTGTTTTAGAAATGTTCTTACCTCCCTTCTGAGTATGTTTTCCTGGGTCGTCTTTGTTCGAGTCTAATGTTTTTCTTCCCGTCCCCTCTTCTTCTAGTTTAACGCCCTCCTGATGAGTGTAGCGAGTCTTCTGGCGAATGTGTGTTTCCCAGGTTTGTTGAGGTGTAGTCCGTCTCTGGCGAGGAGTCCATCATACCAGTAATTCACACCGTGGTCCAGGAATCCAAATCCTTGTTGTCTGCACCATCGTCTTAGCCAGTTGTTTGCATCAAGGATCCTGTTCCATCTCCTGGTGCCATGCCCGTCTACTGGAAGGATAGAAGAAAAAACTACCTGTGCATCCAGTTCCTTTACTTTCTTCCCCAACTCTTCAAAGTCCTTGCAGATTGTCGGTAGGTCCTTCCTTGCCGTGTCATTGGTGCCAACATGTATCAGAAGAAATGGGTGGACGTCCTTGGAGCTGAAGAGCTTTGGTATCCTATCGGTCACATCCTTGATCATCGCACCTGGAAGGCAGCATACTTCTCTTGCAGTTATGTCCGGTCTGCAGATGGCTGCTTCGGTGCCTCTCAGTAGTGAGTCTCCCACCACCACCACTCTTCGTTGCTTCTTGGCTGTACTTTTTGCTGTCACTTGTTGCTGTGTGCCATTTTCTTTTTTGCTTGCTGGTATTGCTTCATTCTTAGGTGTGCCATCTTCATCCTCTACAAAGATTTGATATCGGTTCTTCAGTTGTGTGGTTGGTGATTTCTCCATGGTCTTCTTGCTTCTTTTGGTCACATGCTTCCACTCATCTGCTTTTGGAGGTTCTCTGACACTTTTTGCACCTTCTGTGACCAGTAGAGATGCTTCTGTTCTGTCTAGAAAGTCTTCATTCTCTTTGATGAGTTTCAAAGTTGCTATTCTTTCTTCCAGACCCCGCACCTTTTCTTCTAAAAGGGCCACTAGTCTACACTTCTGACAGGTGAAATTGGATTCTTCTTCTGGTCGATCTGTGAACATGTAGCACATGCTGCAGCTCACCATGTAGGTTGTCACATCTGCCATGTTGCTCCTAGATCCTGCTGACTTGCTGTGTGTTTTCCTTCTTGTGTAATCTACTCAGCCAAGCTCTCTTGCAATAATGTCCTACAGGCAAAAATTCGGTTTGGTAAGAAAACCTCATTAAGTCTGTCCGTGAATTTCATAGACAACTCTGAAAATACAAAACTTAAAGTAAGCCTATCATTTGAAAAAAAAAAATTAAATATTACAGAGGATGTATAATGCTGTCGAATAGTGAAGAGCTGGGTTTTTCTTCTTTAAGAAAACGCAACATGTGAATTTTTTACCTAAAACATATGTAGAGAAATTAAGTCAGGTGGCATTTGCTCATTCGTTGGCCAACAGTTCTACATGTCTTGCTGTCTTTCCTTTCCACTCAATTAAGTGGTGTTTTTTGTTTTAGATGGTTTCTCTACTTAAATCATGTTTGTGACATTGTAATTATACCATGAGTAAGGAAAGTACTATGTCCGAAACGCGTTGGTATGTGCCTTGATGTTATACTTTTAATGAACCTGTTGAATCTGTTACTAATAAATTGGTGAAGTTTTAAGTCCAATATGGCTGGATACCTTCATTGTTTTGATGGCATTGCAAGCCAAGCAGTGCCTAGTATGTCCATAGCCATTCTACGGGAGCTGCTACATTTTGTGTTTTGTGTCTGGCTCCGCAGACGCCGGGCCTCTCTGACCTTTCCGGCGCCTGCGCACTGCAGTACTTTGTTCTGCCCTCAACAGGGCAGACAAAGTATGCCTGCGCCGGAGCCGTGGCTGAAGATCAGAAGAGGACGTCTTGGAATGAACATGGGAGGCGCCGGAGCGAATCAGAGATGCCCATCCAACCGGACCAGCAGCGGGACCGCCCCTGGGTGAGTATAATCTAACGTCTTTTTCTCCTCGTTCAGGTAACATCGGGGGATTATCTACAGCATTACAGAATGCTGCAGATAAGCCCCTGATGCCGGTGGGCTTACCTCACCCGCGATTTTCAGGGTGACAGGTTCCCTTTAAGGTAAACTTTGCTGCAGATCTTTATGGGGCCTTACTGTATTTCTATATGTCATTTCTCTTGGAGATTGATTTTTTTTGCTATTGGATTCATATGGAATTCAGCAAAGAAAAATTACAACCCCTCACTACATTATTATATAATATGGTGTATTGGGAGTCCAATATAGAGACCTATTGGGTGTCAAAAATGTAGTAAGGAGCAATGCAGACTGTTTGCAGCTAGACAAGCTCCATACCTTATATCAATGGATAGAGATCTACTATCCACTGCTTATTTTTTTTACTAATCTGTAAAGGAATTGACAATCAATTGCCCTAAAGTTTTACTTTTCTTCTGGATTGACATGCTTGGATCATACAATGGGTTTGTCAACCTTAATAACTACCATAAGTTCCTATGTAGAAGCCTTCAATCTATTCATTATCTGACAATACTCATTTTAGATTATGTATCAGAAAACAATGCTGAGTTAAAGGTGAATTCAGATTTTGAGAACTGATATCCATCATAGTCTAAGCTTCAAAAGTTGTCTACTTCAGCAATATCTTGTTAGAAATCTCCAGATGGAAATGTTTTTGACCTTTAATGACATCTCATGCAGTAATCATGCTTTTAAGCCTCGTCCTTCTTTCTTATTACCATTAATTGATTAGTTTTACATAACCTAATCCAATTGTTATTAAATTGACATAGAGATTTCTAAATGCCCAATGAAGCAAGACTAGCTCTGACGTCATTTTAATGTCTGGAGCTCCAACAATATATAAATTATTCATTATATGGTATTGCTGCAACATTATTATTTGACTCTGGTCAAAGCCAAAAAGACATCTGCAAACTCTTAATTTCAAATTGTTATCATGATTAAACATTCTGCATATTCATAATGTGCGTAAGTAAAACACAATCTGTAGGACCCAAGTACTCTGTCCTTGAGATGGAAATATAAGCATAAGAATTTCTTTACTAAGAATGTAGTGTTTTCTTGAGGGATCTAGAAGATAATTTCAAATCCTTCATGATATTGGAGGGTTTCTTTTAGCACCATTTCCAAATTAACTCTTCTATTTAATTTAAATGTAGTCATCAATTTTCTGAACTACAAACCCAGACATGATGCTTCTCAAACACTGGATGACTGCGAGTCCTCACATTTTCTTTAGACACAGTAAGTTGAAAGATAACCCAACTGTCTTAGAGAAAGCTCATTCACAATGGAAAAAGCCATTAAACCCATTCACAAGAGAATTTTAGACATTAAACCCCATTTATCTTATAATAAAAGTTTGTTGCTTGTTAAATGATAATTTAATGAATGAAAGTTTAATCAATGATCAGGATGCCAACAAAGCCATGCACATTTTAGTCCATCTTGCCCATTATAGTTGTTCAACCTGGCCATAGAAGTTCAATAACCTTGGGTAATGAATGAACAATCTTTTGGGAATATTCTTCATGAATGAATGATCTTTTTAAAATGAAAGATCTTTTGCCTGACTTTGGAGTGAAAAATGTCAAAAATGGCAGATCTAATTTCAAGCAATGACGGTCTATGATCGGTCAGCTAAATTATTATTATTATTATTATTATTTTAACTGCCTTTGGCTTGATCTCAAGAGTAGGTAATTTGATAGATGAACGATCTGTAGGAATATAAATTTTGTGTAAGCCTAGATAGGTCCACCAGGGTCTTCTACGGTCTTCCACTTTGCCTTGTTCCTTCTATTCTTTCGATCATGATGTCCTTCTTTATTATGGTCAGATAAAATGATCTAATATTTATGACCCAAAGAACAATTATTGTGTTTCAAGTTGCTTATTTTCATCAACCTTAATGTGTATGGGGGCTTTTAGGATCATCTATTTGCAATACTTGTATAGTCAATTTTAGTTATCTCTTATCTTATCTTACTCCTCTCACATGCTACCATTGAAAAATCCGAAATTGGATGGGACATTTGGGCTATAGATAATAGTTTCATGGATCTTCAATTGTTCATATTTTTTCCAAGTAGGTTGCTTTTATGGTTGTCCTTTATCAGCATAATATTTGAGTGTATGTCTCATGAATTCACCATCTATACAGGGGACTCTCCTACTTTCACTCAAACAAAAGTGTTTCTTCTTTGCATTCACAGGAGTTTTAAAACTTCAGTAAATGGTAAAGTTGATGTAGCTTCCATTGTAATGGAAAGTTTTCGTTCCCTGATGATATTTTTTCCTTATCTAAAAAAGTCTTGCTCCTGTGGGGCAACATGGCACAATGATCACCCAAACAATCATGTAGTGTAAAAGCCCCCATATATACTAGATTAATCCAGCAACTATTACTCCTGACTCCCCCATACACTGGAGTTCTTGGCTCTTGTGTTTTGTATGACAGAGCCTCTGCCTAATTCTTGCTTACGTCCAAGCAGAACAACAGGATTGGCCAACAAGATTAAACTGGCCAGAACCCTCTCTTCTCAAACATCATCTGTCAGGAAAGTATCTGAAGGCCCCATAAATATTAGACTGTTGGCCAAGGCCTACGATCTTGAAACATGCCCATAAATTAAATGTCAATCAATAGCGCCTTAAAGACAATTGCAACATGGAAATATTATTAGGCAAGGGCCAGTTGATATCACTGGCTGGTGCTCATTGTGGGCAATTTATGAAAACTCCTGATGGCTTAGTTACTTGCATACTTACCTGAAAGGCTGAACAGACTATTCAGCATTAAGGCATTGCAAAAGCTCCAAGGCTAGAAAAGAATACCCAAAGCCCCTGAGTCAGATGCACTCCAATGTAGAGTCTTAAAAAAAGGACATGGGCTACAAAAAATAAACCAGAAATACAGCAGATAAGTGCTGCTAAAATTATTTTGTTGCAGAGCTCAAGCAAAGGAAGGTATAGTCAGCAGGGGGTTTGAGCAAACAAATAATTTTTGAACCCTGATTTTAAGGGTGTCTGCATCATTAAGAGCAACGTCATAGGAAACCCCCAATATATGTGGGAACAGATAATTATCTAATGTTTTTCATGCCATCTTTCCATGACACCAGATGATTGAGAGTGGCTTATTCTCCTCTCCCAAGAGAGCACATGAATGCAAAACCAAACCAAACATGTCTATATGGAGGGATGGGAGGATCAGCTATTGTATGAATGATATTGGACATGTATGGCATTTGCCACCTCTAGACCACCTCCTCATCTACTACTTCATCTTTTTTTGTAAGCGTCTACTGGAGAATTTATTTGCATATTATGGAGCATGCTACAATTTGTTTTCTGTCATATTAATTAATAAAAACATAGATGTTTCTGTGGGCAATAAAAAGTCAATACAGAGATACAACAAAGACTCCATGGACCTCTCTAGATACCAAATATGACCTATATGATCTTGGAATGAGGCCTTCGCATTAATAATTATGCCAAATTAAAGAAGTAATATAGATAACCTGAAAAATCCACAATACAATCCATATGTATTTCTTTATGTATCAGATATAACATGTAAGTATCACCTCTAATGTACAGCTCATATGAATCTGCAGATCTAAGTGAAGTTTCACCTGTGGAACATCTTGTAACCAGGCAACATATTATTCTTCTTTTTTTTCCAATAAATTCAGACATTTAAAACACAATTTTGAAAGAAGAATAGTTAGCGAGGCAGCTGGCTATGTTTCTGCATTGTTAACTTCTCTTGGCTACAGAAGATACTTAAGTTTTGCTATGTGACCGGCCTGTATCAGCCAAGTTCATAGTTGTGTGAGCTATCAAAAGTGACAGGATATTGGCAAAGACATTTACCTTTTTAGCCAAAATCTTTTCCTGGTCCAGCTGGGATCAATTATACTAAATATTCAACCCTGCGTGACCAGTTTTTTAAAACTTTCCTTCGACATTGGATTTCATAGCATTGCCAATTCAGTTAAGCACCTACCTGCCTCTAGAGAAATTTAAGAGTGAGTGCAAGATCAGCAGACATTAACAGGGGTGCCCCTGAGGTCTAGGTCTGCTCTTTGTCGATAACATACTCCAATAAGTACAGTGAATGTGCTCCGCTCTCTAAAACTGAACTTTTTTTTTCTTGAACGTTAAGTTCAAGCCCTCTTGTTAGTAACTCTTTAGTTGCTGTAAAAAAAACATATAAATAAGGTGGATATACTGCCAATTATCGATAAGCAGCTAAGACAAGTTTTTTGCAGAGAAGTTTTTTTTCTGCAAATTGAATCCCCTTTATTATGCTCTGGGGTCTCTCTAATAACAATATTGTCATGCAGCTGCAGTGCAGTACAGCGTAACCTCCACCAGGGGGAGCTTGATAGGGAAGCGAGACTGCACACAATGAGCAGCAGAACAGACCCCACCAAGTGAGTGGCGAGAGAGTGGTCAGAAAAGCCGAGTCAGAGCACTTTGAGCCAAAGCCTCAAAAAATCTGTCCACAGACATACATTCAGGGGCAGAAGCAGGTAAAGAGAAATCCCGCTGACTCTCATCTCCAGAAGATCGGGGTCTAAGAGAAAAAAAGCTTGCAACTCTCCTTAAAAGTATAAAATCTCTCCCTCTCCCCAGAGAAGATATCTGGGAGCTTAACTGTAGGTTCAGAAGAGTGCAAAGAGACATCAAGAGTGTCAGAGTACTTACAGTCAGTCTGCAACAATTTAACTGTGTCAGAAAGCTCCCTTTGCAGGTGGTTATGAGGCGGGGACAAGGCCCTTTGTTCCACAAACAGGTCTGGTATCATAACTGTCAAACTGTCCATTTGATCCGCCAAGGTATGGAGCAGAGTGTTAGGGCTAGCGGAACGCACCAAATAATAAGAATGATTGATTAAGGTGCGTTCGCAGCCCGGGGTCCAACGTGCAGAGATGGAACCTGCTTCCAAGTAATGACGGACTATATGGCGGTACAATGTGAATACACACACGGGCTAACTTCACCTTGTGTGAAGGAAGCGAACCCTGTTAAGTCACAGGGCCGCTGTACCGCAAAGAAGAGCGCAAGCAAGGAGTCACCGAGCTCAGTCCCAAGACTTGGGATCCGAGTACGTCTAGACAACTTGCGCTTGACACCGCAAAGGGGTGTCAGTGTAACCAAAATAATAATTAAAGATGCATGAGAGTGCGTGTGGTGCCACATTGGTGGACGCCACTAACCACCCAGGCTTGGGTCAGGAAAACGCTGTGAAAACGAACGGCGCCGCACTGGCGGTCACAGCAATTAGACGCTGTATGGTGTGTAACGTGCTGATGGCTAAGTCGGGCGCTAGACAGCAATCATCCACCTTCCACGAGCAGTCATCCAATAGGGAGGGGAATATTAATGAACGACTTTCACTCACAACACACACATGTTTACAAATGTACCCTAGCGCATGGCCGTGCGGTCATGTGAACCTTATATAGCTGCAGCATGTGTATGACCTTCCCAGAAGGACCAATGGGAGGCTGCCACAGAAGTTGAGCACCTTCAGGACCTTCCTGGAGGACCAATTGGATCTGCTGCAGTACCTGAGCATGTGACCCTCGATCTCCAACGGGAGATCTTGCCCTGGGCATGCTCAGAAAGAGAAAAGCAGGACTTAGCCCCAAAAGTGTCTGCTCGACGCTGCCCAGCACTGGCTTCAATGGCAGAAGCTGGAAAAGCAGCAGTAACCCTATGCACAGAGTGAGACTGAGCAAGACACTGGGACCGACGTCTCCGCTGAGCAGACTCCACTGCGGCTGGAGAAGAATGGGAGACCGCAGCAGAGATGGTTCAAGATTCCCCCTGTGCAGAAGCGGGAACTCGACACCTAACACAGAAAAAAAAAGCAGAAATCCCTTTAAATACAAGGTCAGCTACAATGTCATGCAGCTGCAGTGCAGTACAGCACAACCTCCACCAGGGGGAGCTTGATAGGGAAGCGAGACTGCACACAATGAGCAGCAGAACAGACACCACCAAGTGGCGAGAGAGTGGTCAGAAAAGCTGAGTCAGAGCACGAGATAGCACGACAGTACAAAAGGATTTAGACAGAATGGATAATCAGGACGTAGCAAGAGATCAGTAAACCAGGATGGGCAAAATACGGTACAATAGGGACAAACCGAAACGGAATTAATAGCCAAGCCAGGAGGTCAAAACCGGAGAAAGAAGCAGATCAACAGACAAACAAAGAAACTCTGGGAAAGGGCAAACAGAAAGAGATAACAGACACAGGACAAGTCAGGTTTCACAGGAGGACAAATCAAAGGCTTCCAGAGTCAGGCTCACACGCCGAAGGCAGAACTAGAGCTGACACCACCCTCAGGATACCTGGGAGCTAAACAGCAATCCTGAGCCCAGAATGAGGCAAAGCAAAGTTAACCCTTGACATGATCCGCCCGGAGAAAAAGCAGACAGGACTAAACTCTGGAATGCATCATGACACATAGAATGTAAAAAAAATCCATTACTGCTCACCTCTCTTGCCCCTCACCATCACCTGTCCAGTCCTCATCGCATTTTATCTTTGTCACTCTGGCTAAATCCCTGGACCTCTTTATGCAAGCACACATAAGGTTACTATGTCACAACATGTGCTATAATCTTGAGCAGACGTGTGCCCAGGGCCGCCATCAGGGCATGACAGCCGTGACTGGCGTATGGGGCCCGGTGAGCAGAGGGGGCCCGCATCGGGCCCCGTCTCATCTGGTCACCGGGCCCCCCCTGCAGGCGCTGCGGCAGTGGCACACTATTGACGTGCGGGCCCGCGCCCGCACGTCCATAGTTAACAGCCGCCAGCCAGTCTGAGGCTGGCAGCTGAATAGGGCCGCAGTGCGCACTCGCCGGCGTCGCCGGCGTCTGACGTCATTGTCAGCCGCCGGGCCCGGCGAGTGCGTCTGTGTGGAGCCTTGGGGGATCTTCGCCCGGCGCAGGAGCATGGCCAGGTAAGAAGTCGTGTTTTTTTTTTTTTTCTTTGAGAGCTGCGATCCAGGGGGGCCCGGGGGGCAGGATGATGGACACACAGGGGCAGAAATGCTGGACACAGTGGGGCAGAAATGCTGGACACAGTGGGGCAGAATGGTGGACACACAGGGGCAGAAATGCTGGACACAGTGGGACAGAATGGTGGACACAGTGGGGCAGAATTCTGGACACACAGGGGCAGAATGGTGGACACAGTGGGGCAGAATGCTGGACACACAGGGGCAGAAATGCTGGACACAGTGGGGCAGAATGGTGGACACAGTGGGGCAGAATGCTGGACACAGTGGGGCAGAAATGCTGGACACAGTGGGGCAGAATGGTGGACACACAGGGGCAGAAATGCTGGACATAGTGGGACAGAATGGTAGACACACAGGGGCAGAAATGCTGGACACAGTGGGACATAATGGTAGACACACAGGGGCAGAAATGCTGGACACAGTGGGGCAGAAATGCTGGACACAGTGGGACAGAATGGTAGACACACA
Source organism: Ranitomeya imitator (assembly GCF_032444005.1). NCBI lineage: Eukaryota > Metazoa > Chordata > Amphibia > Anura > Dendrobatidae > Ranitomeya > Ranitomeya imitator. The sequence goes on along the minus strand of NC_091284.1, from coordinate 47,081,373 downwards.
GGGGCAGAGATGCTGGACACAGTGGGGCAGAATGCTGGACACAATGGGGCAGAATGCTGGACACACAGGGGCAGAAATGCTGGACACAGTGGGACAGAATGCTGGACACACAGGGGCAGAAATGCTGGACACAGTGGGACAGAATGGTGGACACAGTGGGGCAGAATGCTGGACACACAGGGGCAGAAATGCTGGACACAGTGGGACAGAATGGTGGACACAGTGGGGCAGAATGCTGGACAGAGTGGGGCAGAAATGCTGGACACAGTGGGGCAGAATGGTGGACACACAGGGGCAGAAATGCTGGACACAGTGGGACAGAATGGTGGACACACAAGGGCAGAATGCTGGACACAGTGGGGCAGAATGCTGGACACAGTGGGGCAGAATGCTGGACACAGTTTGGCAGAATGCTGGACACACAGTGGGGCAGAATGCTGGACACACAGTGGGGCAGAATGCTGGACACACAGTGGGGCAGAATGCTGGACACACAGTGGGGCAGAATGCTGGACACACAGTGGGGCAGAATGCTGGACACACAGGGGCAGAAATGCTGGACACAGTGGGGCAGAAATGCTGGACACAGTGGGGCAGAATGCTGGACACACAGGGGCAGAAATGCTGGACACAGTGGGGCAGAATGCTGGAGACAGTGGGGCAGAATGCTGGAGACAGTGGGGCAGAATGCTGGACACAGTGACAGGGGCAGAATGCTGGACATTGGGGCAGAATGCGAGACACAGTGGGGCAGAATGCTGGACTCAGTGGGGCAGAATGCTGGACACAGTGGGGCAGAATGCTGGACACACAGTGGGGCAGAATGCTGGAGACAGTGGGGCAGAATGCTGGAGACAGTGGGGCAGAATGCTGGACACAGTGGGGCAGAAATGCTGGACACAGTGACAGGTGCAGAATGCTGGACACACAGTGGGGCAGAATGCTGGACACACAGTGGGGCAGAATGCTGGACACACAGTGGGGCAGAATGCTGGACACACAGTGGGGCAGAATGCTGAACACACAGTGGGGCAGAATGCTGGACACACAGGGGCAGAAATGCTGGACACAGTGGGGCAGAATGCTGGACACACAGGGGCAGAAATGCTGGACACAGTGGGGCAGAATGCTGGACACACAGTGGGGCAGAATGCTGGAGACAGTGGGGCAGAATGCTGGAGACGGTGGGGCAGAATGCTGGACACAGTGACAGGGGCAGAAATGCTGGACACAGTGGGGCAGAATGTTGGACACAGTGACAGGGGCAGAATGCTGGACATTGGGGCAGAATGCTGGACACAGTGGAACAGAATGCTGGACACAGTGGGGCAGAATGCTGGACACAATGGGGCAGAATGCTGGACACACATTGGGGCAGAATGCTGGAGACAGTGGGGCAGAATGCTGGAGACAGTGGGGCAGAATGCTGGAGACAGTGGGGCAGAATGCTGGACACAGTGGGGCTGAAATGCTGGACACAGTGACAGGGGCAGAATGCTGGACACAGGGGCAGAATGCGAGACACAGGGCAGAATGGAGATACGGGGCATGATTGGAGACACGGGGCAGGATGAAAGACATGGGGGCATGACTGGAGACAGATGGGGCAGGATTGGAGACAGATGGGGCAGAATGGAGACACAGGGGGCATGATTGGAGACAAGTGTCAGGATTGCAGACATGGGGGCATGGTTGGAGACATAGGGGGCAGAATGGAGACATGGGGCATGATTGGAGACACTGGGGGCAGAATTGGAGACAGATCGTGCAGGATCATGGGGCAGGATGGATATGATGGAGACAGATGGGGCAGGATGGAGAGATCACATGGGGCGATCATATGGGGCAGGATGGGGAGATCATATGGGGCAGAATGGATACTCATGAGGGCAGGATGGGAGAACATCTGGCTGACGCCAGGAATGAGACACACGGGGCCAGGCTGGGGGATATTATTAATACCATAGGGGCTAATTTAGGGATATTATTACTGCAGTGATGTATTTATTTTATTTTTTGAGTATACTGTTTTAAATGGGGGGCAGTCCTGTTACTATATAGAGTGATACTATGTCGCCTTCTTCATGTGGTGTAATGTAGAAGTTGTGAAAAATTAAGTAATGTGTTCTGCAAGCGGAGCTCGATATAACTGTGTTATTTCCTGCAGAGAGAAGTCCTGGCTGGATGAAATGATGGCGGTCTGTGCTGGATGAAAGATGAAGGACTTCACCTAGAGACGTCACTGGTGAGTCAGTGTGTTACCTATACACTGACACTATACACTGTATACAGAGCTCCTGTGTATAATTTCACTAGTGATCACTATATTATCTGTACACAGACACTGCATACTAAGTACAGATCTCCTGTGTATAATGGCACTTATGGTGATAGTATGGTGCTTTTTTTTAAATTACTGATCAGAATTGTAGTATTCAGTCACTATGTGGTGGTAATATGTGGTCTGGACATGGTGTTGTGGTATTTGTTCCTTGTATGTGATATTATTCGATCACTGTGGTGGTAATATGTCATCTGTTCATGGTGTTGTGGTATTTGTTCCTTCTATGTGATATTATTGGTCATTTTAAAAATTGAAAAATAAATAAAAATATACCTAAATTGTATTGCATATTTTAACAAATATTTAATAGGTTACAGTAGAGTAGGGCCCGGCCAAAAGTGTCTACCGTGTTATGGTGGCGGCTTAAAAAATCTTTTGGCCAAAACAAAAGCTGCCTGCTATGTATGTGATCTGGTGATGGGAACTGTTAATGTGTGATTGGTGAGAAGTGGAGTTTTTCCAAGAGAGAGCGGTGGGACTGTGGACAGTTCGAGGGGTGGAGCCTGGAGGCTCCGAAAATTTTGCCAGTATGAGGCCCCGAAATTTCTAGTGGCAGCCCTGCGTGTGCCAAACCGTTCCTGGCCTAATCCGAGTCGGTGATCCTAGCCCAGCTTGAAAAGGCTTGGAGATTCAGTTTGTGAAGAGCTGCTTTTTTTGTTCATATCTTCGTGGAGTACTTTATGAAGCCATTTCTATTTTATTGATCATGAGCGTTGAATGTTTCTTTGATTTTCAATCAGAACCCGTAGCCCCTGCCCAGTTGGAGAGCCCTGACGATTTAGTGTTAGTGGCAGTAATAAAAAGATGCAGCATGGACTGGATGGTTGAACGGTGGGGCATCATATAATGTAAGTATATTGCTTTTTTTTACCTCTTTGATGGCGCATTATGGTCCAATAAAATGCCTGCCAGTGGACATTATTTTGCTCAATCCACTAGAAAGCGAATTAAAAAAATTTTTTTTTGACGAATGCAGATTTTGTATTATCTGAGTAGATATAAATTCCACTAATTCTATTATCTTGACTACTGAGTTCAGATAATGCAAAGAATTCGGCTACTCACATCTACAAACAGCAGATGTGATTGGCTATATATACAGTGGCGAAAAAAAGTATTTAGTCAGCCACCAATTGGGCAAGTTCTCCCACTTAAAAAGAAGAGAGAGGCCTGTAATTGACATCATATGTGGACCACAACTATGAGAGTCAAAATGAGAAAACAAATCCAGAAAATCCCTAATTGGTGGCTGACTAAATACTTTTTTTCCCACTGTATTTACTGTGTGTAATCCATCTATTCTATCCTGTCGGCTCCTGCAGTGATTTTACAGTACACGGCAGATGAATTGCCAGCATTTCTTATATATGTATCTATGTAATATACATACAGTATATCCATATACAGGGTGGGCCATTTAAATGGATACACCTAAATAAAATGGGAATGGTTGGTGATATCAACTTTCTGTTTGTGGCACATTAATATATGGGAGGGGGAAAACTTTTCAAGATGGGTGGTGACCATGGCGGCCATTTTGAAGTCAGCCATTTTGGATCCAACTTTATTTTTTCAGTGGGTAGAGTGTCATTTGACACATCAAACGTATTGAGAATTTCACAAGAAGAACAATGGTGTGCTTGGTTAGTTATTCTTTCATGAGTTATTTACAAGTTTATGACCACTTATAAAATGTGTTCAAAGTGCTGCCCATTGTGTTGGATTGTCAATGCAACCCTCTTCTCACACTCTTGACACACTGATAGCAGATAACAGACACAGGACAAGTCAGGTTTCACAGGAGGACAAATCAAAGGCTTCCAGAGTCAGGCTCACACGCAGAAGGCAGAACTAGAGCTGACACCACCCTCAGGATACCTGGGAGCTAAATAGCAATCCTGAGCCCAGAATGAGGCAAAGCAAAGTTAACCCTTGACATGATCCGCCCGGAGAAAAAGCAGACAGGACTAAACTCTGGAATGCATCATGACACATAGAATGTAAAAAAAATCCATTACTGCTCACCTCTCTTGCCCCTCACCATCACCTGTCCAGTCCTCATCGCATTTTATCTTTGTCACTCTGGCTAAATCCCTGGACCTCTTTATGCAAGCACACATAAGGTTACTATGTCACAACATGTGCTATAATCTTGAGCAGACGTGTGCCCAGGGCCGCCATCAGGGCATGACAGCCGTGACTGGCGTATGGGGCCCGGTGAGCAGAGGGGGCCTGCATCGGGCCCCGTCTCATCTGGTCACCGGGCCCCCCCTGCAGGCGCTGCGGCAGTGGCACACTATTGACGTGCGGGCCCGCGCCCGCACGTCCATAGTTAACAGCCGCCAGCCAGTCTGAGGCTGGCAGCTGAATAGGGCCGCAGTGCGCACTCGCCGGCGTCGCCGGCGTCTGACGTCATTGTCAGCCGCCGGGCCCGGCGATTGCGTCTGTGTGGAGCCTCGGGGGATCTTCGCCCGGCGCAGGAGCATGGCCAGGTAAGAAGTCGTGTTTTTTTTTTTTTCTTTGAGAGCTGCGATCCAGGGGGGCCCGGGGGGCAGGATGATGGACACACAGGGGCAGAAATGCTGGACACAGTGGGGCAGAAATGCTGGACACAGTGGGGCAGAATAGTGGACACACAGGGGCAGAAATGCTGGACACAGTGGGACAGAATGGTGGACACAGTGGGGCAAAATTCTGGACACACAGGGGCAGAATGGTGGACACAGTGGGGCAGAATGCTGGACACACAGGGGCAGAAATGCTGGACACAGTGGGGCAGAATGGTGGACACAGTGGGGCAGAATGCTGGACACAGTGGGGCAGAAATGCTGGACACAGTGGGGCAGAATGGTGGACACACAGGGGCAGAAATGCTGGACATAGTGGGACAGAATGGTAGACACACAGGGGCAGAAATGCTGGACACAGTGGGACAGAATGGTAGACACACAGGGGCAGAAATGCTGGACACAGTGGGGCAGAAATGCTGGACACAGTGGGACAGAATGGTAGACACACAGGGGCAGAGATGCTGGACACAGTGGGGCAGAATGCTGGACACAGTGGGGCAGAATGCTGGACACACAGGGGCAGAAATGCTGGACACAGTGGGGCAGAATGCTGGACACAGTGGGGCAGAAATGCTGGACACAGTGGGGCAGAATGGTGGACACACAGGGGCAGAGATGCTGGACACAGTGGGACAGAATGGTGGACACACACAGGGGCAGAAATGCTGGACACAGTGGGGCAGAATGCTGGACACAGTGGGGCAGAATGCTGGACACACAGGGGCAGAAATGCTGGACACAGTGGGACAGAATGCTGGACACACAGGGGCAGAAATGCTGGACACAGTGGGACAGAATGGTGGACACAGTGGGGCAGAATGCTGGACACACAGGGGCAGAAATGCTGGACACAGTGGGACAGAATGGTGGACACAGTGGGGCAGAATGCTGGACAGAGTGGGGCAGAAATGCTGGACACAGTGGGGCAGAATGGTGGACACACAGGGGCAGAAATGCTGGACACAGTGGGACAGAATGGTGGACACACAAGGGCAGAATGCTGGACACAGTGGGGCAGAATGCTGGACACAGTGGGGCAGAATGCTGGACACACAGTGGGGCAGAATGCTGGACACACAGTGGGGCAGAATGCTGGACACACAGTGGGGCAGAATGCTGGACACACAGTGGGGCAGAATGCTGGACACACAGTGGGGCAGAATGCTGGACACACAGGGGCAGAAATGCTGGACACAGTGGGGCAGAAATGCTGGACATAGTGGGGCAGAATGCTGGACACACAGGGGCAGAAATGCTGGACACAGTGGGGCAGAATGCTGGAGACAGTGGGGCAGAATGCTGGAGACAGTGGGGCAGAATGCTGGACACAGTGACAGGGGCAGAATGCTGGACATTGGGGCAGAATGCGAGACACAGTGGGGCAGAATGCTGGACACAGTGGGGCAGAATGCTGGACACAGTGGGGCAGAATGCTGGACACACAGTGGGGCAGAATGCTGGAGACAGTGGGGCAGAATGCTGGAGACAGTGGGGCAGAATGCTGGACACAGTGGGGCAGAAATGCTGGACACAGTGAGAGGGGCAGAATGCTGGACACACAGTGGGGGAAAATGCTGGACACACAGTGGGGCAGAATGCTGGACACACAGTGGGGCAGAATGCTGGACACACAGTGGGGCAGAATGCTGAACACACAGTGGGACAGAATGCTGGACACACAGGGGCAGAAATGCTGGACACAGTGGGGCAGAATGCTGGACACACAGGGGCAGAAATGCTGGACACAGTGGGGCAGAATGCTGGACACACAGTGGGGCAGAATGCTGGAGACAGTGGGGCAGAATGCTGGAGACGGTGGGGCAGAATGCTGGACACAGTGACAGGGGCAGAAATGCTGGACACAGTGGGGCAGAATGCTGGACACAGTGGGGCAGAATGCTGGACATTGGGGCAGAATGCGAGACACAGTGGGGCAGAATGCTGGACACAGTGGGGCAGAATGCTGGACACAGTGGGGCAGAATGCTGGACACACATTGGGGCAGAATGCTGGAGACAGTGGGGCAGAATGCTGGAGACAGTGGGGCAGAATGCTGGAGACAGTGGGGCAGAATGCTGGACACAGTGGGGCTGAAATGCTGGACACAGTGACAGGGGCAGGATTCTGGACACAGGGGCAGAATGCGAGACACGGGGCAGAATGGAGATACGGGGCATGATTGGAGACACGGGGCAGGATGAAAGACATGGGGGCATGACTGGAGACAGATGGGGCAGGATTGGAGACAGATGGGGCAGAATGGAGACACAGGGGGCATGATTGGAGACAAGTGTCAGGATTGCAGACATGGGGGCATGGTTGGAGACATAGGGGGCAGAATGGAGACATGGGGCATGATTGGAGACACTGGGGGCAGAATTGGAGACAGATCGTGCAGGATCATGGGGCAGGATGGATATGATGGAGACAGATGGGGCAGGATGGAGAGATCACATGGGGCGATCATATGGGGCAGGATGGGGAGATCATATGGGGCAGAATGGATACTCATGAGGGCAGGATGGGAGAACATCTGGCTGACGCCAGGAATGAGACACACGGGGCCAGGCTGGGGGATATTATTAATACCATAGGGGCTAATTTAGGGATATTATTACTGCAGTGATGTATTTATTTTATTTTTTGAGTATACTGTTTTAAATGGGGGGCGGTCCTGTTACTGTATAGAGTGATACTATGTCGCCTTCTTCATGTGGTGTAATGTAGAAGTTGTGAAAAATTAAGTAATGTGTTCTGCAAGCGGAGCTCGAGATAACTGTGTTATTTCCTGCAGAGAGAAGTCCTGGCTGGATGAAATGATGGCGGTCTGTGCTGGATGAAAGATGAAGGACTTCACCTAGAGACGTCACTGGTGAGTCAGTGTGTTACCTATACACTGACACTATACACTGTATACAGAGCTCCTGTGTATAATTTCACTAGTGATCACTATATTATCTGTACACAGACACTGCATACTAAGTACAGATCTCCTGTGTATAATGGCACTTATGGTGATAGTATGGTGCTTTTTTTTAAATTACTGATCAGAATTGTAGTATTCAGTCACTATGTGGTGGTAATATGTGGTCTGGACATGGTGTTGTGGTATTTGTTCCTTGTATGTGATATTATTCGATCACTGTGGTGGTAATATGTCATCTGGTCATGGTGTTGTGGTATTTGTTCCTTCTATGTGATATTATTGGTCATTTTAAAAATTGAAAAATAAATAAAAATATACCTAAATTGTATTGCATATTTTAACAAATATTTAATAGGTTACAGTAGAGTAGGGCCCGGCCAAAAGTGTCTACCGTGTTATGGTGGCGGCTTAAAAAATCTTTTGGCCAAAACAAAAGCTGCCTGCTATGTATGTGATCTGGTGATGGGAACTGTTAATGTGTGATTGGTGAGAAGTGGAGTTTTTCCAAGAGAGAGCGGTGGGACTGTGGACAGTTCGAGGGGTGGAGCCTGGAGGCTCCGAAAATTTTGCCAGTATGGGGCCCCGAAATTTCTAGTGGCAGCCCTGCGTGTGCCAATCCGTTCCTGGCCTAATCCGAGTCGGTGATCCTAGCCCAGCTTGAAAAGGCTTGGAGATTCAGTTTGTGAAGAATTCCGAAACGAGCTGCTTTTTTTTGTTCATATCTTCGTGGAGTACTTTATGAAGCCATTTCTATTTTATTGATCATGAGCTTTGAATGTTTCTTTGATTTTCAATCAGAACCCGTAGCCCCTGCCCAGTTGGAGAGCCCTGACGATTTAGTGTTAGTGGCAGTAATAAAAAGATGCAGCATGGACTGGATGGTTGAACGGTGGGGCATCATATAATGTAAGTATATTGCTTTTTTTTACCTCTTTGATGGCGCATTATGGTCCAATAAAATGCCTGCCAGTGGACATTATTTTGCTCAATCCACTAGAAAGCGAATTAAAAAAATTTTTTTTTGACGAATGCAGATTTTGTATTATCTGAGTAGATATAAATTCCACTAATTCTATTATCTTGACTACTGAGTTCAGATAATGCAAACAATTCGGCTACTCACATCTACAAACAGCAGATGTGATTGGCTATATATACAGTGGCGAAAAAAAGTATTTAGTCAGCCACCAATTGGGCAAGTTCTCCCACTTAAAAAGAAGAGAGAGGCCTGTAATTGACATCATATGTGGACCACAACTATGAGAGTCAAAATGAGAAAACAAATCCAGAAAATCCCTAATTGGTGGCTGACTAAATACTTTTTTCCCCACTGTATTTACTGTGTGTAATCCATCTATTCTATCCTGTCGGCTCCTGCAGTGATTTTACAGTACACGGCAGATGAATTGCCAGCATTTCTTATATATGTATCTATGTAATATACATACAGTATATCCATATACAGGGTGGGCCATTTAAATGGATACACCTAAATAAAATGGGAATGGTTGGTGATATCAACTTTCTGTTTGTGGCACATTAATATATGGGAGGGGGAAAACTTTTCAAGATGGGTGGTGACCATGGCGGCCATTTTGAAGTCAGCCATTTTGGATCCAACTTTATTTTTTCAGTGGGTAGAGGGTCATTTGACACATCAAACGTATTGAGAATTTCACAAGAAGAACAATGGTGTGCTTGGTTAGTTATTCTTTCATGAGTTATTTACAAGTTTATGACCACTTATAAAATGTGTTCAAAGTGCTGCCCATTGTGTTGGATTGTCAATGCAACCCTCTTCTCACACTCTTGACACACTGATAGCAGCACCGCAGAAGAAATGCTAGCACAGGCTTCCAGTATCTGTTGTTTCAGATGCTGCACATCTCGTATCTTCACAGCATAGACAATTGCCTTCAGATGACCCTACAGATAAAAATCTAAGGGGGTCAGATGGGGAGACCTTGGTGGCCATTTAACTGGCTCAGAATGAAAAATCCACTTTCCAGGAAACTGTTCATGTAGGAATGCTCGGACCTGACACGAATAATGTGGTAGTGCTCCATCTTGGGTGTCAAATCCGAGCATTCCTACATAAACAGATTCCTAGAAAGTGGATTGGTCGTCGTGGGCCAGTTGAATGGCACCAAGGTCTCCGGATCTGACCCCCTTAGACTTTTATCTTTGAGGTCATCAGAAGGCAATTGTCTATGCTGTGAAGATATGAGATGTGCAGCATCTGAAACAACGGCTACTGGAAGCCTGTGATAGCATTTCTTCTGTGCTGTTGCTATCAGTGTGTCAAGAGTGGGAGAAGAGGGTTGCTGTTGTGAATTCTGTGGCAGAGCTCCCTCCTGTGGTCACGAGTGGTACTGCGGCTTCTGAGTTTCCTTCCTCAGGTGATGTAGTGAAGTCGTTAGGTGCTGCTCTATTTAACTCCACCTAGTGCTTTGCTCCTGGCCTCCAGTCAATGTTCTAGTATTGGTCTTGCTTCTTCCTGGATCGTTCCTGTGGCCGTCTGCTCTGCATAAGCTAAGTTTTGCTTGTGTTATTTTTGTTTTGCTATTTTTTCTGTCCAGCTTGCTTAATTGGTTTTTCTTGCTTGCTGGAAGCTCTGGGACGCAGAGGGAGCACCTCCGTACCGTTAGTCGGTGCGGAGGGTCTTTTTGCCCCTCTGCGTGGTTGTTTGTAGGGTTTTGTGTTGACCGCAAAGTTATCTTTCCTATCTTCGGTCTGTTCAGTAAGTTGGGCCTCACTTTGCTAAATCTATTTCATCTCTGCGTTTGTATTTTCAGCTCTACTCACAGTCATTATATGTGGGGGGCTGCCTTTTCCTTTGGGGTATTTCTCTGAGGCAAGGTAGGCTTGTTTTTCTATCTTAGGCCTAGCTAGTTTCTCAGGCTGTGCCGAGTTGCATAGGGAGCGTTAGGCGCAATCCACGGCTGCCTCTAGTGTGGTTGGATAGGATTAGGGATTGCGGTCAGCAGAGTTCCCACGTCTCAGAGCTCGTCCTATGTCTTTTGGTTATTGTCAGGTCACTTTGTGTGCTCTGAACTTCAAGGTCCATTGTGGTTCTGAATTACCTAATCATAACAGTACTGGAGGCCAAAAGTACTAATGCTTCTCAATAGAGGGAAAAAAGAAGTTCTGAGACCATTTTTTTTTCTTTGCACTGTGTTTTGCCTTTTTTTCCCCCTAGACATTTGGGTGGTTCAGGACACAGGTGTAGTGATGGACATTAAAGGTCTGTCTTCATGTGTGGATCATCTCACTGCAAGAGTACAAAATATTCAAGACTTTGTGGTTCAGAATTCTATGTTAGAACCAAGAATTCCTATTCCTGATTTGTTTTCTGGAGATAGAGCAAAATTTCTGAGTTTCAAAAATAATTGTAAACTGTTTCTGGCTTTGAAACCTCGCTCCTCTGGTGACCCAGTTCAACAAGTTAGGATCATTATTTCTTTATTACGTGGCGACCCTCAAGACTGGGCATTTTCATTTGCGCCAGGAGATCCTGCATTATGTAATATTGATGCGTTTTTCCTGGCGCTCGGATTGCTGTACGATGAACCTAATTCGGTGGATCAGGCAGAGAAAAATTTGCTGGCTCTGTGTCAGGGTCAGGATGAGATAGAGATTTATTGTCAGAAGTTTAGAAAGTGGTCCGTGCTCACTCAATGGAATGAATGTGCGCTGGCAGCTATTTTCAGAAAGGGTCTCTCTGAAGCCCTTAAGGATGTCATGGTGGGATTTCCCATGCCTGCTGGTCTGAATGAGTCTATGTCTTTGGCCATTCAGATCGGTCGACGCTTGCGTGAGGGTAAATCTGTGCACCATTTGGCGGTATTATCCGAGCATAAACCTGAGCCTATGCAGTGCGATAGGACTTTGACCAGAGTTGATCGGCAAGAACACAGACGTCAGAATGGGCTGTGTTTCTACTGTGGTGATTCCACTCATGCTATCTCCGATTGTCCTAAGCGCACTAAGCGGTTCGCTAGGTCTGCCACCATTGGTATGGTACAGTCAAAATTTCTTTTGTCCGTTACTTTGATCTGCTCTTTGTCATCTTATTCTGTCATGGCATTTGTGGATTCAGGCGCTGCCCTGAATTTGATGGACTTGGAGTATGCTAGGCGTTGTGGGTTTTTCTTGGAGCCCTTGCAGTGTCCTATTCCATTGAGAGGAATTGATGCTACGCCTTTGGCCAAGAATAAGCCTCAGTACTGGACCCAGCTGACCAAGTGCATGGCTCCTGCACATCAGGAGGATATTCGCTTTCTGGTGTTGCATAATCTGCATGATGTGGTCGTGTTGGGGTTGCCATGGCTACAAGTCCATAACCCAGTATTAGATTGGAAATCAATGTCTGTGTCCAGCTGGGGTTGTCAGGGGGTAAATGGTGATGTCCCATTTCTGTCTATTTCGTCATCCACCCCTTCTGAGGTCCCAGAGTTCTTGTCTGATTACCGGGATGTATTTGATGAGCCCAAGTCCAATGCCCTACCTCCGCATAGGGATTGTGATTGTGCTATCGATTTGATTCCTGGTAGTAAGTTTCCTAAAGGTTGACTGTTTAATTTATCTGTACCTGAGCACGCCGCTATGCGGAGTTACGTGAAGGAGTCCTTGGAGAAGGGTCATATTCGCCCGTCATCGTCGCCATTGGGAGCGGGGTTCTTTTTTGTGGCCAAGAAGGATGGTTCGCTGAGACCTTGTATAGATTACCGCCTTCTAAATAAAATCACGGTCAAATTTCAGTACCCCTTGCCGCTGCTATCTGATTTGTTTGCTCGGATCAAGGGGGCTAGTTGGTTCACCAAGATAGATCTTCCCTGTGCGTATAATCTTGTGCGTATTAAGCGAGTCGATGAATGGAAAACTGCATTTAATACGCCCGAGGGCCATTTTGAGTACCTAGTTATGCCTTTCGGACTTGCCAATGCTCCATCGGTGTTTCAGTTATTTATGCATGACATCTTCCGAGAGTACCTGGATAAATTCCTGATTGTATACTTGGATGATATTTTGATCTTCTCGGATGATTAGGAGTCACATGTGAAGCAGGTCAGAACGGTGTTTCAGGTCCTGCGTGCTAATTCTTTGTTTGTGAAGGGATCAAAGTGTCTCTTTGGTGTTCAGAAGGTTTCATTTTTGGGGTTCATTTTTTCCCCTTCTACTATCGAGATGGACCCTGTTAAGGTCCAAGCCATCCATGATTGGACTCAGCCGACATCTCTGAAAAGTCTGCAAAAGTTCCTGGGCTTTGCTAATTTTTATCGTCGTTTCATCTGCAATTTTTCTAGTATTGCTAAACCATTGACCGATTTGACCAAGAAAGGTGCTGATGTGGTCAATTGGTCTTCTGCTGCTGTGGAAGCTTTTCAAGAGTTGAAGCGTCGTTTTTCTTCTGCCCCTGTGTTGTGTCAACCAGATGTTTCGCTTCCATTCCAGGTCGAGGTTGATGCTTCTGAGATTGGAGCAGGGGCTGTTTTGTCGCAGAGAAGTTCTGATTGCTCGGTGATGAAACCATGCGCCTTCTTTTCCAGGAAGTTTTCGCCTGCTGAGCGAAATTATGATGTTGGCAATCGAGAGTTGCTGGCCATGAAGTGGGCATTCGAGGAGTGGCGTCATTGGCTTGAAGGAGCTAAGCATCGCGTGGTGGTCTTGACTGATCATAAGAACTTGACTTATCTTGAGTCTGCCAAGCGGTTGAATCCTAGACAGGCTCGTTGGTCGCTGTTTTTTGCCCGTTTTAACTTTGTGGTTTCGTACCTTCCAGGCTCTAAAAATGTGAAGGCGGATGCCCTGTCTAGGAGTTTTGTGCCCGACTCTCCGGCTTTATCTGAGCCGGCGGGTATTCTCAAAGATGGAGTAATTGTGTCTGCCATCTCCCCTGATTTGCGGCAGGTGCTGCAAAAATTTCAGGCTAATAAACCTGATCGTTGCCCAGCGGAGAAACTGTTTGTCCCTGATAGATGGTCAAATAAAGTTATCTCTGAGGTTCATTGTTCGGTGTTGGCTGGTCATCCTGGAATCTTTGGTACCAGAGAGTTAGTGGCTAGATCCTTTTGGTGGCCATCTCTGTCGCGGGATGTGCGTTCTTTTGTGCAGTCCTGTGGGATTTGTGCTCGGGCTAAGCCCTGCTGTTCTCGTGCCAGTGGGTTGCTTTTGCCCTTGCCGGTCCCGAAGAGGTCTTGGACACATATCTCTATGGATTTTATTTCAGATCTTCCCGTCTCTCAAAAAATGTCAGTCATTTGGGTGGTTTGTGATCGCTTCTCTAAGATGGTCCATTTGGTGCCCTTGTCTAAATTACCTTCCTCCTCTGATTTGGTGCCATTGTTCTTCCAGCATGTGGTTCGTTTACATGGCATTCCAGAGAATATCGTTTCTGACAGAGGTTCCCAGTTTGTTTCGAGGTTTTGGCGAGCCTTTTGTGCTAGGATGGGCATTGACTTGTCTTTTTCCTCGGCTTTCCATCCTCAGACTAATGGCCAGACCGAACGAACCAAGCAGACCTTGGAAACATATCTGAGATGCTTTGTTTCTGCTGATCAGGATGACTGGGTGTCCTTTTTGCCTTTGGCTGAGTTCGCCCTTAATAATCGGGCCAGCTCGGCTACCTTGGTTTCGCCGTTTTTCTGCAACTCTGGGTTCCATCCTCGTTTCTCTTCAGGGCAGGTTGAGTCTTCGGACTGTCCTGGTGTGGATACTGTGGTGGACAGGTTGCAGCAAATTTGGACTCATGTGGTGGACAATTTGACCTTGTCCCAAGAGAAGGCTCAACGTTTCGCTAATCGCAGACGCTGTGTGGGTCCCCGACTTTGTGTTGGGGATTTGGTTTGGTTGTCTTCTCGTCATATTCCTATGAAGGTTTCCTCTCCTAAGTTTAAACCTCGTTTCATTGGTCCGTATAGGATTTCTGAGGTTCTCAATCCTGTGTCTTTTCGTTTGACCCTTCCAGATTCTTTTTCCATCCATAACGTATTCCATAGGTCATTGTTGCGGAGATACGTGGCACCTATGGTATGGGGGAGTTGGAGTATATTGTGGAGAAGATTTTGGATTCTCGTGTTTCAAGACGGAAACTCCAGTATCTGGTTAAGTGGAAGGGTTATGCTCAGGAAGATAATTCCTGGGTCTTTGCCTCTGATGTCCATGCTCCCGATCTTGTTCGTGCCTTTCATATGGCTCATCCTGGTCGTCCTGGGGGCTCTGGTGAGGGTTCGGTGACCCCTCCTCAAGGTGGGGTACTGTTGTGAATTCTGTGGCAGAGCTCCCTCCTGTGGTCACAAGTGGTACTTCGGCTGATTCTCTCTATGAGCTTCCGTTGGTGGAGGAGAGTGGTACTGCGGCTTCTGAGTTTCCTTCCTCAGGTGATGTGGGGAAGTCGTTAGGTGCTGCTCTATTTAACTCCACCTAGTGCTTTGATCCTGGCCTCCAGTCAATGTTCTAGTATAGGACTTGCTTCCTCCTGGATCGTTCCTGTGGCCTGCTGCTCTGCATTGCTAAGTTCCGCTTTTGTTATTTTGTTTGCTGTTTTTTTCTGTCCAGCTTGCTTATTTGGTTTTTCTTGCTTGCTGGAAGCTCTGGGACGCAGAGGGTGTACCTCCGTGCCGTTAGTCGGTACGGAGGGTCTTTTTGCCCCCTTTGCGTGGTTGTTTGTAGGGTTTTGTGTTGACCGCAAAGTTACCTTTCCTATCCTCGCTCTGTTCAGAAAGTCGGGCCTCACTTTGCTAAATCTATTTCATCTCTACGTTTGTCTTTTCATCTTAACTCACAGTCATTATATGTGGGGGCTGCCTTTTCCTTTGGGGTATTTCTCTGAGGCAAGGTAGGCTTATTTTCTATCTTCAGGCTAGCTAGTTTCTCAGGCTGTGCCGAATTGCATAGGGAGCATTAGGCGCAATCCACGGCTGCCTCTAGTGTGGTTGGAGAGGATTAGGGATTGCGGTCAGCAGAGTTCCCATGTCTCAGAGCTCGTTCTATGTTTTTTGGTTATTGTCAGGTCACTGTATGTGCTCTGACTTCTATGTCCATTGTGGTGCTGAATTACCTTATCATAACAGGTTGAGTCTTCGGACTGTCCTGCTGTGGATACGGTGGTGGACAGGTTACAGCAGATTTGGACTCATGTAGTGGACAATTAGACCTTGTCCCAGGAGAAGGCTCAACGTTTCGCTAATCGCAGACGCTGTGTGGGTCCCCGACTTCGTGTTGGGGATTTGGTTTGGTTGTCATCTCGTCATATTCCTATGAAGGTTTCCTCTCCTAAGTTTAAGCCTCGTTTCATTGGTCCGTATAGGATTTCTGAGGTTCTTAATCCTGTGTCTTTTCGTTTGACCCTTCCAGATTCTTTTTCCATCCATAACGTATTCCATAGGTCATTGTTGCGGAGATACGTGGCACCTATGGTTCCATCTGTTGATCCTCCTGCCCCGGTTTTGGTGGAGGGGGAGTTGGAGTATATTGTGGAGAAGATTTTGGATTCTCGTGTTTCGAGACGGAAACTCCAGTATCTGGTTAAGTGGAAGGGTTATGGTCAGGAAGATAATTCCTGGGTCTTTGCCTGTGATGTCCATGCTGCCGATCTTGTTCGTGCCTTTCATATGGCTCATCCTGGTTGGCCTGGGGGCTCTGGTGAGGGTTCGGTGACCCCTCCTCAAGGGGGGGGTACTGTTGTGAATTCTGTGGCAGAGCTCCCTCCTGTGGTCACGAGTGGTACTGCGGCTTCTGAGTTTCCTTCCTCAGGTGAGTGGTGAAGTCGTTAGGTGCTGCTCTATTTAACTCCACCTAGTGCTTTGCTCCTGGCCTCCAGTCAATGTTCTAGTATTGGTCTTGCTTCCTCCTGGATCGTTCCTGTGGCCGTCTGCTCTGCATAAGCTAAGTTTTGCTTGTGTTATTTTTGTTTTGCTATTTTTTCTGTCCAGCTTGCTTAATTGGTTTTTCTTGCTTGCTGGAAGCTCTGGGACGCAGAGGGAGCACCTCCGTACCGTTAGTCGGTGCGGAGGGTCTTTTTGCCCCTCTGCGTGGTTGTTTGTAGGGTTTTGTGTTGACCGCAAAGTTATCTTTCCTTTCTTCGGTCTGTTCAGTAAGTTGGGCCTCACTTTGCTAAATCTATTTCATCTCTGCGTTTGTATTTACATCTCTACTCACAGTCATTATATGTGGGGGGCTGCCTTTTCCTTTGGGGTATTTCTCTGAGGCAAGGTAGGCTTGTTTTTCTATCTTAGGCCTAGCTAGTTTCTCAGGCTGTGCCGAGTTGCATAGGGAGCGTTAGGCGCAATCCACGGCTGCCTCTAGTGTGGTTGGATAGGATTAGGGATTGCGGTCAGCAGAGTTCCCACGTCTCAGAGCTCGTCCTATGTCTTTTGGTTATTGTCAGGTCACTTTGTGTGCTCTGAACTTCAAGGTCCATTGTGGTTCTGAATTACCTAATCATAACAGGTTGCATTGACAATCCAACACAATGGGCAGCACTTTAAACACATTTTAAAGTGGTCATAAACTTGTAAATAGCTCATGAAGGAATAAAGTTATGTCAAAACCAAGCAAGCTATTGTTTTTCTTGTGAAATTCTTAATAAGTTTGATGTCATATGACCCTATTCCTATTGAAAAAAATAAACTTGGATCCAAAAAGGCCAACTTCAAAATGGCCACCATGGTCACCACCTATCTTGAAAAGTTTTCCCCCTCCCATATACTAATGTGCCACAAACAGGAAGTTGATATCACCAACTATTCTAATTTTATCTTGGTGTATCCATATAAATGGCCCACCCTGTATATATATGTGTGTCACTGACATCTATATATATGTATATGTATTCTATGTGTACATATTTATTTTATCTATTCTATTCTAACCTGCCAATGTGATTTTACTGTACGTGACACATAGCACATAAAGTGCTGGCTTTTCAAAGGATCTAGAGGTATGGTTCTACAGGAAGTAGTTTTTTTTTTGCTCTGGGGCACTCATCTTTATTAGCATGCACAAAGAGACACAAGTTAGCCCCAAAAACACATGAAAAAATTTTACCAAAACCATAACAAAAATACAAACAAAAACACATCAAAAACTTACCAAAGCATGCATTTTTTTGGCCACACCCTCTTTCCTCCCAAGAACTCAGAATTTGCTGTAGAAAAAAATGCAGCAAAAACGCCCAGTGTGAACTTACCCTCATACTGTTTTACTGAAACACTAAGATAGAGAAAAGGCTGCTGCATCCCCTTCCTCTACCCTTCCTATCTGTACAACGGATTGACACACTTATTTTGCAAAAATGAAAAGGTTTTGAACATTTGCAAAATACATGCGCTTGCTTGCATTTGTATCAGTAGTATTTCCCCAAACTTTAGGACTAAATGACAACTATATTGATGAACAAAGTGGCCTCATCCGGCCAAACTGGTATTTACTGTTCTGTCTTTGAAAACTAAAAATGTAGTCCAATTTTCTGATGCTTGCCATACACATGAAATGACAATTGACCAATTCAAGATCAATCATCATTTCTACGACAGCAACATGCAAATGTCCAAATACATTGTACAAATATCTTTTAGATTCATTTATATATTTCCCATGAATACCACACGAAAACATTCAATAATCAGTGTGCTGGTGCTAATGAAATAAAGTTTCCTGAACGATCATTACATACAAATTATATAGTGCACGATAGTCATCCGAAAACATCAGACATGCCAAATCAATCTTTCGAACAATCGTTTGTCACCCAAAAGTCATGCACTTGTCACTTAAAAACCATACAACCAATGATTGACTTGGTTGAAATCGTATATTTAGTACAACTTTGGTCTAATTAATATTGAGGCCTTAAGGGTGTCTCCCCTGCCAGTGAAAGGTCTGATGGCATGAGATCTTACATGAGAGGCAAGGTGAGATAGCTAATATAGCATGAATCGAAAGCCAAAATCTCACCTTCAAAGCTCTTGCGTGGGTGAGTCTTTGGTTGTTGAGCATCTTCCGAAGTCTTCCAATTCTATCCTTTGTGTTTGGTAGCTGGAGTTCTACAGAAGTAGACCTAGACTTTAAGCTATTTTTTCATATTTGAGCAGCTAATTGTATGTCATAAACATGTAAGAATTTAAATTTGTGAATTTAATTTACCAGGAATTACTAAAGATAGTTGTAGCAGAATACGAGAATCAAATCAGCAAAGTACAAGCTCTAAGACTCCCGCATTACAATTATGATCTGGAAAAGTATTGCGTTATGGCATTCTGAAGACAGTTCATTTTTCTGCTGAGTTTTCCACCTCCAAAGTCTTCATCCCGGTTGATTTGCTGTGTAGTGATGGCCTTAACAGATTGAAATTAGAATTTTGAAAATTTAAATTCCTCATTGATCCCTGTAATAGAGTATTGTCACGACTGGCTAAGGAATATGTATAAACCACCTGTGGACAGACATGGCCAGATTGGATTTGCTGCTACAAGCTTGAATGCAGAACTTTATGAGCTTCCCAATAGAATTACCACAAATTATCTGTTAATAAAATGTAGCTGTCTGTAACAGGCAAAACTATTCAAAGGAATGAAGTGAACACTATAAGTCTGCAAACTTTTTGTTTCCTTAGGGAAAATGCCCACTTCACTCTTGTCTGATGACCACATGGCTACGGAACGCCGGTCAAATTCTTTTGCACTAAACTTTTAAAGTCACTTGGGACAGAATCCCGATTATTCAGTGCATGACCAAAAATATAATCAAGAAAATGGTGCGTGTGGTTCGTACATGCGATCTACCAACAGTCTGGTGGAGAGAAACTGATATTAACTTATATTTGATTAAAATCAAATTTAAAGGGAATCTGTCAGGTCCTTTAGCACAATTAATCTGCAGATATAGAGTTAGTCTGCAGGTTATTAGCATTGGCCGCAGCATTGAAAGTGCAGAACATGGGAGAAAATTAACTTCATTATTCCTGGGAGCCGCCGACTTTCAGTCATGTAGGTGTGCCCAGATTAATTGCAGTCACTGCTCACAACACTATAAGTAAGTACACCATGACACTGCTTGACAACCAGCTCAGCAGTGCATCAATACAGAGCCAGCTGTCATTAAGTGCAGACGCATAGCATGGATACAGATGTATGACTGAAAGCCAGGGGCTGACTGAATGAATCCACAGGTTGTTGATTTATTCCACACTTTTATTTATCCCTTTGGATGGCTTACTTACATGTCCTACTGCAGCATTTGTTAGGTCTTTTACTGTCCTCTGTGTCTCCACTTTGATATCCCCCTTGCGTGTGGCTTTCCTCCCTGCTTCCCCTCTCCCCTTTCCCTATTGACTCTCCTCTATTTATGTGCCGTTATTATTTTGCTTTACAAGCTGATCTTTATTGTAAAGATACATCTGTAAACTCTCTCCTCCATGCCTCTTCAGCACATATCCAACAAGTCATAAGGGCCATCTCGGTTGGTCAGTTCCTTGGAACCCATCGCATCTGTTCCACCAACGATCGATTTGAATCACCATCCAATGATCTGAAACAGAGGTTTAGATGTAGGGGATAAAGCAACAGGTGCATTAAGAACGGATACCATAGACCTAAGGTGACCTCTTGGGATGAACTTTTAGCCAAACCAGTTAAAAAGGTAAAAGAAAACCATGTAACCTGTTTTGTGTCCACTTCCAATTGCCAATGGGGCTGATACGGGACATTTTGTTAAAACACTGTCCAATTCTACATACAGATAAAGCCCTGGCAGCTTACCTTCCTCAAAAGGTCATTGCTAAAGAAGCTGGCTGTTCACAAATTGCTGTTTCCAAGGATAATGATGGAAGGTTTAGTGGAATGAAAAAGTGTGGTAGAAAAATGTGGAGGGGTTTTGTGAGACAAGCTCTCCTGTGGCTGAGGGAGAAATCCACCAGAAGAAAGTGACCAAAGTGGATGAAACACGTTGAGTTTGGCTGTGCTGGTGGAATAAAATCTCTTGTCACGGTAGATTTGAAAATTTTTAATGACTCTCTAAACATTTCGATGAATGAACCGCATGAGAAATTGGTCAAGTTTAATAGTGTCCTCAATTATGAAAAATACGAACAGATACTTATCCATCATGAATTACCATCAGTGAGGAATTTGATTGGCTCTGAATTTATTCTGCAGCATGACATTGACTCATCTTTCAAATTTTAAAGGAAGTATGCATGTTGTGTCTTTTATTTGCTATACTATATTTGCTTGTCCAACCACTGCGTCTATGGCAGGGGTGTCAAACTGCATTCCTCAAGGGCCGCAAACAGGTCATGTTTTCAGGATTTCCTTGTATTGCACAGGTGATAATTTAATCACCTACACACATAATGATTACAGCACCTTGTGCAATGCTAAGGAAATCCTGAAAACATGACCTGTTTGCGGCCCTTGAGGAATGCAGTTTGACACCCCTGGTCTATGGTCCTCAAAGTTGCCCATTTCCTGGTGCTTCTTCAAAAATGCTTGAAAAGCCCATTTTGACACCAAGACTGCTATGAAATGTTTGCCTGGAGAGACCTTGCTGATGCAGTATTACTACCTTGTGTATTGTTGCTGTGCTCAACAAGGAGACAAGGAGTCCTGAAAGATCCAACATCATGCTATCTATGGGTATTACATGAAAAGACAGAAGTATTTGCATTTGCGACATCCTCAGATGATCTGTGTTTAGTTCTCCAAGGTGTTTAGAACAACCTCCTACCAAGTTCCTTCAAAAACTAGAAGCAAGAACAGAGAAGAATTGATGTTGTTTGGAAGGCAAAATGCTGTTGAACCAAATATTGATCTGATTTAGATTTCTCTTTTGTTCATTCTTTTTTCATTTTTGTTAATTGATCAAAAAAACAACAATTAACTACTGTATTTTTAAAACCATTCTTCCTCTGCAGCACTTTTTTCTACCCTTGCCTAAAATTTTTGCAGAGTGCTATACAGTATATAGATGCTTAGAAGCCGATTGTATCTGCGCTGGAAAACACTCCTACCTGATCATATGAGTTAATGTTCAGAATCCATTTTTAAACATGATTTAAAAACCCAAATAGCAGCAAAATAAGATTAAAAATAAGAATAAAATTATCTTAATACATCGACTGCCACTGCAGAGGAGATTATATAAAAGGCACCTGGTATTATACGATCAAATCGTAGATGTATCAAGCATGCAGAGTGGAGCGCAAGCATCAGGTGCGACTGAAAAAGATTTACCTGATATGCTTGATAGTGTCGCTCGTCCTCTTGTATGGTGTTTAGCTTTTCAAGGATGTCCGTGTTAAGAGGTCAAATGTGGATCCTTCAGGTGTTGGCACTATCTAGTCTGCCCCGGCCGGTGGCAGAGTACCCCAGAAGTCTTTTTCCGGCGTGTACGGGATGCACGCTGCGCTGTACAGCCTCTCGGTTCACTGTGAGTACAGGACCTTGCGTGACTTCATGGTCACGTGATTGCTCACGTGACTGGCTGTGGGGAGCGCTGTGGACCAATCCCTACGCGTTTCAGAATACTCGTATTCCTTCCTCAGGGATGGAGGAAGGAATACAATTATTCTGAAAAGCGTAGGCCGGGGCAGACTAGATAGTGCCAACACCTGAAGGATCCACATTTAACCTCTTAACACGGACATCCATGAAAAGCTAAACACCATACAAGAGGACGGGATCGAGCGACACTATCAAGCATATCAGGTAAATCTTTTGCAGTCGCACCTGATGCTTGCGCTCCACTCTGCATGCTTGTTACATCTACGATTTGATCGTATAATACCAGGTGGCAGTCGATGTATTAAGATAATTTTATTCTTATTTTTATTCTTATTTTGCTGCTATTTGGGTGTTTAAAAATGGACTCTGAACGTTAACTCATATGATCAGGTAGGAGCGTTTTCCAGCGCAGATACAAACGGCTTCTAAGCATCTATAGACAAAGACACAGCTGAGTGGTACTGTGATACTATCCGCTGCAGGAACATTGGTGTTTAGAGCGCCACTGGATTTATTACTTTTTTATTTTTGCTATACAGTATAGTCTACATTTACATTTTAATATACATTCAGTTGAGCATTGCCCGAAGCCTATAACTTCCTATCAGGAGTAGGTATAACATAGAATATAATGTCTTATGTTAACTTGTCAGGTTATGTCACTGGGGAGTATCATATGGATGTATAATTTAAACTAGTCTCGACAAGGTCATCATTAACATAAAACAGAAGCAGAATTCATTAGATTAATGATATTTTTGCCCACCCTGAACGTTTACAATGTTGTGAATATCCCTGAAGGAGCCCAAATCTTGCTGCCAATATTTACATAGAGTTTAATCAAATTATAACGTTAAATACCTCCTTACGTAATTGGCTATATACAATGTTTGGATTTTCTCTAGGCTCTTAGGAGATATTTTGTATAATTGTACATCTCAATGTTAGGACTACATTTGTAAGGCAGTAAACGTAATACAGTAGAAATAAGGCTAGGTTCACATTGCGTTAGTGCAATCTATTTAGCGCATACGCTAATGGACTGCGTTAACGCAATTGCCAAAAAGGGATCGCGTTATGCGATCGCGCTAGCGCAGATGCTCGATCTGCGCTAGTGAGAACGGACCCAAAAACGCTGCAGACAGCGTTCGTGGTCCGTCACAAAATAACGGCACATCGCTAATGCATGCCAAAAATGGCATGCGTTAGGGATGCGTTACATACATTGCGGTCAATGGGTGCGCTAACGGATCCATTACATTGCGTTTGTGCCGCTATGTAACGGATTCCGTTAGCGGACACCCACTAACGCAATGTGAACCTAGCCTTAAAGAGGCACTTTGTTCATCCTATGGTTGTCTCAACTAATCACCATTGTAATCTATACGCAGTTGAGATATTGCATATATCTTGAAGCGTATATTCAGACTATTCAGCGCCCCTTTCAGTAGTATGCTTCTGCATAAACATATTGCTATCCATAGCAATTATCATTCCAAATTACCATGGTAAAGATAAAGGTGATGGTTTTCTGAGACTCAACAGGGCAAATCAGTACGCCTGCGCATAAGCTGAGACATGAAGCAACGAGGAAGACGACATGGTATGAAGATGGGAGGCGCCGGACCCGGACCTGTGACGCCCATCGGACCGCACCGGACCGCCCCCTGCGTGAGTATAATCTAACTTGTTTTTCTTATCTTTCAGGTAACATCGGGGGCTTATCTACAGCATTACAGAATGTTGTAGATAAGCCCCTAATGACGATGGCCCCAGCTTATATGTGAAAAATGAGGTGACAGATTCCCTTTAAAGTTAATCCTCACTGGTTAAAGCTTTCTTTCTAGACTAATAAGTGGCGTAACTTGAAGCTCGTGGGACCTAACACAGTATTCAAAAACTCTAATAGGGCTCTGAACTATCATGGGTCTTTATTAGCAGTGGTCTTCCCATGTGGGTCAAAAGGACCTTTTTGGACCCCATTTACCAGAGTTGCTAGTGCCTGAACGCAATTGCAACACCTTCAGCTACTATAATTTCACCCCTAACAGTTATCACATACCAAACATTATTATTGTGACCACTGCAGCCAATCTCTAGCCTTCTTGTGATGCCATATATGACACATGACTGCTGAAGCCAATGATTGAGTGCAGCAGTCATGGCACGTGATTTCTGCAGGATGTAATCAGCGAACAGTAGGGACCACTGGTGCTGAAGCAGCATGGGACTAAAGAGATAAATTGCACTTGCTCTTTGTTAATTTTTTTCAAATCTGTAAAAACCACTTTAAGTCCTGGAGCTAGTGAAGAACCTAATTTAAAAGGAGGGTACTAAAACCTTCGGGGTTGGTTCTTTTTCCTGGATATCACACCAACCAGACAATTATTCATCTTAATCAAATGTCTTTATTTAGTATGTAGTAAAATGATGTTCTTCACTTGGGCCTCTTCCTACAACCCCTTCAAGGAAGAGACCCCGTTATTTTACGTTATTTAGATGATCAGTCTGCCTGCATCTCCAGTCGTCCCACCATTTGGCGTCGTAGCATTCATCCCATTTTTTTTTTATAAAAGTGATAAATAATATACAAATTCAGAGAATAAGGGAGCCCCACTGATAGAATAAAAAGAGCTCTTACGTCTCCAAACCCACCATAAAAATCCAGATGACAGTTCTTAGGAAAGCATATGGTTTGGTCCTACGTCAAGGTGGAGACAGATTTAAGAGTTTTCATGTTAGTAAAATGTACAGTATTTTCCAGCAGGAGACATCGAGGTTGACGTTCATGATCGAGAGTCACATATTAAATACATATTTTTGCATAATTCATCACTTCGAAAATGACATTTTATTACACTTTATATCCTTCATACTTTACCTTTATATGACACATTGATGCGTCACGTTCATAACGAAGCTGTCACTGAAGTTTATCGGGTCGTATTTAATGGGTTGTAACTCGCAATAGGAATGAGAATTATCTCCAAGCATTTATTTCTGAATATTATTACAACAAGAGAAAATCATCCGGTGATTTGTTCTCCAGTTACCACCTGATTAAAAATATATATAATTCAATTAAGTAAAGAATATAATAAAACGACTTAGTTATTGATAGTCTATCATTAGGATAGGTCATCGTTATCATTGGTGGCATCTCCATCGATCACTTGTTGCAGCTGCCAGAAGAGCGCACTGTATGGACCAAGAACAGCACAGCTCTATGCACCGAGTAGTGGTCATTCTCAGGTACTGCACTAGGCAGTGTACGGAGCTGGGCTGTTCTGGATTTTTTTATGTTGCTCTTTTTATGCTATCCCTTTACCCTCCTGTTATGCACTCCTACAACCTACATATAAATATACCTTACTTGCCACATTTACGAGAGTTTCAGGAAGGCGCTCAGAAAGAGGCTAGACCTCCTAGACTCCTGGAAGAGTTGACTAATTTATTGGGTGATGGTGACGCCTTCAGAAATCTCCGGGAGAGCAGATCTTGTATGTAGTTTCTTGTATTCAATGCTTGGATATTCCACCAGCATAGGGAGTCCAGGTGTCCACACACAAATACCATAGCTATGAAAAAACATTCTGTGAGCCACCGGCTACGTCATCCCATGGAAAGACCTCAAAAATTTGTGAGATATGAAATATACAAAATTTATATCTAAATACACACTGTCCATTGCAATAGAATTCAAAGTAAAAATAAGAGGACAAAATTCATGTCAGTGCCAAAAGACGATGGAGTGGACATTCAGGATATACGAGGCATGCGGGGGAGAGAGGGAAAGGACGACAGCCGTTTCGCGATTGCTCGCTTCCTGGCCATTGCAATAATATGTAAAAGATTACTTTAGCTAGTGCTCATTCTCCAGGGTCACCTATAAGTTACACTTATACAAGTATTTGCTCAGTATTTTACCTCAGTATTTGTAAGCAAAAATCAGGAGTGGGTGGAATATACAGAAGTGGTGACGTGTTTCTTTTAGACTTTTCTGCTGATTTTTTTCACTTGTGATTTTGGCTTACAAATATTGATGTAAAATACTGACCAAATACTGATCGTGTGAATGTGGCCTAATTGAATAATAGAGCCTGAAGTGATAACTGTACGTTCAGGGATGATATAGTGGAGGCGCGAACTCAGGCTCGTCAGGAAAGGTGGAGAGACCAGAGATGGTGTATTTTTGGGCAATGTTTTGCTGTCATGCAGCAATGCCTTCTTGTAGGATGACTAAATGTGGCCATGTTGAACTGTCCCTATCACTCGGTTTCTTGTCCAGGAACAAGAATATGCTCGCCATAAACCACAGAAGGTGCGGGGTCATCCGTTCTGTCCCTCCGGTCTTCTGCATCTGAAAACCAGGTCTGCTTATGACTGCACACATTGCATGTCAAAAAGTGATGAGCTACAAGAGCACAAGCAAAAGGGATCAAAAGAGAGAATAGAAAGATAAGCAGAACCGATCTGCTTCACGTCAATCAGGCAACTTTCCGTCATGGAGAAGAGTTTCTTTTTCATGAAATGGATAATGGTCCACAGGACATCCTCCAGAAACCACATCTAATCTTCAGGAAATACAATCCCATGTATCTATAATATGGAGGAATCCTGTGTAATGTTACTGCCTCCATCCAGACACAGACAGCAGCAGCTCAGCGGTGGCCTGCCGTGTGCCGCTACTCACAATGACTCGCAAAAGTATTCGCCCCCTTGGCTTTTTGCCTATTTTGTTGCATTGCAACCTGTGTTTAAATATTTTGGACGTGTGTGTGACACTTCAATACTAAATAGTCTAAGTTGGTGAAGGCCTAAATTAAATTTTTGGGATAAAATAACTAAACGTTGGCACGTGCATATTGACAAAAAGGCTGATATCAAATATTAAGATTATATCGATGATCCGTGCTACATTGACATCACCACTGTCGCCCTGCAATATATTGTTGGGACAAAAATGTGTCAGGGCTGGAGAGTCAGGGGCTTTAATAGACAAATAGCTTTATTTTATTATTATTTTAAAGCCTAAGCAGTCTTTGTGCTATTTTCTAATGAATTCATCCATCCCCTTTAAGCAGAAAAGTTAGTTGAAAAGTAAAAAATTGAAGGCAAAGTTGCTCATACCAATAGAAAATCTTCAAAGCCATAAAGACGATGCATTTTTGTATATTAATTCTACTTTATTCAGAGACTTTGAGTTATTGTAGACATTATTTTAGTGAAACGCAATTGTGATGATGAATAAAGTGTGAATAATCGATGCACTCGTGCTTTCATGGCTGAAGAATTCTAACGAAAACATAATGCAGAAAATATGCAATAAGACTGTATTAGAGCACATATGGCAATAATGTAAAATAGCTGAAGGAAGAAAACAGTCCCATAAGAGCATCCTATAGGTGAATACCCAGGGTCAATATCTGACTCGTTATATATATTGATAAGGTTGCAACCTATAGGTGGCACTAGAGAGATGACTTCCTTCTTTCTGGTAGACAAGTAATTTGCATACTTTTTCACAGTCAGATTTCCTGTAATCATTGCCCTAGCTGGATCTCCAGAAAGTAGAAATAGTATTTTCCAATATCACTAGAATGTCGATCCAGAGGAATACAAAACCCCATATAAGTTAGAAGCCAAATCTCTAAAAATATGGAATAATCCCAATTTCAGCTCTTTCACACCCATATTGTGTGTTACTATATTCAAAAAATACATATAGCCACCATTTAAACCATGTGCTTAACACTGGAAGCAAAGGGTGGATGTAGCCTATATTTGAAGGCATTGGCAGATTATAATGAGCGTAATCTGGACTACTGGGGCCCGAGACTTTGGGGAAGGACCATGGCCAAATTGCCCTCACTACAATGTTTTGTGCGGTGCTATCAGAGGTGCAAATATCCAGACGGAGCTTTCCTGAAGCTCTGCTGACAGCAATACAGAATGGTAGAGCAGCTCCAGACATCACCTCTTCAGTAAGGTACCGACATGATGATGATATCGCACCAACATCAGCATGTACGTGCCGACCACAAGAATATCCCTGGAGACTGAAGCAGAGCGCCAGGGGAACGGGAACAAGGTGGGCATGTGTTTTTTTAATATGTATATGGAATGTGTGTTGTATATAGGAGGCTATTTGGGGGCTCATACTGTATTTAGGGGGCTATGTGGGGGATCATACTGTATGTAGGGGGCTATGTGGGGGCTCATACTGTATATAGGAGGCTATGTGGGGGATCATACTGTATGTAGGGGACTATGTGGGGGCTCATACAGTATATAGGAGGCTATGTGGGGTATCATACTGTATGTAGGGGACTATGTGGGGGCTCATACTGTATATAAGAGGCTATGTGGGGGATCATACTGTATGTAGGGGACTATGTGGGGGCTCATACTGTATATAGGAGGCTATGTGGGGGATCATACTGTATGTAGGGGACTATGTGGGGGCTCATACTGTATATAGGAGGCTATGTGGGGGATCATACTGTATGTAGGGGGCTATGTGGGGGCTCATGCTGTATATAGGAGGCTATGTGGGGAATCATACTGTATGTAGGAGGCAATATGGGGGATCATTTTGTGTGTAGGGGGCTATGTGGGGGCTCATACTGTATATAGGAGGCTATGTGGGGGATCATATTGTATGTAGGGGGCTATGTGGGGGCTCATACTGTATATAGGAGGCTATGTGGGGATCATACTGTATGTAGGAGGCAATGTGGGGGCTCATACTGTATATAGGAGGCTATGTGGGGGCTCATACTGTATATAAGAGGCTATGTGGGGATCATACTGTATGTAGAGGGCTATGTGGGGGCTCATACTGTATATAGAAGGCTATGTAGGGAATCATACTGTATGTAGGAGGCAATGTGGGGGCTCATACTGTATATAGGAGGCTAAGTAGGGATCATACTGTATGTAGGGAACTATGTGGGGGCTCATACTGTATATAGGAGGCTATGTGGGGGATCATACTGTATGTAGGGGACTATGTGGGGCTTGTACTGTATAAGAGGCTATGTGGGGATCATACTGTATGTAGGGGACTATGTGGGGGCTCATACTGTATATAGGAGGCTATGTGGGGGATCATATTGTATGTAGGGGGCTATGTGGGGGCTCATACTGTATATAGGAGGCTATGTGGGGGATCATACTGTATGTAGCGGACTATGTGGGGGATCATACTGTATATAGGAGGCTATCTGAGGGCACATACTGTATATAGGGGGCTATGTGGGGGCTCATACTGTATGTAGGGGCTATATAGGAGCTCATACTGTATATAGGAGGCTATGTAGGGATCATACTGTATGTAGGGGGCTATGTGGGGGCTCATACTGTATATAGGAGGCTATGTGGGGGATCATACTGTATGAAGGGACTATGTGGGGCTCGTACTGTATAAGAGGCTATGTGGGGGATCATACTGTATGTAGGGGACTATGTGGGGGCTCATACTGTATATGGGAGGCTATGTGAGGGCACATACTGTATATAGGGGTCTATGTGGGGGCTCATACTGTATATAGGAGGCTATGTGGGGGATCATACTGTATGTAGGGGACTATGTGGGGGCTCGTACTGTATATAGGAGGCTATGTGGGGGATCATACTGTATGTAGGAGGCAATGTGGGGGATCATACTGTATGTAGGGGGCTATATAGGAGCTCATACTGTATATAGGAGGCTATGTGGGATCTCACTGTATATAGGAGGCTGTTTGGGAGCTCTTATAGTATATAGAAAGCTGTGGAAGCTCATGTTCTATATAGGTGGTTGTGTGTAAGTTCATACTGTATTTATGGGCTATGTGAGGGCTCATATTGAATAAAAGGGCTGTATGTGAGCTAATGCTGCATATAGGGGCTATGTGGGGACTCACACTGTATATAGGAGGTTGCGTGGATAACACTGTATATAAGAGGCTACAGTATAAAGAAGGGCTGTGTGACAGTTCATGTGGTATATAAGGGGGCTGTGTGTTGGCTCATATGGTATCACGGGGGCTGAGTTTGGAATTGTATAGTATATAGAGGCTGTATATTGGCTCATACATTATAGAGCGGGGCTGTGTGTCTACTCACATGGTATATAGGGGATGTCAACATACCAAATTTAGCTCAATATTAATTATCAATTAATTAACAATTAACATTAACATAAAATAATAATTATAATGGATATATATATATATATATATATATATATATATATTAACATTAAATAGAAGCTGTCAGCAGTCTGAACAAATACCACCACTTTTCTCAGGGCCTGCGCTGCATTGCACACACCAATAGGTGGCACTAGAGAGATGGCTTCCTTCTTTCTGGTAGACAAGTAATTTGCATACGTTTTCACAGTCAGAATTGCTGTAATCGTTGCTCTAGCTGGATATCCAGAAAGTAGAATTAGTATTTAGCAATACTGTCTCGTAAACTTTATAATATATATTAGTACACGAAAATGCCTCCATATTTCCACTTTTTAATGACTCTCCCTGTGTTACAGGCTGGAATTTGTCTACAGAAGTCAATGCAGAGAGATAATGTTAGAGCTGATGCCTAAAGAAGTCTATGGAGGAGGAGGAGGACGAAGGTGAGAGAGATAGGCGAACGGGATCTACTCATCTATGGCAATAGTTTATGGGACACATAGTAACATAGTAACATAGTAACATAGTTAGTAAGGCCGAAAAAACACATTTGTCCATCCAGTTCAGCCTATATTCCATCATAATAAATACCCAGATCTACGTCCTTCTACAGAACCTAATAATTGTATGATACAATATTGTTCTGCTCCAGGAAGACATCCAGGCCTCTCTTGAACCCATCGACTGAGTTCGCCATCACCACCTCCTCAGGCAAGCAATTCCAGATTCTCACTGCCCTAACAGTAAAGAATCCTCTTCTATGTTGGTGGAAAAACCTTCTCTCCTCCAGACGCAAAGAATGCCCCCTTGTGCCCGTCACCTTCCTTGGTATAAACAGATCCTCAGCGAGATATTTGTATTGTCCCCTTATATACTTATACATGGTTATTAGATCGCCCCTCATTCGTCTTTTTTCTAGACTAAATAATCCTAATTTCGCTAATCTATCTGGGTATTGTAGTTCTCCCATCCCCTTTATTAATTTTGTTGCCCTCCTTTGTACTCTCTCTAGTTCCATTATATCCTTCCTGAGCACCGGTGCCCAAAACTGGACACAGTACTCCATGTGCGGTCTAACTAGGGATTTGTACAGAGGCAGTATAATGCTCTCATCATGTGTATCCAGACCTCTTTTAATGCACCCCATGATCCTGTTTGCCTTGGCAGCTGCTGCCTGGCACTGGCTGCTCCAGGTAAGTTTATCATTAACTAGGATCCCCAAGTCCTTCTCCCTGTCAGATTTACCCAGTGGTTTCCCGTTCAGTGTGTAATGGTGATATTGATTCCCTCTTCCCATGTGTATAACCTTACATTTATCATTGTTAAACCTCATCTGCCACCTTTCAGCCCAAGTTTCCAACTTATCCAGATCCATCTGTAGCAGAATACTATCTTCTCTTGTATTAACTGCTTTACATAGTTTTGTATCATCTGCAAATATCGATATTTTACTGTGTAAACCTTCTACCAGATCATTAATGAATATGTTGAAGAGAACAGGTCCCAATACTGACCCCTGCGGTACCCCACTGGTCACAGCGACCCAGTTAGAGACTATACCATTTATAACCACCCTCTGCTTTCTATCACTAAGCCAGTTACTAACCCATTTACACACATTTTCCCCCAGACCAAGCATTCTCATTTTGTGTACCAACCTCTTGTGCGGCACGGTATCAAACGCTTTGGAAAAATCGAGATATACCACGTCCAATGACTCACCGTGGTCCAGCCTATAGCTTACCTCTTCATAAAAACTGATTAGATTGGTTTGACAGGAGCGATTTCTCATAAACCCATGCTGATATGGAGTTAAACAGTTATTCTCATTGAGATAATCCAGAATAACATCCCTCAGAAACCCTTCAAATATTTTACCAACAATAGAGGTTAGACTTACTGGCCTATAATTTCCAGGTTCACTTTTAGAGCCCTTTTTGAATATTGGCACCACATTTGCTATGCGCCAGTCCTGCGGAACAGACCCTGTCGCTATAGAGTCACTAAAAATAAGAAATAATGGTTTATCTATTACATTACTTAGTTCTCTTAGTACTCGTGGGTGTATGCCATCCGGACCCGGAGATTTATCTATTTTAATCTTATTTAGCCGGTTTCACACCTCTTCTTGGGTTAGATTGGTGACCCTTAATATAGGGTTTTCATTGTTTCTTGGGATTTCACCTAGCATTTCATTTTCCACCGTGAATACCGTGGAGAAGAAGGTGTTTAATATGTTAGCTTTTTCCTCGTCATCTACATCATATCAGCTAGCCTGGAGTTCAAGAAAATTGACCCTTACAGGTTGAGCCTAGAGAATTGAAAGCTTCTAAAACAGTGAATAATTCATGCAATTACTACAAATAGTTATTCCTCATGTATACATATATCACAGATTATCCATCTGTAAATATACTACATTAGCATGAGGTAAGAGGTTTAA
Source organism: Ranitomeya imitator (assembly GCF_032444005.1). NCBI lineage: Eukaryota > Metazoa > Chordata > Amphibia > Anura > Dendrobatidae > Ranitomeya > Ranitomeya imitator. The sequence goes on along the minus strand of NC_091284.1, from coordinate 47,048,412 downwards.
CAAATAGGAGTTTAAAAAAAAAAAAAATATATATATATATATATATATATATATATATATATTAACTAGAAGAAGACAACCTGGCCTTCTCAAAATGTTTTTCTAGATACCTTGGTCTTCTTATTGTATGAAGTTCATAACATTGGAAATAGAATTGTCTGCATTCTTTAGGCTGTGTGCACACGTTGCAGTTTTTTCGTGGTTTTTCCCGATAAAAACGCTATAAAACCGCAAAAAAAACCCGCATACAATATACATCCCATCATTTAGAATGAATTCCGCATGTTTTGTGCACATGATGCGTTTTTTTCCGCGAAAAAAACGCATCGCGGTAAAAACCGCAGCATGTTCATTAATTTTGCGGGTTTTTTTTGCGTATTTCCCACTACAAAATGCATTGGGAAATGTCCGGAAAAAAATGCGGCAAAACCGCGGCACAAACGCATGCCGATTTCTTGCAGAAAATGTCCGGTTTTTCTCAGGAATATTCTGCAAGAAATCCTGAACGTGTGCACATAGCCTAAAAGAGAATCTGTCAGTAGGATCAACCCTCCAAACTAAGTTGTCTATATGGGCTTGCAGGTCATAGGAAGCTGAATAAAATGATACCTGGATATCTGCGATCCGATATCTTATTCCAGTAAAATCCATGTTTTCTTATTATGTAAATGAGCTGTTAGGATCTATGGGCCGGATATAGATCTCCCTGTGAATCTGTCACCAGAGATTATTTTACATGAAAGGGGTGTTATCAGTATGAGACATGTAATGACTGACCGTCTGCTCTCCTGATCTTACTGCACAGCTGTGCGCTATTACAACTAATACAGTACAGCGCAATTGAACTTTGCCTCATTACAAACACATTTGCAGCTGCAGCTCTCTTCTCACAGCGTTGTCAGCTCTGTTGTCCTGCCTGTCCCAGCACACCGGCTGCCTGTGAGGTGGAAACTGAGGCACTATGAGAGGACGACTGATGCTGCAAATGTGCTTGAGACAAAATTAAATGAGACAAAGTTCACTTCTGCTCTACTTATGTTAGTTCTGATCTCACTGCAGAACTGAGAGCAAAGTGTCAATCATTACATGTCTCACACTAGTAACGCCCCCTTTCATTTAAAATAGGCTCTGGAGGCAGAGTCTCGGAGAGATCTATGTCCGGCCCAGAGATCTTAACATTTCATTTACATATTAAGAAAAACGTGGATTTTTCTGGAATAAAATATCAGATCGCAGATATGGTGTGGTGTATTCTATGTTATTCTGCAGGCTAGGACCCCACATTTTTCTTTGCTCTTCATCATTTATGGTCACTCTGATGTGGTTGTATTTGAATTCCCATCCACTATAAAGACGCATTACACATCAGACTAAGTCTAATATGCTCTTACCATTTTAACTACCTTTTAGTCCTTGGGGCCTCCTTTTAATCTTTTTCTTAGATGTCTATTTTCAACCGTTGTACCTGGAAAATGTTCTCCTCTTTTGTCAGCACAGGACACAAAGTTATGGATTGAGGTGACCTTCCTTCAGTGTTGATTCATCCATCCATGGGACGTAAGCCAGATACACCCAACTTACTGTATGAAGGTATATAACAAAGGAAGGTTCTAATACCACCCGGAACAGATCAGGGAGACTAATAGCCATGGTCATCTTACTAAGCAACAATATAACCATTGATATGTAATGTGAACTATTCATTTCTGAAAGAATAATCTGTTTAATTTAATAAAAACGTTATGTATAAATTGCTGAGTTTAGTAACCCATGATTGTTGGTTAGGGCTCTATAGCGATATGACTTTACAAAAAAAAATAACTCTGCAAATATATTATTAAACCCATTCGAACTTGTAATTGGAGACAAGAAAAGATTTGTAGAATACTGTTGGCAAAAAAAAAAGCAATAAAGTACGAAAAAAGCAAAACTACAGTCTGCACACATGTGAGAAAGGGAACCGAGAGAAAAATTTCAAACACAATTTTATTTAATAATGCAAATTTAGAACCATCACCTAAGTCCAGAGCACATTTCTCATCTTTACATCCATGTCACATGACATGAACTCATAACAGCTAATTAAAGAATATAAATCATTACCAGGTCCAACAATGAAAATATTAAACTAAGCATAAAAAATGCACAAAAGATATCCCAGCAATTCATATTACTCTGTATTCCTCTGGTGCAGATCAAGCATTACTCAGAATGCTGAGCTCTGTCTAACCCCACCCACACTACTGATTGGCAGCTTCCTGTGTACAATGTATAGTGTCAGCAAGCTGCTAATCAGTGGTGGAGGCGGGACTACACAAAGTGGTTGACTAGAAGGCATGAGACACCTTGTCCTGTAGTGATAATCTCCAGATGATAAAGCACTGATTATTTTTAAATAGCAACACACAGCCCAGTAAGAGACACATCACTAAAACCCCAATGTCATTCTGTTCTCATATTACATAGAAAAAAAAACCTGCTGTCTGTGTCCCTCTAATGTGCATAACCATCATGTACTTTAAGTTTCTTACAAAAGATCATGTTTAACCCCTTAGTGACAGAGCCAATTTGGTACTTAATGACCGAGCCAATTTTTACAATTCTGACCACTGTCACTTTATGAGGTTATAACTCTGGAACGCTCCAACGGATCCCGATGATTCTGAGATTGTTTTTTCGTGACATATTGTACCTCATGGTAGTGGTAACATTTCTTCGATATTACTTGCGATTATTTATGAAAAAAACGGAAATATGGCGAAAATTTTTACAATTTTGCAATTTTCTAAATTTGAATTTTTATGCCCTTAAATCAGAGAGATATGTCACGAAATATAGTTAATAAATAAAATTTGCCACATGTCTACTTTACATCAGCACAATTTTGGAAACAATATTTTTTTTTGTTAGGGAGTTATAAGGGTTAAAAGTTGACCAAAAATTTCTCATTTTTGCAACACCACTTTTTTTTTTAGGGACCACATCACATTTGAAGTCATTTTGAGGGGTCTATATGATAGAAAATAACAAAGTGTGACACCATTCTAAACACTACACCCCTCAAGGTTCTCAAAACCACATTCAAGAAGTTTATTAACCCTTTACGTGCTTCACAGGAACTGAAACAATGTGGAAGGAAAAAATTAACATTTAACTTTTTTTTGCAAACATCTTAATTCAGAACCATTTTTTTTTATTTTCACATGTGTAAAAACAGAAATGTAACCATAAATTTTGTTATGCAATTTCTCCTGAATATGCCAATACCCCATATGTGGGGATAAACCACTTTTTGGGCGCACCACAGAACTTGGAAGTGAAGGAGCGCCGTTTGACTTTTTCAATGCAGAATTGGCTGGAATTAAGATTGGACGCCATGTCACATTTAGAGAGCCCCTGATGTGCCTAAACAGTGGAAACCCCCCACAAGTGACACCATTTTGGAAACTAGACCCCTTAAGGAACTTATCTAGATGTGTGGTGAGCACTTTGAACCCCCAAGTGCTTCACAGAAGTTTATAACGTAGAGCCGTGAAAATAAAAAATCGCTTTTGTTTACACAAAAATGATCTTTTTGCCCACAAATTCTTATTTTCACAAGGGTAACAGGAGAAATTAGACCACAAAAGTTGTTGTGCGATTTCTCCTGAATATGTCGATACCCCATATGTGAGGGTAAACCACTGTTTGGGCGCACCGCAGAGCTTGGAAAAGAAGGAGTGCCGTTTTACTTTTTCAATGTAGAATTGTCTGGAATTGAGATTGGACGCCATGTCGCGTTTGGAGAGCCCCTGATGTGCCTAAACAGTGGAAACCCCCCACAAGTGACACCATTTTGGAAACTAGACCGCTTAAGGAACTTATCTAGATGTGTGGTGAGCACTTTGAACCCCCATGTGCTTCACAGAAGTTTATAACGTAGAGCCATGAAAATAAAAAATCGCATTTTATCTACAAAAATGATCTGTTTGCCCACAAATTTTTATTTTCACAAGGGTAACAGGAGAAATTAGACCATAAAAGTTGTTGTGCTATTTCTCCTGAGTACGTCTATACCCAATATGTGGGGGTAAACCACTGTTAGGGCGCACCACAGAGCTTGGAAGAGAAGGAGTGCCATTTTACTTTTTCAATGTAAAATTGGCTGTAATTGAGATTGGACGCCATGTCGTGTTTGGAGAGCCCCTGATGTGCCTAAACAGTGGAAACCCCCCACAAGTGACACCATTTTGGAAACTAGACCCCTTAAGGAACTTATCTAGATGTGTGGTGAGCACTTTGAACCCCCATGTGCTTCACAGACGTTTATAACGTAGAGCCGTGAAAAAAAAAATCGTATTTTTTCTACAAAAATGATTTTTTGCCCCCCAATTTTTATTTTCACAAGGGTAACAGGAGAAATTAGACCACAAAAGTTGTTGTGTGATTTCTCCTGAGTACGTCGATACCCAATATGTGGGGGTAAACCACTGTTTGGGTGCACCGCAGAGCTTGGAAGAGAAGAAGTGCCGTTTTACTTTTTCAATGTAGAATTGTCTGGAATTGAGATCGGACGCCATGTCGCGTTTGGAGAGCCCCTGATGTGCCTAAACAGTAGAAATCCCCCACAAATGACCCCATTTTTGAAACTAGACCCCCCATGGAACTTATTTAAATGTGTGGTGAGAACTTTGAATGCCCAAGTGCTTCACAGAAGTTTATAATGCAGAGTCGTGAAAATAAAAAATATTTTTTTCCACAAAAAAGATAGTTTAGCCCCCAAGTTTTTATTTTCACAAGGGTAGCAAAGAGAAATTTGACCCCAACAGTTGTTGTCCAATTTGTCCTGAGTATGCTGGTACCCCATATGTGGGGGTAAACCACTGTTTGGGCGCACGGCAGAGCTCGGAAGGAAGGAGCACCGTTTTGGAATGCAGACTTTGATAGAATGGTCTGTGGGCGTTATGTTGCATTTGCAGAGCCCCTGATGTACCTAACCAGTAGAAACCCTCCACAAGCGACCCCATTTTGGAAACTAGACCCCCCAAGGAACTTATCTAGATGTGTGGTGAGAACTTTGAATGCCCAAGTGCTTCACAGAAGTTTATAATGCAGAGTCATAAAAATAAAAAATGTTTTTGTTCCACAAAAAAGATTTTGTAGCCCCCAAGTTTTTATTTTCACAAGGGTAACAGGAGAAATTGGACCACAGAAGTTGTTGTCCAATTTTTCCCGAGTACGCTGATGCCCCATATGTGGGGGTAACCCACTGTTTGGGCGCACGGCAGAGCTCAGAAGGGAGGGAGCACCATTTGACTTTTTGAGCGCAAAATTTGCTGTCGTGTTTGGAGACCCCCTGATGTACCTAAACAGTGGAAACCCCCCAATTCTAGCTCCAACCCTAACCCCAACACACCCCTAACCCTAATCCCAACCTGATCCATAATCCTAATCACTAACCCTAATGATAATCACAACCCTTACCCCAAAACAACCCTAATGTCAACCCTAACCATAACCCTAATCAAAACCCTAAATCCAACACACCCCTAATCCTAATCTCAACCCTAACCTCAAACCTAACCCTAATCCCAAAACACCCCTAATCACAACCCTAACCTTAACCCTAATCCCAAACCTAACCCTAATCCCAAGCGTAACCCTAATGCCAACCCTAACACCAACCCTAATCCAAACCCTAACCCTAATCCCAACTCTAGCCCTAACTTTAGCCCCAACCCTAACCCTAGCCCTAAGGCTACTTTCACACTTGCGTCGTTTGGCATCCGTCGCAATCTGTCGTTTTGGACAAGAAACGGATCCTGCAAATGTGCCCGCAGGATGCATTTTTTGCCCATAGACTTGTATTGCCGACGGATCGTGACGGATGGCCACACGTCGCGTCCGTCGTGCACTGGATCAGTTGTGTTTTGGCGGACCGTCAGCACAAAAAAAGTTCAATGTAACGTTTTTTTGTACGTCGCATCCGCCATTTCTGACCGCGTATGTGTGGCCGTAACTCCGCCCCCTCCTCCCCAGGACATAGATTGGGCAGCGGATGCGTTGAAAAACTACATCCACTGCTCACGTTGTGCACAATTTTCACAACGTGCGTTGGTATGTTGGGCCGACGCATTGCGACGGCCCTGTACTGACGTAAGCGAGAAAGAAGCCTAACCCTAAATTTAGCGCCAACCCTAACCCTAAATTTAGCCCCAACCCTAACCCTAAATTTAGCCCCAACCCTAACCCTAAATTTAGCCCTAACCCTAACCCTAGCCCTAACCCTAGCCCTAACCCTAACCCAAGCCCTAACCCTTACCCTAGCCCTAACCCTAGCCCTAACCCTAGCACTAACACTAGCCCTAACCCTAACCCTAGCCCTAACCCTAGCCCTAATCCTAACCCTAACCCTAATCCTAACCCTAGCCCTAACCCTAGCCCTAACCCTAGCCCTAACCCTAACCCTAACCCTAGCCCTAACCCTAACCCTAGCCCTAGCCCTAACCCTAACCCTAACCCTAATTTTAGCCCCAACTGCTGTTCTCCTGCCAGCCGGCAGATGGAGACAGATGGCGGGTGCACTGCGCATGCGCCCGCCATTTTCTTTTCCCCAGAAGATGCCGGCGGCCAGGAGGAGCAGCAGGAGGACCCAGGGACACCGGTGAGTATGATAGGGTCCCTGAATCCCCCTATTTCTCTGTCCTCTGATGTGCGATCACATCAGAGGACAGAGAATTACACTTTGCTTTTTTTTTGCGGTCGCCGGTAAACAGTTAATTACAGGCGATCTCAAAACAGGGGTCGGTAAAACCGACCCCAATCATGCTCTTTGGGGTCTTGGCTACCCCCGGCAGCCGAGACCCCAAAGACTCTCCCGGGGCCGACCGGCGAGCGCACTGCGCTTGCGCCCGCCATTTTGAAGATGGCGGCGCCCACCGGGAGCCACGAGGAGCACCGGGGGAGACAGGTGAGTATCGGGGGGCGATCGGGGACCCCTTTTCTCTGTCCTCTGATGTGCGATCACATCGGCGGACAGAGAAATTAAAAAGAAATCGGGTTTTTTTTTTTTTTGCGATCGCCGGTAAACGGTTAATTACCAGCGATCGCAAATGCGGGGTCGGTAAAAAAAAAACCGAATCATGTTCTCTGGGGTCTCGGCTACCCCCGGCAGCCGAGACCCCAGAGAAAATCTGACTCTGGGGGGCGCTATTTACTTTTTCCACAGCGCCGTTAATTAACGGCGCTGTGGTTTAAGTACCCTTAGCGGCCGCCGTTAAAAGGTGTATCGGCGGTCGCTAAGGGGTTAAGGATGTCCCATAAAAATACAAACCAAAGTCAAGAATTGTCATTGACTTCTAAAAGATACTTTAAAAAATGCTTACAGTACTTTCAATGTCATGTATGACCAGAGGGATCCATGAACGGTCATAGAAATTGCAGTTTAAGAGAATTGTTCAGCAGATTACTCAACAAATCATAGAAGGATCTGTAAAGCATTATCGACCTTGAAGAGTGAAGAAGTTAGTTGGCCATGATTGTATACTTTTCCAGAATAAACATAGAAAGGTGTTTTTAATTTAATTCTATCCCATCTATTTTATCTGAGTTTTCGACTTATGGTCAGCAGATGTTTTCTGTGAAAAATTACTGTGATTTAAAGATAAATAAGTGAAGAGAAAAAGATGATCTGACCGAGATGCGTAAGGTGAGGTATGATGCCGCATCACATTGACTCGACTTTTAATGATCAAGGTTCTTCAAAAACTTTATGATGAAGATGGTTATTTCTCAGCATCTGTTCCTCAGTTTGACATATTAGTAGATATTCTGTGACCAATCCATCATGGTTGAAGTAATCATTTACAGGTATATTGGGCAATGGTTCAATAAAATTAGATGTAGTCAATACATGAAGTATCTATTAACAATAAGTCAATGCAAGGGATGAGGGAGTGTGTTCGGTGATACTCAGATATCACTCGAGTATCTGGGTGCATGAATATGCTGGGCACTCTTTGAGTATTAGCCGGTGCTTGGATTGATTGCTTAAAACTTCGCCCTACATGTTTGGTGCCTGTTCCACAGCCAATAAGCATGTGGTGATTGCCTGCCAGTAACTGTAATGCCATCTTGGAAGTGTCAATGCTGTGATTGGCTGGCCGTATTACCTTATCTGAAGTTATAAAAGGACAGGCGTCACCTTGCTCGGCTCACTGACTCCATTGCACAGCTCAGGGACAGTCCTGATTGGAGGGAGAGAGTGTTTGTGTTACACCTATGCTTACCTCCGTCGGCGCCGCGGTCACCGCTTCTCCCTCCTCTTCGATCGGCGCTCCCGTGTCACTCCCTGCTCCTTCATGGTCTGGGTCCCGGCGCGTGTCTCTTCTTGGATGTCAGCGTGCCTCCCCGCCTCCCCTCTGCTGCCTGTCACGTGCTCAGTCTCCTTCCATCTTCTCCTTAGGGACCGGGCACGCGCACACTCCTCTGTTATGATCAGGTGACCTTAGAGCAGCATGAAAACTTTCACTGGAGTAGGTGGTAACTATACTGACCGCAAACCCTGATCTTATCATCGCAACTAGAAGTAGCCGTGGGGTGTGCCTAACAAAACCTAGACACCTCGACACAGCCGGAGGACTAAATACCCCTATAGATGGAAATAGGAATATCTACCTTGCCTCAGAGCAGAACCTGTTATGTTTGCTAATGACAGGTGTTATGAAGGCAATCCAGAAACACAGTGTGCTTAGCAATCAGAGCGCACACAGTGATCTGACAAATACCCAAAAATACAAGAACGAGCTCTGAGACGTGGAAACTCTGTAGACTGCACACCTGATCCTATCCTAAACACAACTAAAAGCGGCTGTGGATTGCGCCTAACAACTACCTAGGCAACTCGGCACAGCCTAAGAAACTAGCTAGCCTGAAGATAGAAAAATAGGCCTGACTTGCCCCAGAGAAATTCCCCAAAGGAAAAGGCAGCCCCCCACATATAATGACTGTGAGTAAGATGAAAAGACAAAACGAAGGGATGAAATAGATTCAGCAAAGTGGGGCCCGATATTCTAGGACAGAGCGAGGACAGTAAAGCGAACTTTGCAGTCTACAAAAAACCCTAAAGCAAAACCACGCAAAGGGGGCAAAAAAAACCCACCGTGCCGAACTAACGGCACGGCGGTACACCCTTTGCGTCTCAGAGCTTCCAGCAAAACAAAAGACAAGCTGGACAGAAAAAAAAGCAACAAAAAAGCAAAAAGCACTTAGCTATACAGAGCAGCAGGTCACAGGAACAATCAGGAGAAGCTCAGATCCAACACTGAAACATTGACAAGGAGCAAGGATAGCAGCATCAGGCGGAGTTAAGTAATGAAGCAGTTAACGAGCTCACCAGAACACCTGAGGGAGGAAGCTCAGAAGCTGCAGTACCAATTGTGACCACAGGAGTGAATTCAGCCACAGAATTCACAACAGTACCCCCCCCTTGAGGAGGGGTCACTGAACCCTCACCAGAGCCCCCAGGCCGACCGGGATGAGCCGCATGAAAGGCACGAACAAGATCGGAAGCATGAACATCAGAGGCAAAAACCCAGGAATTATCTTCCTGAGCATAACCCTTCCATTTAACCAGATACTGGAGTTTCCGTCTAGAAACACGAGAATCCAAAATCTTCTCCACAATATACTCCAATTCCCCCTCCACCAAAACCGGGGCAGGAGGCTCAACAGATGGAACCATAGGTGCCACGTATCTCCGCAACAACGACCTATGGAATACATTATGTATGGAAAAGGAGTCTGGGAGGGTCAAACGAAAAGACACAGGATTGAGAACCTCAGAAATCCTATACGGACCAATAAAACGAGGTTTAAATTTAGGAGAGGAAACCTTCATAGGAATATGATGAGAAGATAACCAAACCAGATCCCCAACACGAAGTCGGGGACCCACACGGCGTCTGTGATTAGCGAAAAGTTGAGCTTTCTCCTGGGACAAGATCAAATTGTCCACTACCTGAGTCCAGATCTGCTGCAACCTATCCACCACAGAATCCACACCAGGACAGTCCGAAGACTCAACCTGTCCTGAAGAGAAACGAGGATGGAACCCAGAATTGCAAAAAAATGGAGAAACCAAGGTAGCCGAGCTGGCCCGATTATTAAGGGCGAACTCAGCCAACGGCAAAAAGGACACCCAATCATCCTGGTCTGCAGAAACAAAACATCTCAGATATGTTTCCAAGGTCTGATTGGTTCGTTCGGTCTGGCCATTAGTCTGAGGATGGAAAGCCGAGGAAAAGGATAGGTCAATGCTAGTGTTGAGCGATACCGTCCGATACTTGAAAGTATCGGTATCGGATAGTATCGGCCGATACCCGAAAAATATCGGATATCGCCGATACCGATATCCGATACCAATACAAGTCAATGGGACATCAAGTATCGGAATGTATCCTCATGGATCCCAGGGTCTGAAGGAGAGGAAACTCTCCTTCAGGCCCTGGGATCCATATTAAAGTGTAAAATAAAGAATTAAAATAAAAAATATTGTTATATTCACCTCTCCGGCGGCCCCTGGACATCAGCGGGAGGATCCGGCGTCCGGCACGGCTTCTTTCTTCAAAATGCGCGCCTTCAGGACCTGTGGAATGACGTCCCGGCTTCTGATTGGTCGCGTGCCGCCCATGTGACCGCCACGCGACCAATCAGAAGCCGCGACGTCATTCCTCAGGTCCTAAAAGGCGCTCATTCTAGGACTTTAGCTGAGGAATGACGTCGCGGCTTCTGATTGGTCGCGTGGCGGTCACATGGGCGGCACGCGACCAATCAGAAGCCGGGACGTCATACCACAGGTCCTGAAGGCGCGCATTTTGAAGAAAGAAGCCGTGCCGGACGCCGGATCCTCCCGCTGATGTCCAGGGGCCGCCGGAGAGGTGAATATAACAATATTTTTTATTTTAATTCTTTATTTTACACTTCCGATACCGATACCCGATATCACAAAAATATCGGATCTCGGTATCGGAATTCCGATACCGCAAGTATCGGCCGATACCCGATACTTGCGGTATCGGAATGCTCAACACTAGTCAATGCCCATCCTACCACAAAAGGCTCGCCAAAACCTTGAAACAAACTGGGAACCTCTGTCAGAAACAATATTCTCAGGAATGCCATGCAACCGAACCACATGCTGAAAGAACAAAGGTACCAAATCAGAGGAGGAAGGCAATTTAGCCAAGGGCACCAGATGGACCATTTTAGAAAAGCGATCACAGACCACCCAAATGACTGACATCTTTTGAGAAACGGGAAGGTCAGAAATGAAATCCATCGAAATATGTGTCCAAGGCCTCTTTGGGACCGGCAAGGGCAAAAGCAACCCACTGGCACGAGAACAGCAGGGCTTAGCCCTAGCACAAATCCCACAGGACTGCACAAAAGTACGTACATCCCGTGACAGAGATGGCCACCAGAAGGATCTAGCCACTAACTCTCTGGTACCAAAGATTCCAGGATGACCAGCCAACACCGAACAATGAAGTTCAGAGATAAGTTTATTAGTCCACCTATCAGGGACGAACAGTTTCTCTGCTGGACAACGATCAGGTTTATTCGCCTGAAATTTTTGCAGCACCCACCGCAAATCAGGGGAGATGGCAGACACAATGACTCCTTCCTTGAGGATACCCGCTGGCTCAGATAAACCCGGAGAGTCGGGCACAAAACTCCTAGACAGAGCATCCGCCTTCACATTTTTAGAGCCCGGAAGGTACGAAATCACAAAGTCGAAGCGGGCAAAAAATAACGACCAACGGGCCTGTCTAGGATTCAAGCGCTTGGCAGACTCAAGATAAGTCAAGTTCTTATGATCAGTCAATACCACCATGCGATGCTTAGCTCCTTCAAGCCAATGACGCCACTCCTCGAATGCCCACTTCATGGCCAGCAACTCTCGATTGCCCACATCATAATTACGCTCAGCGGGCGAAAACTTCCTGGAAAAGAAAGCACATGGTTTCATCACTGAGCAATCAGAACCTCTCTGTGACAAAACCGCCCCTGCTCCAATCTCAGAAGCATCAACCTCGACCTGGAATGGAAGAGAAACATCTGGCTGACACAACACAGGGGCAGAACAAAAACGACGCTTCAACTCCTGAAAAGCTTCCACAGCAGCAGAAGACCAATTAACCAAATCAGCACCCTTCTTGGTCAAATCGGTCAATGGTTTGGCAATGCTAGAAAAATTACAGATGAAGCGACGATAAAAATTAGCAAAGCCCAGGAACTTTTGCAGACTTTTCAGAGATGTCGGCTGAATCCAATCCTGGATGGCTTGGACCTTAACTGGATCCATCTCGATAGTAGAAGGGGTAAAGATGAACCCCAAAAATGAAACTTTCTGCACACCGAAGAGACACTTTGATCCCTTCACAAACAAAGAGTTAGCACGCAGGACCTGAAAAACCATTCTGACCTGCTTCACATGAGACTCCCAATCATCTGAGAAGATCAAAATGTCATCCAAGTAAACAATCAGGAATTTATCCAGATACTCACGGAAGATGTCATGCATAAAAGACTGAAACACAGATGGAGCATTGGCAAGTCCGAACGGCATCACTAGATACTCAAAATGACCCTCGGGCGTATTGAATGCAGTTTTCCATTCATCTCCTTGCCTGATTCTCACCAGATTATACGCACCACGAAGATCTATCTTAGTGAACCAACTAGCCCCCTTAATCCGAGCAAACAAGTCAGATAACAATGGCAAGGGATACTGAAATTTAACAGTGATCTTATTAAGAAGGCGGTAATCAATACACGGTCTCAGCGAACCATCCTTCTTGGCTACAAAGAAGAACCCTGCTCCCAGTGGTGATGACGATGGGCGAATATGTCCCTTCTCCAGGGATTCCTTCACATAACTGCGCATAGCGGCGTGTTCGGGCACGGATAAATTAAATAATCGACCTTTAGGGAATTTACTACCAGGAATCAAATTGATAGCACAATCACAATCCCTATGCGGAGGTAGAGCATCGGACTTGGGCTCTTCAAATACATCCTGATAATCAGACAAGAACTCTGGGACCTCAGAAGGGGTGGATGACGAAATCGACAAAAATGGAACATCACCATGTACCCCCTGACAACCCCAGCTGGATACCGACATGGAATTCCAATCCAATACTGGATTATGGGTTTGTAGCCATGGCAACCCCAACACGACCACATCATGCAGATTATGCAACACCAGAAAGCGAATAACTTCCTGATGTGCAGGAGCCATGCACATGGTCAGCTGGGCCCAGTATTGAGGTTTATTCTTGGCCAAAGGTGTAGCATCAATTCCTCTCAATGGAATAGGACACCGCAAAGGCTCCAAGAAAAACCCACAACGTTTAGCATAATCCAAATCCATCAGATTCAGGGCAGCGCCCGAATCCACAAACGCCATGACAGAAAACGACGACAAAGAGCATATCAAGGTAATGGACAGAAGGAATTTGGACTGTACAGTACCAATGACGGCAGACCTAGCGGACCGCTTAGTGCGCTTAGGACAATCAGAAATAGCATGAGTGGAATCACCACAGTAGAAACACAGACCATTCAGACGTCTGTATTCCTGCCGTTCAAGTCTAGTCATAGTCCTATCGCACTGCATAGGCTCAGGTTTAACCTCAGGCAGTACCGCCAAATGGTGCACAGATTTACGCTCGCGCAAGCGTCGACCGATCTGAATGGCCAAAGACAAAGACTCATTCAAACCAGCAGGCATAGGAAATCCCACCATGACATCCTTAAGAGCCTCAGAGAGACCCTTTCTGAACAAAGCTGCCAGCGCAGATTCATTCCACTGAGTGAGTACTGACCATTTCCTAAATTTCTGACAATATACTTCTATATCATCCTGACCCTGGCACAAAGCCAGCAAATTTTTCTCAGCCTGATCCACTGAATTAGGCTCATCGTACAGCAATCCGAGCGCCAGGAAAAACGCATCGACACTACTCAATGCAGGGTCTCCTGGCGCAAGAGAAATAATAATCAAAACCTGTTGAATAGGATTACCAGAAGAATGAGGTTTCAAGGCCAGAAATAGCTTACAATTATTTTTGAAACTTAGAAACTTAGTTCTATCTCCAAAAAACAAATCAGGAATAGGAATTCTTGGTTCTAACATAGATTTCTGATCAATAGTATCTTGAATTTTTTGTACATTTATAACGAGATTATCCATTGAAGAGCACAGACCCTGAATATCCATCTCCACACCTGTGTCCAGAATCACCCAAATGTCTAGGGGAAAAAAAAAGTGAACACAAAGCAGAAAAAAAAAAAAAAAAATGATGTCAGAACTTTTTCTTTCCCTCTATTGAGAATCATTAGTTGGCTCCTTCTACTGTTATGTTTGCTAATGACAGGTGTTATGAAGGCAATCCAGAAACACAGTGTACTTAGCGATCAGAGCGCACACAGTGATCTGACAAATACCCAAAAATACAAGAACGAGCTCTGAGACGTGGAAACTCTGTAGACTGCACACCTGATCCTATCCTAAACACAACTAAAAGCGGCTGTGGATTGCGCCTAACAACTACCTAGGCAACTCGGCACAGCCTAAGAAACTAGCTAGCCTGAAGATAGAAAAATAGGCCTGACTTGCCCCAGAGAAATTCCCCAAAGGAAAAGGCAGCCCCCCACATATAATGACTGTGAGTAAGATGAAAAGACAAAACGAAGGGATGAAATAGATTCAGCAAAGTGGGGCCCGATATTCTAGGACAGAGCGAGGACAGTAAAGCGAACTTTGCAGTCTACAAAAAACCCTAAAGCAAAACCACGCAAAGGGGGCAAAAAAAAACCACCGTGCCGAACTAACGGCACGGCGGTACACCCTTTGCGTCTCAGAGCTTCCAGTAAAACAAAAGACAAGCTGGACAGAAAAAAAAGCAACAAAAAAGCAAAAAGCACTTAGCTATACAGAGCAGCAGGTCACAGGAACAATCAGGAGAAGCTCAGATCCAACACTGAAACATTGACAAGGAGCAAGGATAGCAGCATCAGGCGGAGTTAAGTAATGAAGCAGTTAACGAGCTCACCAGAACACCTGAGGGAGGAAGCTCAGAAGCTGCAGTACCACTTGTGACCACAGGAGTGAATTCAGCCACAGAATTCACAACAAGAACCCCAAAGGATAGGCAGCCCCCCACAAATTTTGACTGTGAGTAGTCGAGGAAAAGACACACGCAGGAAGGAAACAGGATTTGGCAAATGAGGCACACGCTAGCTAAATAGGAAAGGATAGGACAGGATACTAAGCGGTCAGTATTAAAAATCCTTCCAAAAATATCCACGGCAGAAAATACAAAAACTCCACAATCTAACTAAAGATGTGGAGCGTATATCTGCATCTCCAGAGAATCCAACAAGACTGAGAAAACACTGACACAGTCTAAGCTGGACAAGAGAAAAACAACAGAATAACACAGAATATAAGCACACTGCATGTGTGCCACAGAAACAAAAGCCAGACACTTATCTTTGCTAAATTGGCAGCAAAGCAGGAGAAGCCAGAAAGTGAACCAACACTTCAGAAGAAACATTGACAACTGGCAAGGACTAATGAATCCTGCACACCTAAATATCCCAGTCAGAACTGCAATCAGCAGAAACACCTGGCCAGGACTGCGACTCAGAGACAACTGCATTCCCACCTACAACCACTGGAGGGAACCCAAGAGCAGAATTCACAACACTCCTCCACTTCACTCCTGGCTGCGACCTGACCCGGCAGCATTGCTGGGCCAATAGGAGGCAGCCACTTGGTATTTCAGGCCGCCCTTCCTTTATGTAGGTGCCTGATTGTTGAGTTAAACTCTGGGTTCCTCTGTGTTTGGCTCTGCACCCAGGGCCATCTCTTCTCTTTCTCCGTCTAGTCCTGGTTCCCTGCCTTCCTGCCCTGTATTCCTTATCTCCTCATCCTAGGAGCTCACTACCCTGCTGCTACTGTTTTCCTTGGTTCTTTCCCACATTTCCCTGCGCTCTTTCTCGTAGTTCCCTATCTACTCCTCTGGAGCCGATCCCTGGTCCTGGAATCCGTAGTACTAGTTACCTTCGAGCTTGCTCCCTAACTATCCCTGTATAGGGGTTGGTCTATCTGGTTCGCTCGCTCGAGGGAGATTCGATATTACGGTCCAGTGGGTCCACTCTTGTCTCTTGCCCCCCCTAGCGCAACAGTTTATCCATGGCTGTGTGTGAGCAGTTTAACTACTCAGAGTCCTCTAGCGTTCATACTGGTGCTCAATCTGAACCATCATACTAACAACCCTTCTAAGGACTAATCCAGTGTTTTTCTATTTGCATCAGAAACATTCAGCATTTAGCTTAGGAACAGTTGCAGGGGGAGGCTCTAGGCAGGGCTGAGGTCTTCACAGTCAATTGCAAAATATATTGAAGATGCACGTGAACAAATTATTTGGGAATGTGAAAAAATTTACTATATTTTCACCGATACAGTATTACGAGATTTGTGGTACATTACTATGTTATATAGCTCTTCAAAAAAGAATAAAAAATGTGTCTGGATTCAATTACTCATCACAGAGTACTACATACTTTCTGTCACAAAACTCAAAAATACCTTCAAAAATATTTATGGATTCAATGATTCACTCATACACTGTAAAATGGTTCTTTTTACATTACAGTGATATTCAACACTCCAAAAAAGCGTTGAAAAATGTTTTGGGAATCAATTAGTCATCCATAGAGTAATATGTGCTTTCACTTAAATTTTAGTGGTATATAGCACTCCCAATAAGTGTTGAAAAAAATGTCTAGATTCCATTAGTCATCCATACAGTTTAAAGTGGTTTGTGTAAAATTATGGTGTTTTAACATTTTTAAAAACCACTTCACAAAATAATTTTGTTCCAATAATTTACTTTTGGCATACATGCTGTATACATTGTGTGCAGAACTATTAGGCAAGTTGTGTTTTAGAGGATTATTTTTATTATTGATCAACAACAATGTTCTCAATCAACCCAAAAGACTCATAAATATCAAAGCTTAATATTTTTGGAAGTTGGAGTGTTTTTTTTTTCAGATTTGGCTATCTTAGGATTATATCTGTTTATGCAGGGAACTATTACTGTGCAGAATTATTAGGCAACTTAATAAAAACCAAACACATTCCCATCTCACTTGTTTATTTTCACCAGGTAAACCAATATCACTGCACAAAATTTAGAAATAAACATTTCTGACATGCAAAAACAACCCCCCCAAAATTAATTACCAATATAGCCACCTTTCTTTATGATGACACTCAACTGCCTTCCATCCATAGATTCTGTCAGTTGCTTGATCTGTTTACGATCAACATTGCGTGCAGCAGCCACCACAGCCTCCCAGACACTGTTCTGAGAGGTGTACTGTTTTCCCTCCCTGTAGATCTCACATTTTATGAGGGACCACAGGTTCTCTATTGGGTTCAGTTTAGGTGAACAACGGGGCCATGTCATTATTTTTCCTTCTTTGAGACCTTTACTGGCCAGCCACGCTGTGGAGTAGTTGGAGACATCTGATGGAGCATTGTCCTGTATGAAAATCATGTTTTTCTTGAACGATACCGACTTCTTCCTGTACCACTGCTTGAAGAAGTTGTCTTCCAGAAACTGGCAGTAGGTCTGGGAGTTGAGCTTCTCTCCATCCTCAACCCGAAAAGGTCCCACAAGTTCATCTTTGATGATACCAACCCATACCAGTACCCCACCTCCACCTTGCTGGCGTCTGAGTCGGAGTGGAGCTCTCTGCCCTTTACTGATCCAGCCTCTGGCCCATCCATCTGGCCCATCAAGAGTCACTCTCATTTTATCAGTCCATAAAACCTTTGAAGAGTCAGTCTTAAGATATTTCTTGGCCCAGTCTTGACGTTTTATCTTATGTTTCTTGTTCAAAGGTGGTCGTTTTTCAGCCTTCCTTACCTTGGCCATGTCCCTGAGTATCGCACACCTTGTGCTTTTTGTTACCCAAGTAACGTTGCAGCTCTGAAATATGGCAGAACTGGTGGCAAATGGCATCTTGGCAGCTTCACTCTTGATTTTCTTCAATTCATGGGCAGTTATTTTGATCCATTTTTTCCCAACACGCTTCTCGTGACCCTGTTGGCTATTTGCCATGAAACGCTGAATTGTTCGGTGATCACGCTTCAAAACTTTGGCAATTTCAAGACTGCTGCATCCCTCTGCAAGATATCTCACAATTTTGGACTTTTCAGAGCCGTCAAATGTCTTTTCTGACCCATTTTGCCAAAGGAAAGGAAGTTGCCTAATAATTAAGCACACCTTATATAGGGTTTTGATGTCATTAGACAACATCCCTGTTCATTACAGAGATGCACATCACCTGATTTACTTAATTGGTCGTTGGCTCTCAATCCTGAACAGCGTGGAGTAGGACAACATGTATAAAAAGTATCATGTGATCAAAATACAACTTGCCGAATAATTCTGCACACAGTGTACATTGCTTTGCGTGAAATTTTGTTTGAAATAAAAAAGAAAAATTGGCCTACTTGTGTACAAATTTGCTTATTCAAAAATTGACTATATTCAAAAAGACTGTAGAACTTGGTTTGTGTGAAATTTCGTTGGCTAGAGATAAAAATTAAAAATGGCCTGCTACAGGTGTACAGATTTGGTTGTTCAAAAATTGACAAATGTCTAATATACTGTAGAGATTGGTTTCTGTGAAATTTTGTTGGTTAGAAATAAATGCAAAAAAATGGCCTGCTACAAATGTATAAATTTGATCTTTCTGTATTCGGTCCCCAGCCGCCACTATTTCTCTCAGAGTTGTGTTCCCGCCAGCACACGTCCAGAAACATCATAACTGCCATTGCCAACGCAGTTCCTGTGATAGTTCAATTAATGACTAACACGCAGACAACTACTTGTGGCCAGGGGCTCTACATTTCCCTGATGGCACACTGGATGAACACTGTGGAGGTGGGGTCTGAGTCCCACCCTGTCAAGGTACATGTGCTAACAACACTGAAAATTGCTGACCCTACTTCTATCAGTATTTTCTCCACTTCCTACACCAGTTCCTTCACTCCTTCCTGCTCATCCTCCATCTCGGATGTGCTATCCCAGAGCACGTCATCCACATCAGCCGGAATCTGGAAGCACTGTAGCACAGCCCTGTGAAGCGGCAACAGGCTCTGCTGAAGCTAATTTGTCTAGGAGACAAACCGCACACCATGGCAGAGTTACTTAAGAGAGAAACAGACCAGAAAGATCTGTGGTTTTTGCTGCTGAACTTCCAACCAGGCATGGTTGTGTGCGACAATGGGGTTAACCTGGTGGCGGCTCTGAAGCTTGGCAAGCTCACACACGTAAAATACTTCTGCCAGTCAGCTGTATCTGCCACCACTCTGGCAGTTTTGCATCAGTGTACACAAGTGCCAGCTCACAGACTGGTGTAAGGCATGCTCACATGCACATGCTGGCATTGCTTTGTGAGCAGCAGAGGCAAATTGTTGAGTACCAGCTCCAACACACATGTCAGTATTATGGTCAGTCTCCGCACATAACAACTAAAGACTGGGCATGGATGTCTGATATTTATGTGTTTCTTCAAGACTTTGAAGATTTCCCATTGATTTCCATTGTACTCGTTACTCAAAAAAAGCAGCCAAGTGTTGGGAATTGCTCTGTTTGAGTAATGAGCATCTGAACATTTTAGTACTCACTCATCTCTAGTCAATACATAAAATATTTAGCATGTGTACATGTACTTTATATATATATTTCCAGTCGGCATGCTACATCGCGCGGTGACAAGCTAAGTTGGCTGCTACAAAAAATAGGGGCTAAAAAACATTTTTGTAGACTTTAAGTTTTAAGGACTGTTTCTTTTTGAGTCTTGATGGTCTTGGGAACAATAGGACTAGGGTCACGTGGACCCGTATAGAGAGAGCCTGGGACTCTCCCGCTGATGCACTTGAAACATGTTGTACTAAAGTTTTTATGCATGTGCTTGTTGTTGAATTTTCAGGGGTCGTCATGGCCAACGACAGCCATGTTTAAGGAGGGGGGGAGTGTAAGGAGGTGGCGGAGAACCTCATTGCTTCTCTCTCTCTCTCCCCTGCACTTTATGTAGAACACATGTGGTGTGCTTGTATGTTATGTACCATTTATGCACTTGTATTAACATGCGTTGTAATATGCTGTGTTTGCAATGTTACCCATGTGTGTTGATGCAACGTGTGATGTCCCTTTTAGTCTGCAATGTATCAATATTGATCTGTATTGTGTTGCCCCCTACATGTTAGAGGCAGGAATAGGAAGAGTTAACCTGTGGCCTGGACTAGCTGCCTGAAAAGGCAGCAGGAAGCTTCTGCTTCCAGTCAGTAGCACGGACACTTTTGCCATGGGCAGTTGTGCAGAAGCAATCGGGGCATTGCCAGACTCCAGGAGGGGGAGAATATGTTGCCCTGGACAAAAGGACAGTGACACGGGCATTGCCAGACCCAAGGAGGGGATAGAATCTGTTGCCCAGGACTTAAGGACCGCACCACGGGCCATAGGACTTGGAAAGGGCCCCGCCGAAGGGACTTCAAGCATCCAAATTCCAGTGTATGGACTACTGCTTCTACCAGTCGCCGTGGCTGTTTTGGGTACGGCCTTGGACATTGCTAAGGAAAGGGCAGGAAGCCAGTTTTGTACTTCACTTTAACTCTGTTATTAAATTTTGCTCCCTGTTGGACTGCAAGTTGTGTCTGAGGATTGTGTCCATCCGGTCTATCTCTGTGCAAGTTGCCGGGGTGCCTACTGACTGTGGCTTAGTTGACTCGGCTGGGACTTCCACCCCGGGCCACCTTGTTACAGTTGCATGCATAGACTAGTGTCCTTATTGCTGTCTGACCTTTCTTTTCCAAGGCTTCATCTAGGAACATAAAGGTGGAACCTTTTTTCACTTCTTACAACCTACCCCCTTTAATGGCTACTGCATGACAAATAAGCATCTAATGGTAATTATCTCACAATAATCAGCTGTTTTTAGGGTTTTCAGTGATAAGAAAACAATTTTTTTAATAAGAATGTGTAGACAGACATCATCTGGATACTTTGTGTTTCTGTTTCTGCTTTTAACATCTGGATCTCTCATGACTAGTGTTGAGCATTCCGATACCGCAAGTATCAGGTATCGGCCGATACTTGCGGTATCGGAATTCCGATACCGAGATCCGATACTTTTGTGGTATCGGGTATCGGTATCGGATACATAGAGATGTGTAAAGTAAAGAATTAAAATAAAAAATATTGATATATTTACCTCTCCGGCGGCTCCTGGACTCAGCGCGGGTAACCGGCAGGCTTCGTTGTTCAAAATCAGCGCTTTTAGGACCTGAGAATCACGTCCCGGCTTCTGATT
Organism: Ranitomeya imitator; assembly: GCF_032444005.1. Classification (NCBI taxonomy): domain Eukaryota; kingdom Metazoa; phylum Chordata; class Amphibia; order Anura; family Dendrobatidae; genus Ranitomeya; species Ranitomeya imitator. Next base: position 47,026,971 of record NC_091284.1, on the reverse strand, counting down.
GGTCGCGGGCCGCCCATGTGACCGCCACGCGACCAATCACAAGCCGCTACGTCTTTGAAAGTCATTAACGCGCTCATTTTTAAAAATGAGCGCGTTAATAGCTTGCGGTGACGTCGCGGCTTGTGATTGGTCGCGGCCACGCGACCAATCACAAGCCGCTACGTCTTTGAAAGCCATTACCGCGCTCATTTTTAAAAATGAGCGCGTTAATAGCTTGCGGTGACGTCGCGGCTTGTGATTGGTCGCGTGGCCGCGACCAATCACAAGCCGCTACGTCTTTGAAAGTCATTAACGCGCTCATTTTTCAAAAATGAGCGCGCTAATAGCTTGCGGTGACGTCGCGGCTTGTGATTGGTCGCGTGGCGGTCACATGGGCGGCCCGCGACCAATCAGAAGCCGGGACGTGATTCTCAGGTCCTAAAAGCGCTGATTTTGAACAAAGAAGCCTGCCGGTTACCCGCGCTGAGTTCAGGGGCCGCCGGAGAGGTAAATATATCAATATTTTTTATTTTAATTCTTTATTTTACACATCCCTATGGATCCCAGGGCCTGAAGGAGAGTTTCCTCTCCTTCAGACCCTGGGAACCATGAGAATACCTTCCGATACTTGATGTCCCATTGACTTGTATTGGTATCGGATATCGGTATCGGCGATATCCGATATTTTTCGGGTATCGGCCGATACTATCCGATACCGATACTTTCAAGTATCGGACGGTATCGCTCAACACTACTCATGACTGTACCAGTATTATCCTATGGATACATTAGTAATCTCCATGTGAGTCTACTATGGTTTGATATATAGATGTGAATTGTAGAAGTGTTTTTTATTTATGCACAGACATCTCTCTTCCTAAATCTTTAGTTAAAGACAGCAGTGAATCATCCACTTGACTTATTCTCAGATTCTAAGGAGTGATAAGAATCAATCAACTCACATTTCGGCAATGTCCAATGTTCTTGTGAGCTGAATATTTTGGTTTTCTTTTTACTCTAAAAACATTTCTTTACATTTGTTTGGGGATTTTTACTGTTTGTATGCCTGTGTGGTTCATAAATAAATAAAAAATAAAGAAATGAAGAAATAAAAGGAAAGTTGTCAAATGCTTGGCATTAATATCCTATAGAACCACAGTCTGGTGGTTTTCATGGAGAGACAAGCTTCCTAAACCTTATACATGACTACCACACAAATTGGGAAGATTTAACCACAACTTTTAATTCCAGAGGCTGAGCCATTATATGTTTGATCTCTGCCTTGTTATAAAACAATCCAGCTGTTAAGGTTTGATCCCAAGCAGTAGTGTAGTTACCAGGACCAGAGAGTGTAGGTGCCCCAGGTCTCACGCTCACAGGGGCCCACCCGAAGCTAGAGCTACTCTAAACTGTATCGGAGTGTTCAGGTAGGCTCTGCGGTAGAGCTAGGAGACACGATCTCCCTGCAGTACAGCTCAGACTTCACATTCTGTAACCCGCAGGTCGATTTAAGCCTGTGGTATACAGAAAAGCAGAGGGACTCATGGACGAGATGGGAAAAGGGGTGGAATGATGACGTCATCATGCTGGGACTTTGTGTGCCCCGGCGAGAAGATATCACCTTGTTGCTCCGATCATGCCTTGGTCCTATCTGCCTGTGGACTCCTCAGGATTAATGGTTAGGCGAAAATATGATGTTTTTATTTTATTAGTGCTTATGGGGGAGACTATCGGGGGCCCTGCATACAATGGAGGCGCTACTGGAATGCTGGGGCCATGGATACAGTGTAGTGGGGCTAGTTGGAGCTATGTATAAAATGTGGGGGAGCCATGCATACAATTTGGGAGGTGTCTACTGGAGGTTATGCATACAATGTGGGATGTGTCTACTGGAGGTTATACTGTACATACAATGTGGGAGGGCTACAGTGGTGCCATGCTTACAACGTCGTGGGGCTACTGGGAACCCTGCGTGGTGTGTTGGGGACTTTTTCGGGCCATACATACAGTGTGTAGGGTGGCTAACTGTGGGCCATGCATTCAATGTGGAGGACTACTGGAATACCGGGGCCATTCATACAGTGTGGGATGTCTGCTGGGGGCCATTCATACAGTGTGAGGGAACTACTGGTGGCCATCCTACTGTGAGAGGACTACTGGTGGGAGAACTACTGGGGGCCATAGTACAGTGTGGGGGTTCTACTGAGGGCCATCGTACTGTGGGTGGGCTACTGGGGGTTGTCATACAGTGGGAAAGGGCGACTATGGGGCTCATCATTATGTGCATAGGGAGCTATGGGCCCAACATGATGTGTGTGTGTGTGGTTTGTGGGTGGCATGATGCTGTGTAGAAGGAAACTATATTTGGGGGACTCAGCACATTATTAAATGTTAAGTTGGCACTTAAAAAGCATAATAATGATTATAGTGGACTCTGGAAATTGTGACCATCAACTGGGAACACTGGAGGCATTGTTAGTTTCTAGGGGCAAAATGTGGACAGTTTTCCAGGGCATTAATATTTTCTAGAAGGCAATTTTACCATTTAGAGAGCACCAAGGAGGCATTTTACTAAGTAAGAGACACAGTTGTGGGCATTATTATGTGGGCTACTAAGAGGAGCAGTAGTAGGAACACATACGGCAGCAGCTCAGCATTGGGGTATCAGCAGGATGAGGAGATTGTACAGGTTGGGGATAGATGGGGATGGTGCTGAATATGTGAGAAGTCAAATGTGTCTTTGTTGTAATCGCTGTAGAAAAGACGTGGTAGGAGAAATTGTCATGTCAGTCCAGGCCAGGTGGATTAGATGGGAAAAGTTACAAATCCACCAGGAAGAACATCAGCTGTTAGTCACCATGAATACCTGCACTATAGTGTGTTCTACAGAACTGATATCTATTACTATATGGTCACTATATGGTGGTAATATGAGTGGTAATCTGTGCATAGAGATTTTCAGCAACAGCCTGGTCATCTTCTGAGGTTCCTTCACACCTATGATTAGGGTGCAACACCATAGTTGTACACACAGTTGCCTGGTTAGGGCCTACTCAGATGTTTTCCCTACCTTTTCCTACCTGAGCTAAACATCCAGCTATGCCTTTGATCTCAAGTCTCTGAGCGTAGCTTGTGATTCTTGTTATGAAAGGCAATTCAGAATCACAATGGACATGGAGGTCAGAGCACATACAGTGATCTGACAATAACCCAAAATAATAGAACGAGCTCTGAGACGTGGGAACTCTGCAGACCGCAATCCCTAATCCTATCAAACCACACTAAAGGTAGCCGTGGAGCACTCCTGACCAGAACCTAGGCGCCTCGTCACAGCCTGAGAAACTAGCTAGTCCTGAAGATAGAAAAATATGCCTACCTTGCCTCAGAGAAATTCCCCAAAGGAAAAGGCAGCACCCCACATATAATGACTGTGAGTAAGATGAAAACACAAACATAGAGATGAAACAGATTAAGCAAAGTGAGGCCCGACTAGCTGAACAGAACGAGGATAGGGAAGATAACTTTGCGGTCAGCACATAAACCTATAAATAACCACGCAGAGGGGACAAAAAGACCCTCCGCACCGACTAACGGTACGGAGGTGGTCCCTCTGCGTCTCAGAGCTTCCAGCAGGCGAGAAAAACCAATAAAGCAAGCTGGACTGAAAAATAGCAACAAAATAACATAAGCAAAACTTAGCTTTGCAGAGCAGCAGGCCACAGGAATGAGCCAGGGAAAAAACAAGTCCTACACTGGAACATTGACAGGAAGCATGGATCAAAGCATCAGGTGGAGTTAAGTAGAGAAGAAGCTAACGAGCTCACCAGATCACCTGAGGGAGTAAACTCAGAAGCTGCAGTACCACTTTCCTCCACAAACGGAAGATCCCAGAGAGAATCAGCCGAAGTACCACTTGTGACCACAGGAGTGAACTCTGCCACAGAATTCACAACAGTACCCCCCCCTTGAGGAGGGGTCACCGAACCCTCACCAGAGCCCCCAGGCCGACCAGGATGAGCCACATGAAAGGCACGAACAAGATCGGGAGCATGGACATCAGAGGCAAAAACCCAGGAATTATCTTCCTGAGCATAACCCTTCCATTTAACCAGATACTGGAGTTTCCGTCTTGAAATACGAGAATCCAAAATCTTCTCCACAATATACTCCAATTCCCCCTCCACCAAAACCGGGGCAGGAGGCTCAACAGATGGATCCATAGGTGCCACGTATCTCCGCAACAATGACCTATGGAATACGTTATGTATGGAAAAAAAATCTGGAAGGGTCAGACGAAAAGACACAGGATTAAGAACCTCAGAAATCCTATCCGGACCAATAAAATGATGTTTAAACTTAGGAGAGGAAACCTTCATAGGAATATGACGAGAAGATAACCAAACCAGATCCCCAACACGAAGTCGGGGACCCACACGGCGTCTGCGATTAGCGAAAAGTTGAGCCTTCTCCTGGAACAAGGTCAAATTGTCCACTACCTGAGTCCAAATCTGCTGCAACCTGTCCACCACAGTATCCACACCAGAACAGTCTGAAGACTCAACCTGTCCTGAAGAGAAACGAGGATGGAACCCAGAATTGCAGAAAAACGGTGAAACCAAGGTAGCCGAGCTGGCCCGATTATTAAGGGTGAACTCAGCCAAAGGCAAAAAGGACACCCAGTCATCCTGATCAGCAGAAACAAAGCATCTCAGATATGTTTCCAAGGTCTGATTGGTTCGCTCGGTCTGGCCATTAGTCTGAGGATGGAAAGCCGAGGAAAAAGACAAGTCAATGCCCATCCTACCACAAAAGGCTCGCCAAAACATCGAAACAAACTGGGAACCTCTGTCAGAAACAATATTCTCTGGAATGCCATGCAAACGAACCACATGCTGGAAGAACAAAGGCACCAAATCAGAGGAGGAAGGCAATTTAGACAAGGGTACCAGATGGACCATCTTAGAAAAGCGATCACAGACCACCCAAATGACTGACATCTTTTGAGAAACGGGAAGGTCAGAAATAAAATCCATAGAGATATGTGTCCAAGGCCTCTTCGGGACCAGCAAGGGCAAAAGCAACCCACTGGCACGAGAACAGCAGGGCTTAGCCCGAGCACAAATCCCACAGGACTGCACAAAAGTACGCACATCCCGCGACAGAGACGGCCACCAAAAGGATCTAGCCACTAAATCTCTGGTACCAAAGATTCCAGGATGACCAGCCAACACCGAACAATGAACCTCAGAGATAACTTTATTCGTCCACCTATCAGGGACAAACAGTTTCTCCGCTGGGCAACGATCAGGTTTATTAGCCTGAAATTTTTGCAGTACCCGCCGCAAATCAGGGGAGATGGCAGACACAATTACTCCCTCCTTGAGGATACCCGCCGGCTCAGACAAACCCGGAGAGTCGGGTACAAAACTCCTAGACAGAGCATCCGCCTTCACATTTTTAGAGCCCGGAAGGTACGAAATCACAAAGTCAAAACGGGCAAAAAACAACGACCAACGAGCTTGTCTAGGATTCAAGCGCTTGGCAGACTCGAGATAAGTCAAGTTCTTATGATCAGTCAATACCACCACGCGATGCTTAGCTCCTTCAAGCCAATGACGCCACTCCTCGAATGCCCACTTCATGGCCAGCAACTCTCGGTTGCCCACATCATAATTTCGCTCAGCAGGCGAAAACTTCCTGGAAAAGAAAGCGCATGGTTTCATCACTGAGCAACCAGAACCTCTCTGTGACAAAACAGCCCCTGCTCCAATCTCAGAAGCATCAACCTCGACCTGGAACGGAAGAGAAACATCTGGTTGACACAACACAGGGGCAGAAGAAAAACGACGCTTCAACTCTTGAAAAGCTTCCACAGCAGCAGAAGACCAATTGACCACATCAGCACCCTTCTTGGTCAAATCGGTCAATGGTTTAGCAATACTAGAAAAATTGCAGATGAAGCGACGATAAAAATTAGCAAAGCCCAGGAACTTTTGCAGACTTTTCAGAGATGTCGGCTGAGTCCAATCATGGATGGCTTGGACCTTAACAGGATCCATCTCGATAGTAGAAGGGGAAAAAATGAACCCCAAAAATGAAACCTTCTGCACACCAAAGAGACACTTTGATCCCTTCACAAACAAAGAATTAGCACGCAGGACCTGAAAAACCGTTCTGACCTGCTTCACATGATACTCCCAATCATCCGAGAAGATCAAAATGTCATCCAAGTACACAATCAGGAATTTATCCAGGTACTCTCGGAAGATGTCATGCATAAAGGACTGAAACACTGATGGAGCATTGGCAAGTCCGAACGGCATCACGAGATACTCAAAATGACCCTCGGGCGTATTAAATGCAGTTTTCCATTCATCGCCTTGCTTAACTCGCACCAGATTATACGCACCACGAAGATCTATCTTTGTGAACCAACTAGCCCCCATAATCCGAGCAAACAGATCAGATAACAATGGCAAGGGGTACTGAAATTTAACCGTGATCTTATTAAGAAGGCGGTAATCTATACAAGGTCTCAGCGAACCATCCTTCTTGGCTACAAAAAAGAACCCTGCTCCTAATGGCAACGATGACGGGCGAATATGCCCCTTCTCCAGGGATTCCTTCACATAACTGCGCATAGCGGTGTGCTCAGGCACGGACAAATTAAACAATCGACCTTTTGGGAATTTACTACCAGGAATCAAATTGATAGCACAATCACAATCCCTATGCGGAGGTAGGGTATTGGACTTGGGCTCATCAAATACATCCCGGTAATCAGACAAGAACTCTGGGACCGCAGATGGGGTGGATGACGAAATTGACAGAAATGGAACATCACCATGTACCCCCTGACAACCCCAGCTGGACACCGACATGGATTTCCAATCTAATACTGGATTATGGGCTTGTAGCCATGGCAACCCCAACACGACTACATCATGCAGATTATGCAACACCAGAAAGCGAATAACCTCCTGATGTGCAGGAGCCATGCACATGGTCAGCTGGGTCCAGTACTGAGGCTTATTCTTGGCCAAAGGTGTAGCATCAATTCATCTCAATGGAATAGGACACTGCAAGGGCTCCAAGAAAAACCCACAACGCTTAGCATATTCCAAGTCCATCAAATTCAGGGCAGCGCCTGAATCCACAAATGCCATGACAGAATACGATGACAAAGAGCAGATCAAGGTAACGGACAGAAGAAATTTTTACCAATGGTGGCAGACCTAGCGAACCGCTTAGTGCGCTTAGGACAATCAGAGATAGCATGAGTGGAATCACCACAGTAGAAACACAGACCATTCAGACGTCTATGTTCTTGCCGTTCATCTCTGGTCAAGGTCCTATCACACTGCATAGGCTCAGGTTTAAGCTCAGGTAATACCGCCAAATGGTGCACAGATTTACGCTCACGCAAGCGTCGACCGATCTGAATGGCCAAAGACATAAACTCATTCAAACCAGCAGGCATAGGAAATCCCACCATGACATCCTTAAGGGCTTCAGAGAGACCCTTTCTGAATATTGCTGCCAGCGCAGATTCACTCCATTGAGTGAGCACTGACCACTTTCTAAATTTCTGACAATATACCTCTATCTCATCCTGAGCCTGACAAAGAGCCAGCAAATTTTTTTCTGCCTGATCCACTGAATTAGGCTCATCGTACAGCAACCCAAGCGCCAGGAAAAACGCATCGATATTACTCAATGCAGGATCTCCTGACGCAAGAGAAAACGCCCAGTCCTGAGGGTCGCCACGCAAAAAAGAAATGACGATCCTAACCTGTTGAATTGGGTCACCAGAAGAGCGAGGTTTCAAAGCCAGAAATAGTTTACAATTATTTTTGAAACTCAGAAATGTAGTTCTATCTCCAAAAAACAAATCTGGAATAGGAATTCTCGGTTCTAGCAAAGAATTCTGAACCACAAAATCTAGAATATTTTGAACTCTTGCCGTGAGCTGATCCACACATGAAGACAGACCTTTAATGTCCATTGCTACACCTGTGTCCTGAACCACCCAAATGTCTAGGGGAAAAAAAAGACAAAACACAGTGCAAAGAAAAAAAAATGGTCTCAGAACTTCTTTTTTCCCTCTATTGAGAATCATTAGCACTTTTGGCTTCCTGTACTGTTATGAAAGGCAATTCAGAATCACAATGGACATGGAGGTCAGAGCACATACAGTGATCTGACAATAACCCAAAATAATAGAACGAGCTCTGAGACGTGGGAACTCTGCAGACCGCAATCCCTAATCCTATCAAACCACACTAAAGGTAGCCGTGGAGCGCTCCTGACCAGAACCTAGGCGCCTCGTCACAGCCTGAGAAACTAGCTAGTCCTGAAGATAGAAAAATAAGCCTACCTTGCCTCAGAGAAATTCCCCAAAGGAAAAGGCAGCCCCCCACATATAATGACTGTGAGTAAGATAAAAACACAAACATAGAGATGAAACAGATTAAGCAAAGTGAGGCCCGACTAGCTGAACAGAACGAGGATAGGGAAGATAACTTTGCGGTCAGCACAAAAACCTATAAATAACCACGCAGAGGGGACAAAAAGACCCTCCGCACCGACTAACGGTACGGAGGTGGTCCCTCTGCGTCTCAGAGCTTCCAGCAGGCGAGAAAAACCTATAAAGCAAGCTGGACTGAAAAATAGCAACAAAATAACATAAGCAAAACTTAGCTTTGCAGAGCAGCAGGCCACAGGAATGATCCAGGGAAAAAACAAGTCCTACACTGGAACATTGACAGGAAGCATGGATCAAAGCATCAGGTGGAGTTAAGTAGAGAAGAAGCTAACGAGCTCACCAGATCACCTGAGGGAGGAAACTCAGAAGCTGCAGTACCACTTTCCTCCACAAACGGAAGATCCCAGAGAGAATCAGCCGAAGTACCACTTGTGACCACAGGAGTGAACTCTGCCACAGAATTCACAACAGATTCTACTTGAAAATGGAGATGATGTGTATTCAGTAAAGCTTCCCTCCATCTGATTAATACAACTTATCTGAATGAATGCTTTTATAACCTCACTTTCTACTCCATTTATCTGCTCGGCATTTTACTTTCATTAGCAGCAGTTTGTGCTACAGAGCTGCTATTCCTACCGTAACTGTAGATGTTGCAGGAAGTTGCATTTGTAGTCAGTCATTTTATATGGATTATTGTCCTTCGTCACACAGTCATCTACTTGTAAATTTGTATTTACATGTGGGTGGACATACAGCAGCAAGGAGGAGAAGAGACACTTAGGAGCTGTCAATCAGCTTATGTGGGTGGAGATACAGCAGCAAGGAGGTGAAGAGACACTGAGGAGCTGTCAATCAGCTTATGTGGGTGGACATACAGCAGCAAGGAGGAGAAGAGACACTTAGGAGCTGTCAATCAGCTTATGTGGGTGGAGATACAGCAGCAAGGAGGTGAAGAGACACTGAGGAGCTGTCAATCAGCTTAAGTAGGTGGAGATACAGCAGCAAGGAGGTGAAGAGACACTGAGGAGCTGTCAATCAGCTTAAGTGGGTGGAGATACAGCAGCAAGGAGGGGAAAAGACACTGAGCAGCTGTCAATCAGCTTATGTGGGTGGAGATACAGCAGCAAGGAGGTGAAGAGACACTGAGGAGCTGTCAATCAGCTTATGTGGGTGGAGATACATCAGCAAGGAGGGGAAGAGACACTGAAGAGCTGTCAATCAGCTTAAATGGGTAGAGATACAGCAGCAAGGAGGAGAAGAGACACTTAGGAGCTGTCAATCAGCTTATGTGGGTGGAGATACAGCAGCAAGGAGGAGAAGAGACACTGAGGAGCTGTCAATCAGCTTAAGTGGGTGGAGATACATCAGCAAGGAGGTGAAGAGACACTTAGGAGCTGTCAATCAACTTATGTGGGTGGAGATACAGCAGCAATAAGGAGAAGAGAGACTGAGGAGCTGTCCATCAGCTTATGTGGGTGGAGATACAGCAGCAAGGAGGTGAAGAGACACTGAGGAGCTGTCAATCAGCTTACGTGGGTGGACATACAGCAGCAAGGAGGAGAAGAGACATTTAGTTGCTGTCAATCAGCTTATGTGGGTGCAGATACAGCAGCAAGGAGGTGAAGAGACACTGAGGAACTGTCAATCAGCTTAAGTGGGTGGAGATACAGCAGCAAGGAGGAGAAGAGACACTGAGGAGCTGTCAATCAGCTTATGCGGGTGGAGATACAGCAGCAAGGAGGAGAAGAGACACTGAGGAGCTGTCAATCAGCTTAAGTGGGTGGAGATACAGCAGCAAGGAGGAGAAGAGACACTGAGGAGCTGTCAATCAGCTTATGTGGGTGGAGATACAGCAGCAAGGAGGAGAAGAGACACTGAGGAGCTGTCAATCAGCTTTAGTGGGTGGAGATACAGCAGCAAGGAGGAGAAGAGACACTTAGGAGCTGTCAATCAGCTTATGTGGGTGGAGATACAGCAGCAAGGAGGAGAAGAGACACTGAGGAGCTGTCAATCAGCTTATGTGGGTGGAGATACACCAGCAAGGTGAAGAGACACTTATGAGCTGTCAATCAGCTTATGTGGGTGGAGATACAGCAGCAAGGAGGAGAAGAGACACTGAGGAGCTGTCAATCAGGTGGGTGAGTGGAGATTCAACAGCAAAGAGGCTATGAGGAGTTGTCAATCAGGTTAGGTAGGAAGAAATACCACAGCAGTGAGGACGGGGCACTGAGAAGCTATCAATCAGGCTAGGTGGGTGGAGATTTTGCAGCAGGGAGGAGGGAACACTGAGGAGCTGTCAATCAGACAACGTGGGTGTAGATTCAGAAGCAATGAGTCTATGAAGAATTGTCAATCAGGCTAGATAGGTGGAGATATCACAGCAGGGAGGAGAAGACATTGAGAAGATGTCAATCAGGTTAGGTGGGTGGAGATTCAACAGCAAAGAGACATTGAGGAGCTGTCAATCCGATTAGCTGGGTAGAAATTCTGCAGCAGGAAAGAGACACTGAGGCGCTGTCAATCAGACTAGGTGGGTGGAGATTCATAATTATGGAATTCTGAAGGACAGATACTAAGGAGCCCCCAGCAATATCGTCATTCTGTATTGGATTTTTATTTCAAGTACATCAGTCTTAAGATGGATTTAGAAGTGTGTATAAAAAGGTCCGAGATCGGACTGCAAAGTAAAGATAGGAAGTGGGTGTTCATAGAAATATATGAGTTGTTCCTCTCGTATAGGGAAACCAGCGACCACTTCATGTATTGCGGTCCAATCTCAGACCGATATATACAGATGTCTGAATATGCTCTTATATACTCTCAGGGATGTTGCATTTAATCATCTACACTGTATGCAGCTTATATTGTGAAATCTTGTTGTGACAAATCCACTTACTTTAAGTACAGAAGCAACTGACATAAACACATTTCTACATTTATTTATCGTTCTTGACTCACCATGTCCGCTTCTTCACTTTTTCAACAATCCAAATAATGAAAAGGCAATGTTTAATTACAGAGCCAAACATTTTGGCTCAAATTTTCCATGTCCATGTTTTATGCTTTGCATATTCAGTATTAAGCAATTTATATGGTAAATTGCAAAATAAGTGCATTTTTTGTATTATGTAACTGACCCTAGTCGTAGAAAGAGTGCCCCTGACATTTAATGAGGAGTCTAATATCTGCTGCTGGCAGAAGTAACACAACTTTCTGGCATTTGAAGACATTCCTGAGATGCTTGGGATAGTTGTACACAGCATCAGTTGTTTTCTGCTGGATAGTTCCCAAAGTGTCCAGAAACATTATCATTGAGAAAACATCAAGCTGAAGGAAATTGTGGCTTCTTAGAAGTTCAAATGACTCAGACATTGAAGTCATGTCTTCCATTTGTATAAATAAGTTATAGCAGGATTCCTGCTGAATACGGTATGCCATCACCAGAAATGTTATGCATTTGAATTCCTGTAATTTACTAATTCCATTAGGATAGGTAAAAGCTGAAGTCACGGTTATCAAGATATCATCCTGCTGTCAATCAAAGAGAAGCTTCATTGTTTATTTCTGCTGGATATAATCTATCACGCACACTGGTGCACAGCTTGTTACAAGACTCAATTTTGATCATTGTAATGATATGTGCTGTATAATCATTATCATTATTATTTATTATTATAACACCGTTTATTTCATGGTGCTTTACATGTGAAAAGGGCTATACATAATAGCTGGTACAGGAGGAGAGAGGACCCTGCCTGTGATGGCTCACAGTCTACAAAGGATGGGTGAGGATTAGTGATGGGCAAACCAGAACACTTAAGTACAGGGTTCATACCATACTACTGTTTGGGTATGGACCTCGAACACTGACTTCTCCAGGCAGTCCATGATACTGTTTGGGTTAGAAACCCCAAACTCCTGCATGACAGCTCAAGAAACACCGGTGGCTGTCAGCTTTATCATGACTGGTTATCAAGAATAGCGGAGCCTTCACGCAGTGAGCGGTGCTGTAAATGACTCAAGGAGAGATTGAAGGGTTACTCTGAGGTAGTGAGCTTGCAGAACTGGGTGAGTGAGCAGTCATTGACTTTGATGGATAAGTCTTTTTGTGGAGGTTGAGTTAGATAGGAGTAAGATGATGAATTCTGTTTTATCCATGTTAAGTTTTAGAAATCTAGCAGAGAAGAAAGGTGGATTAGTGGCCGAACATCGTGGGACTCTGTTTAGTAAGGAGGTGGTCTCGGGTCCAGAGAGGTAGATCTGTGGGTCATCAGCATAGAGATGACACTGAATCCTGTGGGTCTCTATGAGCTGTCCCAGTCCAAAGGTTTTGATGGAGAAGGACATGGGTCCTTGAACTGAACATTGGGGACACCAGCAGATAGGGGGCAAAATGAGGAGGTGGTGTGTGAGTTGGATATGCTCAATGTCCCATCTGTTAGGCATGAAGAGATCCCAGATAAGTCTGCAATGCCAAGAGATGAGAGTGCAGCGCCCCAGAGACCTGGGCGTTGCAGTAATGTCGCTCTGCCACTAAGGGGAGTGATGGTACGTCTGATGGCACTAAAGGAGTCCACCTGACCAGGTATCACAGTCACACACTACATTTCACACTCCGGCCACCAGGGGGAGCAAAAGGTTCTATTTATTAGGCCACTCCTCACACTTTGGTAAAGCTGGGGGTTAGATAGGAAGTTAGCCAGAAGCTGGCTGGGTTTTGTCCAGGCAACATCCCGTGGCAGGGGGTGTTGTGGGGAAGATTAAGAGGGGTCCCTGTCAGGCATGGGAACCTGGCAGTGACTTAGCGACAAGGACAGATCGTCACAGAACCGCGCCTGCACTACTTTGCGGTGGTATCTAAAGAAAGGACACAAAGCGAAGTATATTGTGGAGAAGTGTTGTGGATTCTGTTTTTGGGCTCCCTCTGGTGGTTCCAGATGGTACTGGGTGACTTGTGTTTTCTGCGGTCTCTGGTGTCCACCTTTTCTATCAGGATATGGGAGTTTCCTATTTAACCTGGTTTTCTTGTCATTTCCTCGCCGGCTATCAATGTAATCAGTGTGTCTTGTTACCTCTGCTTCCCGCTTCTGTAATCTTCAGGACAAGCTAAGTTTTTGATTTTCCTGTTCCACGTTTTGCTTGATTTTTGTCTTAGTCCAGCTTGCAGATATGTGATTCCTTTTTGCTGGTTGCTCTAGTGGGCTGATATTACTCCTCATGTTCCATGAGTTGGCACATGAGTTCAAGTAATTTCAGGATGTTTTTTTGTAGGGTTTTTCGCTGACCGCGCAGTTCACTTTTGTATCCTCTGCTATCTAGCTTTAGCGGGCCTCATTTTGCTGAATCTGTTTTCATAACTACGTATGTGCTTTCCTCTCATTTCACCGTCATTACATGTGGGGGGCTGCTATTTCTGTGGGATGTTTCTCTGGAGGCAAGAGAGGTCTGTGTTTCTTCTAATAGGGGAAGTTAGTCCTTCGGCTGGCGCGAGACGTCTAGGAATCATCGTAGGCACGTTCCCCGGCTACAGCTAGTTATATGTTAGGTTCAGGATCGCGGTCAGCTCAGTTTCCATCACCCTAGAGCTTGTTTTGTTTTTTGTGCTTGTCCTTTTGTGATCCCCTGCCATTGGGATCATGACAGAGAAGTGAGAAACGAGATCAAAGCACAAAGGAGAACCAGTAGGAGTCGTGCCCCAAGATCGGCAACATCCTACTGAGGCGTGTAGCCGGTGGCCAGAACGCTGAGGAAGTAACTGACTCCAAGCATTACTTCAAACAGAGGCAGGACAGTTGATTATAGGTTGGCTGTCTAACATACATCACCTAAGAAGACATAGGGGGCAAGCGTGGAGAGGGGCGTCTCTAGGGTCCCAGAATAGCTCCGAGCCTTCCCGTCAAATGGGTGCATCCTAGCCATAACAAACTGGGGGATAAAGCAGAACATCAGAATAGAAATGACAGTTGTGAGGATTATCCCGAATGCTCAGCAGTAGGGTTGAGCGAAACGGGTCGAACATTTTCAAAAGTCGCCGACTTTTGGCGAAGTCGAGTTTCATGAAACCCGATCCGACCCCTGTGCGTGGTCGGCCATGCGGTACGCGACTTTCGCGCCAAAGTCGCGATTCAATGACGCAAAAAGCGCCATTTCTCAGCCAATGAAGGTAAACGCAGAGTGTGGGCAGCGTGATGACATAGGTCCTGGTCCCCACCATCTTAGAGAAGGGCATTGCAGTGATTGGCTTGCTGTCTGCGGCGTCACAGGGGCTATAAAGGGGAGTTCCCGCCGACCGCCATGTTACTGCTGCTGATCTGAGCTTAGGGAGAGGTTGCTGCCGCTTCGTCAGAAGCAGGGATAGCGTTAGGCAGGGTCCATTAACCACAAAACCGCTTGTGCTGTAGCGATTTCCACTGCCCAACACCACCTTCGGTGTGCATGGACAGTGGAAGCTCCTTTTTTTTTTTTTTTTTTTCCTCAGCGCTGTAGCTCATTGGGCTGCCCTAGAAGGCTCCCTGATAGCTGCATTGCTGTGTGTACGCCGCTGTGCAAACCAACTGCTTTTTTCAAAGCACAAATCCTCTTGTTCCTTCCTTTCTGCACAGCTATCTTGTTTGTTTGTCCACACTTTTTATTTAATTTGTGCATCAGTCCACTCCTTATTGCTGCCTGCCATACCTGGCTGAGATTACTGCAGGGAGATAGTAATTGAAGGACAGTTCCTTTTTTTTTTTCTTTTTTTTTTGTGGGAGATTAAGATTGACATTTCTGCTAGAGTGCCATCTCTGTCTGTGTCATCTCTCACTCAGTGGGCCATAGAAAGCCTATTTATTTTTTTGCTTGATTTGGGTTCCAAAATCTACCAGAAAAAATCACAACATCAATCAGTGGGAGAAAAATATTGGCCTCAGGGCTTGTGTGCCACTCCTTACTCCTGTGTGTGCCATCTCTCACTCAGTGGGCCATAGAAAGCCTATTAATTTTTTTGCTTGATTTGGGTTCTAAATTCTACCTGAAAATTCAATAAATCAATCAGTGGGAGATTAATATTGGCCTTTGGGCTTGTGTGCCAGTCCTAAGCGTGCCATCTCTCTCTCTCTCAGATAGTGGGCCATAGAAAGCCTATTTTTTTATTATTTTATTGGGTTTATAAATTTTCCCTGGAAAAAAAAAAAAAGTGGGAGATTAATATTGGCCTCTGGGCTTGTGTGCCAGTCCTGAGCGTGCCATCTCTCTCACAAATAGTGGGCCATAGAAAGCCTATTTATTTTTTGGGTTGATTTGGGTTCATAATTCTACCTGAAAAAATCAATCAATCAATCAGTGGGAGAAAAATATTGGCCTCAGGGCTTGTGTGCCACTCCTTACTCCTGTGTGTGCCATCTCTCACTCAGTGGGCCATAGAAAGCCTATTAATTTTTTTGCTTGATTTGGGTTCTAAATTCTACCTGAAAAAATCATTAAATCAATCAGTGGGAGATTAATATTGGGCTTTGGGCTTGTGTGCCAGTCCTAAGCGTGCCATCTCTCTCTCTCAGATAGTGGGCCATAGAAAGCCTATTTATTATTATTTTTTTTATTGGGTTTATAAATTTTCCCTGGAAAAAAAAAAAAATGGGAGATTAATATTGGCCTCTGGGCTTGTGTGCCAGTCCTGAGCGTGCCATCTCTCTCACAAATAGTGGGCCATAGAAAGCCTATTAATTTTTTTGCTTGATTTGGGTTCCAAAATCTACCTGAAAAAAATCACTAAATCAATCAGTGGGAGATTAATATTGGCCTCTGGGCTTGTGTGCCACTCCTGACTCCTGTGTGCGTCATCTGTCACTCAGTGGGCCCTAGAAAGCCTATTTTTTGTTTTATTTGTTTTCTAAATTCTCCCTGAAACAATCATTTTATTTTCTTTGGTTTCTAAATTATTCCTGAAAAAAATCATTTTTTTTGTATTTTTTTTTCTCTCAAGTCTCCCTGAAAAAAAAAAAAAATCTGTGGGAGATTCATATTGCCCCTTCTGCTTGTGTGCCAGTCTTGACTCCGGGGTGTGCCATCTCTCTCTCTCTCCCCAATTGTGGGCCATAGAAAGCCTATTAATTTTTTTGCTTGATTTGGGTTCCAAAATCTACCAAAAAAAATCACTAAATCAATCAGTGGGAGATTAATATTGGCCTCTGGGCTTGTGTGCCACTCCTGACTCCTGTGTGCGTCATCTGTCACTCAGTGGGCCCTAGAAAGCCTATTTTTTGTTTTATTTGTTTTCTAAATTCTCCCTGAAACAATCATTTTATTTTCTTTGGTTTCTAAATTATTCCTGAAAAAAATCATTTTTTTGGTATTTATTTTTCTCTCAAGTCTCCTGAAAAAAAAAAAAAAAAAAATCTGTGGGAGATTCATATTGCCCCTTCTGCTTGTGTGCCAGTCTTGACTCCTGGGTGTGCCATCTCCCTCTCTCTCCCCAATTGTGGGCCATAGAAAACCTATTAATTTTTTTGCTTGATTTGGGTTCCAAAATCTACCAAAAAAATCACTAAATCAATCAGTGGGAGATTAATATTGGCCTCTGGGCTTGTGTGCCACTCCTGACTCCTGTGTGCGTCATCTGTCACTCAGTGGGCCCTAGAAAGCCTATTTTTTGTTTTATTTGTTTTCTAAATTCTCCCTGAAACAATCATTTTATTTTCTTTGGTTTCTAAATTATTCCTGAAAAAAATCATTTTTTTGGTATTTTTTTTTCTCGCAAGTCTCCCTGAAAAAAAAAAAAAAAAAAAATCTGTGGGAGATTCATATTGCCCCTTCTGCTTGTGTGCCAGTCTTGACTCCTGGGTGTGCCATCTCTCTCTCTCTCCCCAATTGTGGGCCATAGAAAGCCTATTAATTTTTTTGCTTGATTTGGGTTCCAAAATCTACCAAAAAAAATAACTAAATCAATCGGTGGGAGATTAATATTGGCCTCTGGGCTTGTGTGCCACTCCTGACTCCTGTGTGCGTCCTCTCTCACTCAGTGGGCCCTACAAAGCCTTTTTTTTTTTTTTTTTCCTAAATTCTCCCTGAAACAATCATTTCATTTTATTTGTTTTATAATTCTTCTGTAAAAAATAATTTTTTTTTAATTTTTTTTTTTTCTGAAGTCTCCCTTTTAAAAAAAACAAACACAAATCAGTGGGAGATAAATATTTACATTTGCGCTTCAGTGACAGTCCTGCGTGTGTGCCATCTCATTTGTTGCCAACAACAACAGAGTGTGTAACATTGTGGCTGATTTTCGTTGTGGTCTCACCCACCTGTAAA